>NC_041823.1:2332317-2664817 GCF_900964775.1 Scleropages formosus
CCTCCCCCCCCCCTCGAACCCAGCGCAGCCGGTCGCCTCCTCATTGATTGTCTCGCCCGGGCAGGCGGCGTCCTCCCTCTCCGCGATCCCGCCTTCCGCCCTCATCCCAATGCCGACGAGTTCTTTGTGCGCCCCGGGAGCCTTTATTATTATCTGTCCCTGACCGCGGCGATCGTTGGCCGCCTGACCGCCTGACCGCCCGAGCGCCTCCCCGTGCCGCGCCGCCCCCGTCCGGCCGCCACGGGTTAATAACTTGGGCCTTCGCACATTATTTAAGGGCACTGAGGAGAAGTGTAACGCTCTTCTTTCCTTTTCATTTGGATTCACTTTGACCTCTGTCTGGACCCCCCCTCCCCCCCATCTCAACCTGTACCAGGAAAACACACACACACACACACACACACACACACACACACAAACACACTCTTCCTGGGAGGGTGCAGGCTCCATCCTCTCCTCCATCACGCGTCCAAGTCTTGCGGCTCCAAACGGATACAAATGATGTTAATCTATGAATGTGGGGCGGCTCCTCGCACCCGCTGCCGTTATCCGTCACAATTTCCATCTGCGACGGGATGCTTTGGCGGAGACAGCGCAAGTTAAAGAGCAAATAATTGTGTTCATCAGTTAGGCCGTGGCGCGCTTTTCAATGAGCTTCCACATCAACTTTGTTTTCCTATGATGATTTATTTATGTCTCGAGAAGAACACAGGGAGGCGCCGTGCGCCCCATTCGTTACTATTACATTCCTACGTTCTTCAGAACAGGTAACTGGAGGGCCGCTCATCCGGGGCTGTGCAGCTCTACTCCCAAGAAGTGGAGAAAAAACACATTATTTTTCATTACTTATTCATTTATCTTAAGCTGAGGTAGCGATTTATACAGCAGGGTAATTTTACTGTATCCATTCAGGGTAAGTATCTTGATGAAAGGTACTACAGCAAGACTCAGATTTCAGATTGCGAGACAACGACTCTAACCACTGCGCCACCTGCTGGACCAACACTTGAAACAGAAAGTATTCTGGACGATGCTCCCCGGTTGCATCAGGAGGCCTGAGCCTCGTACCATTGTGCGCCGCAATTAAAAATACTTCAAATGCATTATTTGTGTAATTGTACCATTTATAAAGCTATTTTTATTGCATCAGGAAAGGGCTTAGAATAACAGTAGGACACAGAAGTGGGGATTTGAACCCGGGTCCTAACCACAGCGCCACCTGCTGTCCCTTATGTGGCAGGTTTGTCGATTTTGTATTTGGATAATACAACTGATAACTTGTCAAAACATCAGCAGGTGGCGTAGTAATTAGAGCCATCAAGTGCAACCATAGGACCCGGGTTCAAATCGCACTGCTGCTGTAGTATTCTGAGGTTCTCTAATTATCCAAGTGCATAAATGGGTAATCAGGGTAAGTAGCTTAGTGTACAAACACGACACGGTAAATGACCGTGGAGGAAAATGTCAGAGAAATGAAGAATAGAAATGCCTCTGAACTGGCGTCGCAAGTGATTTGAGCCCCTTCCGTTTGTTACGTGTTTGTTACGGAGGACGTCGGACGGTCGCACCGCTGCTTGCGAGTGTCAAGATAGAGCACTTGTTGATTAGGATGATGGATGCGTCTTTACATGCAGGCAGACAAACGGCCTATTGGATCAAACAAATTAAAGCTTTATCTAGTCCCGTCCGCCGCTGAGCCTTCTGGGAAAAGGCGTTTTCCCTTCCGTTTACACGGAGAAAACTGATCGCATGTCTTCTTTCCGGCCACAGTGCGCCTGTTGTTTTTAAATTTAATTTTATTTTATTATCAAACACCCTCCTTAAAAGAAAAAAAAGGAAAAAAAAACTATGCAGGAGTGCAATCTTCCCGAGGTTGTGTCGTACACATTGTCTAGCCTGTTTTTTCAGCATCTGATCATTTCATTTCATGTAGTTCCTTTTTGCGCTTTTTTTTTTGTTGGCACAAGGGTGACGGCAGCTACAACCCCGCGAGACGAAACTTTGGAGGGCTTGATGGAAAACGGAGCGATCGCGTGACCGTCCGCTCGTCCGCAGCCTCATCGCAGGATTACTTGATTATTTGTTCATAACAGCAAAGTCACATTAACTCCTAAGTCACCATAAATAAAACGGATGTCCCTCCCTGCATTTACAGTGTAGCTCTCAAATGTAGCCACTGTGAATTTCAGAAAATGTTTCATTGCAAATTTTTCAATAACTGCAAGCGACATAAAAATTGCACAAGAAATCGAAAATAAAAATGAAATGTTGTGTCCACATCCCTTCGCTGACCGACTCATATCATGCGCAACGTTAGTCATCTTGTTTCTCTATCGTTGCCACTCAGGAACTGTAGACAGGATCTGCAGACACTGTGGAAGTGAGTTGAATGAAGGCGGCACCACAATCCTCTCAGTTCTGATTGTCTTTAGTGCCACTCTCAGATTGGTGGTTAAACTGCTGTCATTTTTTCCACTATTTCAGGAAAAAGATATGTAAATAAGATGCGGGGGAATGGTTCTATTAAAACTGGCAACTCCACTGTTTGCAGCACAAGGAGACGGTGTATCGTGCGGATCTGAAAGATGAACATCGGTTCATCGGCGACGAGGCAAAATGTCCAACGCTTGTGGGATTTGGCGCACAGTTTTTTTTCTACGCTTTCGCTCATGTGTCTCTCTGCAGCCAGACATTAATCTCAATGCTGGAGCGAAGGTACGCTGAAGATGCCCTTTAAAAATTCCCCCAGTACCTCATTTACTTCGCAATTGACATAATTACCACCGGGGCCTCCACTCATCAAATAAACACTTGTAAAAGAAGTAAATGATAAAAGGCATCCTTTGAGTTAAAAAAAAAAAAAAAATGAAGTAGCTATTTAGACAGGTAAATAGTATTTAATGCGCCCAATCAAAAATAATATGTTAATGACTGTCATCTGGTATGACGACCGTTAGCGGTAATGAAGTGATCTTCATGTAATATCTCCGTTCCTCATTTCCTCTCATTATTTCCCACAAAGGGACATAATGCAGACGTGTCCTCGATGAATTATTGTGACATTAATCACTCATTCATAAGCGGTCCGCTGGCTAATTAAAACCTTCACAAGACTGAATTGACCTGCCAGAAAATGGTTAATCACAACTTTTGAACTGTGACACACGATATAATTCAATATAATTTATTGCTGAGTGGCTGAATGGCCACATTGCCAGTATAATCTATTTCAATTTTCAATTCTTACGTTAGTAAAAGAATGTATTAAAGTATTATCATCATGTAGTGTGACAAATAAGACTTTTGGGCCCTGGTTGCATAAGATAAAAATATTATTTTGACTTTTTTCTTTATCCTGAAATCATAAATACAATTAAAAAATAAAAAAAAAATAAAAAAAACCTGTCCTTTTGATACTTTTTTCCCCCAGCGATACCATTTATCTCCCTATCCTTCATCTCCCATATTCGTTTTCCCCCGTTTTATCTTATTAGCTTATTCATTCTTCCCATGCGACTGCCAGACTGTTGAGGTCATTTCGAGCCAAAGCAATCCAGTTTAAATGGTTATCTACAAGGCGCATTAAAAAGCTCTTTGCTGCCCTTTAAATATTGTGATTCAGTTACAGGGCCATGCGCCCGGGTCCCAGGGGCCTTCTTCGGAATATAAATTGAGTAATATTATAACAGCAGTTGGCTGCAGACGGACAGGATAATGATTCTAAAACATGATATACTGGGGGTCCCGGCCATTCAATGAAGTGAAATACACTAATAACCCCACGGCCGCGAGCAGCGGGAATCATGATGTGTTATGACTGAGCACGTGGCCTCTCATACTCAGCTTGTCTTCAGCTCCCTGCTTACCCCCCCTCCCCCCACATTTTATATGCTAATAATCCGCGCTGTCATGTCACAACAACGCGTGCAAATCAGATTTCATATTCATGGCTGTTAGGAAACGAACCCCTCCTTGACTCAGTGGAGAACGTGAGAAACAACCAGCATGTCCTGTAATCTGATCCTGAAAAAAAAAAGAAAAAAAATTCAAAAAGCTGATTTGTTCTTCATGCTATTTGTAGATCATCCGCAGGTGGACCAATACAGGCACAGATTACTGCTGGACTTAATTCAAGATATTACATTCAATTTAATCCTTCTGCTTATGATATTGTATTTGCAGAAAGGAATTAAATTCATCGTCTTACTTTGTAAGCCCTATTTAGGTGTTTCAGTGGGAAAATTTGGATATGACCCTGTCTGCCTAGACGCGGTTCACCATATTCCCGAAGCTTTCGATTCTTATCCATAAATAATTACAGATTACGTGTTGATTAAATTTAACCAACTGTGACAAAATCAGATTTTTTCCCCTTCAAATTCTGCAATACTAAATAGTAAATTTCTAGCGCGAAAGCTCAAAAGTGACCCTAAAAAAGTGATACTAAATGTAATGTCAAATGTATTATTTATTCCTTTTCTCATTCGGCAGCATCATTAACATCAGAAATCTCTCGGAACGTCTGTATTGATTAGGCATTAAGTGCTGTGCATTAATGGATCGGAATGTTCCAGCCATTCGGTTGTGACTCGTGCTGCATAGCAGTCATATGTGACCTGAACATAAGATACAGAGACAAGCATATTCCGCTATTAATTTGTGAGAAAACGCATCATTTATAACTAGTAATTGAAAAAAAAAAAAAAAAAAAAATCATATTATAAATAAATTATTCACATTTGTGAGACTGTTGCTCGATACATTAAACGGCCGTGTGAGCGGTTCACGCAGACGGCGAGTGACGGTTGTCATGTTTTCATGACACGAAAGAAGCATCGCAATGAATTTTAGTAAGAAAGTGATGTTAAAATCACATCACAGTCCGCAACCTTTCATAACTGGCCTTTTCCCTCATTTTTTTAATCCACCTTCAGAGACTTTATGCCTGTCTAATAGAAGAAGGAAACACTGAAACACACATCAGCGTCATGCCAGTTCATAAACACCGATGAATTATGAATTGACCTTGAGTATAAATCTCAGTACTGGAATGTTGACGCGTACAAAGTGATTTATTGACACCACTATGAGACAGTTGATACCGTAATAAACAGAGTAGAGTTTTGAGACGGCTCTGCACGCACGCACTTGTGCACACACACTTCCCGGCACCGTGTTTGTGTAAATCGGAGCGAACCTGGAGGTTCTGCGTCCGCCTGGTGATTTATGAGCCGGAGCTTTTATTTCGCCTTGTAAGCCGAGGCCTTGTTTGATCGAATGAGTTTCCTTGCTTACTGTTGACTTCTGGAAAACTGTCTGTTAGGGAAATAAACGTCTTTTTTTCCTCCTCCGAGGAACCCGAGGGCCCGGAGCGAGGGAGGACACCGGCGGCCCTCGCCTCGAAAAGCCGCACGGTTCTCGCTTTCACCCGTCGATAGGCAGAAGGTCAGTGGCAGAGCAACTATTTTTAGTGTTTTTCTTCTTCCTAAGTCCAGTGTTTTGTTTCACATCCCATGTTCTGCCCCCAGACTGTACTCGAGTGGAGATCCAGAGAGAACATGTTAAAAGTCGGGGTAAAGTACCACTGAAGCAGCACTAATGGACCTGGAGACTGACCTCAGCTGAAATGACCGCAGTAAAACATAACCGCGTTGTACTTTAAATACAGACGAAGGTTAGAAAGTGAATTTAATGCCCTCACCTGACAAGTGTCCAGATTCGAACCCGGTTCCTGCTGCAGTACCCTTGAACTGAGGCATTAAAATTACCTTGCTATATAAATGCATAAACCCAGCGATAAAGATGATTACGTAGCATTCTCTGTCACCTTGGACATGTGACTTGATCGGTTACTTTATGTATTATAATAAATACTATAATGATACTATAAGTAGGGGGTGCGGTGGCGCGGTGGGTTGGACCACAGTCCTCCTCTTCGGTGGGTCTGGGGTTCGAGTCCTGCTGGGGGTGCCTTGTGACGGACTGGCGTCCCGTCCTGGGTGTGTCCCCTCCCCCTCCGGCCTTACGCCCTGGGTTGCCGGGTTAGGCTCCGGTTCCCCGCAACCCTGTATGGGACAAGCGGTTCTGGAAAAATGTGTGTTATGTTTATGATACTAAGAAATACTTTACCGTCACCGCCAATGAGCACTTTTCCAGCGCGAGGTCACGGCGGTGCAGAAGCACAAGGCACTCGGATAGACAGGTTACACCCTGGATGGGAAACCAGTCCTTCACAGTGCAAGCAGCGATATTATTTATATGTCGCATTTATAAATACTCATGATACTTTCTATTACAATAATTGAACTGAATGTGCTGATACACGGGAAAGGGCAAATGCTCACTTCACGCTGTTTTGCATAACGCAACGGTCTTATCTGGTGTGTGTGTTTATGGACAATTCAGAAACATAAAGAAAACAGAATTGGTGAGACATGCAGAGACAGAGGCTCACATTGTGGCCCCGTTTACTGCACATACAACTCATAACAGGGCACATACAGTCATGAGCCCAAGGTAGGGCTGTTACAGGCCACACACACACACACGCACTTGTATTTGTTGTGTATATTTCTGTTACTGCACTGAAAAAACAGGGATTAAGCACATAATTGTTATTAGAAGATAAAGAAGTCCGAATATTGAATTATTGAATATTGCTTATGGATGATGGCAGTTCTTATTCACTAAGAACAAGTGTATGAAGTCCTGTAATGTAATATTTGTCTGTTTATGATTTAGAAGTATAAAAAGTATCCCATAATGATGTGACAAAAAAAAGTTTCCAGTTATTTTCCTCAAAATAATTATAACATTATAATAACATAACTATATTTACTAATATAATTTGAGCACTTAGGGCTTTATGAAAAAGAAAAATACTGTGTGATTGAGCTGCGGTTTCAAGAAGTTATATGAGCATGACTGACAGCTCTGAGCTTTGTACTATATATATATGAAAATTAGGTATTGAAAAATACCATAAACTGGGTACAGCTGACAGTGCTGTGGTTAGAACTATAGCCTGAAGGTCACAGGTTCAAATCTCACCTCCAACTGTAACACACTTGATCCAGGTGCTTACCCTAAATTACCCAAGTAAAAATGACCCTGCTGTTTAAATGGGTAAATAACTGTAACAACACTGTAAGTCACTCTGGAGATAAATCAATGAATAGATGTAAATGTAAGGTATTTTCTGTACTGGCCCTGGACCTCACAGGAGAACGGCAGCCCAAGGAGATGGACGGCGGTTCGCTCCCCTCCCGATGGCTCCCCGGCACACCCGGGTCACCTTGCTATTAAACACACGCGTCAGCGGACGGAAAACGATGCGGATCGGGTCGGATCTCCGGAAGAAAACACGGGTGCGAGGGCTCCGTGGGAAACGGCACGTTGCCCGTCTGCCTTTGTGATGTTTCCTTTCCTCTCCCTTTACTTGAGTAATGATTAAATTGCACATGATTTGTGATGTTTCCGCCGCTCTGCCTGTCATAGGTCGCCAGGCTGCGTGGGGCTCAGATAATAGCTACATCGCCTATTGCTGGTGCTCTTTATTCACAAACCTTTCTTTCTTCATTTCTCCAAGCACTGCGGCCCACTGCCTCGGTGTCATCTCAAGTTGGAGGCGGTTAAGAAACACACTGGCTGGGGGTCTGTATCTCGTCAGACAATACACCCTTTCTGCCCTTTGTCTTATCCTTCTGCACGGACATTCGTGTACGTTTAAGAATCACCTATGCAACCCTAATCCCGGAGCCTCAGAAATCATTTCCAATAGGGACAGATGGCTGAAACGTCATCATTTTTATTTGGTTGCCTTTCTGAGCCGCTGCAGTAGGTCACCAAAGACAGGTGGCTCGTCGTGTAACAGTAGATTGATAAATCTTGCAGATTACTTGAAATAATTCTCAAAATAATTATTTTTCCCTTCTTCTTTGTAACCGGACATCTGGGGCTCCGTCTCGGTGTCTTAAGCCCGACCGTCCCTCTCGAGGCATCTTATTACAGATGGCGGCAGGAGGGCTCTCCGAGGTGGAGGACGAGCGTCGGAGCGGACGCCACCCGTCACGAGATACATTAATTCAGTCAGCCACTTCTGGAGGCGCTTGCTCGAGGAGATGACTTTTTGAGGTCTTTCTGGTACGTTTCCAACAGGTCCGGTGGGCTCTAAGAGTCAGATGTGCGGGACCAGCGTGGTGGACACACCAGCTGTTATGGAGCAAACTCAACCTAGGAATCAATCTCAGCCCTAGAAGAAGCCGCTTGCCAAAAGCTGGAGGAGAAATCAAAGCACGGTGCCGTTGAGTTTTGGTCCAGAGTGTCTTGCTTCCAACTGGAGGCCTTTTCAGGAGTGTCCCGGGTTGGAAAATTGGGACGGGCAGGTCAACGGGGAACGGCGCGATGGTCTGGTGGTCTGTACATCAGCACTGGCGCCGATTGCTCCCCTCGGCTCAAGCGAGCCGGTCACGGGGTCCTTCCGTAAGCAACTTTTATAGAGGCCGCACGAAGGGCCACAAGCCCAGGGGTCAGGGAGCAAAGCGTTGATGGATGACGGGACGGCGAGTGCAACCGGCCGGCTGACAGCTTTTATAGGTCGGGACGATGAGCTTGTAACCTTTTATATAATTATTGTATTAAAGCCAATGCAGCCCTGCATCGCTGGCACTTGTCCCCGGATCAATGTGGAGATAATTTCAGAAATGAATAGTTAGCATCGATCGCCCCTTTAGTGATGTCTTATCGGTGACTTGGACAGGTCGCTGTAGATTATTGGCCCAATGTCATTTATGGGTTGCTATGATAGTATTTGTATTTTTGGAGCAGCCCATTTAAACAAAGTAATTCAATTTGCAGTGGATTTCCTTCTGTCTCCCCCCCGCTACACAATAAGCAATAAATCACAATCTGTGTATTTTTCTCTGCTCCCTTTTAACAAACATGTTGCTTCGCTTCTTGATGTTGGGAGGGTCAGAACAAATGTTAGTGCTTGAACTGTGAAGGATTGAACCATCTTCAGAGCTGACATTTAGATGACCTTGAAACCTCTGTTTTTGGATGGTACTTAATGGTTTTCCCTCTTTTTTTGTGCAGGTAAAACCGCAGTCTTACCGCACTGGTCATGTAATTTCTAACACGTCGTCCCAGTTGCATTAAAGCATGATATTAGAAGTTTAAATGTCACGTCTTTCACCAATTTTACAGTCAAGTGCATTTATACAACTGGATTACTTTTTACACTGTTAATTTGTGGTAAATATTTTGATCAATGGTATTGCAGCGGGAGGTGGATTCGAAACCAGGGCCTTTGATTGCAGGGCGGCTCACAATGTGACATGTCCACACTAAGTTATATACAGTGATTTCCCTGTTTATGCACCAGTGTCATTTTTACTGATCGGTACATGGCAAGTACTTTTATCACAACAGCAGGACTGGAGATTTGAACCTGAGCTCTTCAGTGGTCCTAACTACCACACCTCCTGCTGGCCAGGTGAAAATGGACCGTTCACGCAAAACAGTTTACCAAGCGGGGGCGCGGTGGTACGGCGGGCTTGGCCGGGTCCTGCTTTTTGGGGGGTCTGGGGTTCGAGTCCCGCTTGGAGTGCTTTGTGACGGGCTGGTGTCCCGTCCTGGGTTTGTCCCCTCCCTCTCCAGCCTTGCGCCCTGTGTTGCCGGGTTAGGCTCCGGATCGCCGCGACCCTGCTTGGGACAAGCGGCTTCAGTCAATGTGTGTGTGTGTGTGTGAGAATTTACCAGGTTTTTTGGCACAACTTTGTCATTTATAAAGCTGCATGTTGAACAAATTTAAATGAATCACCTTGGTTCAGGTTCACAGTCCACGTGAGGAGGGGAGCGAAACCTCCCACCTCCTGTCTGCAATGCAGTTACGTTAAAAAAAAAAAAAAGTAAAAATGCAGCTGAGATGTAATTGACACCATAAGTCACAGTGGGGAAAGAAGGACCAAGGAATGGAGTTCAGCATCAGAAAAGTGAGTGGAAGACAGTAGCACACAGGGGCTCATTTGTGCAAACAGAAACATATCCTGTGAACATTTACTAAAAAGAAGACTGCACATATACACTGTATATTATACATACATTTATGTACATTAAATATACTATATACATATATTTAATAAATATATTACTACAGATAGACTGCAGTGTTGACTTCTGGTGTGTTTGTGTGTCTCTGTGCCCGTGTTTGCTTATTTATTCATCACATTTCATCGTGATTTGTGAAACCAGCCTTCTCGTGTCCTCTTTGCTTTGCTTCCTCTTTTGCTTTTGAAGCTGTGAATGACAAGATGTATCCGTCAGGAGGTAAAACTCCATTTCAATAGTAGCTCTGGGGGAATCATTCAAAGAAATGTAATTTACTGGGTATTGGTCAGTTTGACCTCTGACCTCAATCCCTTGATGCGGTTACCTTGGCAACCCCTTGAAAAGGATGGAATCAGATAGCGGGCGGCTTGTGACAGGCTGTGCACCGTGACCGTGGCAGCGCCCGGACAGGCAGAACAAACACGGTCGTGTTGCAGTCGTGGTCTCCTGCGAGATCCAAACAATTCTTTTAGGATGGAAATAAAGGCCTTTTACAGTAAATTTGTCTCAGCACACTTTCAACCGTTTCTTCCAATATGTTCTTATTACGATTACTATAACAGCAGATAGGTTTTATTTAATAACGATTTGACGTTGCCATATGTGTAAGCCATCTCTGTAGCTGATCAACTAAACATTTGAGAGCGAAACGAGGAAGTTTTACTCAGCGTAGCGCATTGCTGTAAGTCTATTAGTGTATCATACAGCGTAAGTGTCCTCGAAGCACAAAGCTACTCTTCAGCATTAAAACTACAGAGTTGCAGTGTTAGAACATCTTCTGGGTGTCTTTTATGCTGTCTTGTGTACATGTTAAATTCACAGAATACTATAATTTCAGTAAATACAGTAATTTCTCTCACTGGCTGACACCCACAGTTGATTTGCGGCTCAATTTACGCGCAAAAAAGTCGGCCTCGGCGCATCCATGAGCCCGCTGCGTCTCCTGTGTGCGCCTTAAAATTAAATATGGAAACAGCTTGAATTCAGTGAATTATTCTTAATTGCCTTTTTAATACTTTCACTACTTCATTACTTCTTCAGTTGAATCTGGAGGCCTGGAGAACATTGTATCTGTGTGCACAGACAAGTGGCACTTTCTGATTGGATTACTCAGCGCAACAACATTTTTTCAGGTTCTTAATTATGTTGATTTTTGCATTGATTATGATTTGTTCAAGTTTGCCGATCACAAAGATAGCACTAGTTCTTCTAGAGCGTCAGTTTTAGTCTGGTACTTTAGAGCCATTGGAAGATTATAGAAGACAGCAGAACATTCTAGAAAGTGCAAAAACATTCTGGAAAGCCTCAGAAACAAAAAGGTACTGGAGTAATTGGTACTTGGAACCCAGTGCCAAAATTTGCGAATTTCAAGAATGTGGAATATTTTTCTAAAGACTGACACATAGCACAGACTAATGCCAAACATGCGTTTGAGCTAACAAAACAATGGAAAACGGCAAAAAAATCGATAATAAAATTTCTATTACATTGTCCATCCATCCATCCATCCATCCACCAATATTCTTTGACTGAGTCATGATGGGTAAGCAGAGCCCTGACAGGTGTCCGATTTCATAGAGAGAAGAGGAAACCCTTCATAATCAGCTCTTCATGTTCGCATGTTGAGAGGAATGCGGTTGGAATGAAGGTCACTGTGTGGAAGCAGTAGGGTTTGAAACTCCTACTTTTTCACGCGTGGCTTCTGAATGCCGTTTCCATTTTCTGTGTGCTACATGTTGACGGTGAACTTTGTGTGTGTTCTCTGTCACTCGAGCTTTGATTTATCTCCTGCGAGGACATGGTGAGCGCCGTGGTGATCAAGGTCAAATAGGTCTCATCACGTAAACCATGGACTCATAAAGGGCTTTCATTTTCGGTGTCTCCGCACTGTACTTGTAATAAACACCCACTCAGAATCGTTGTTCATGTCGGCGATGGTTTAATTACATGCAATTATTGCAGAAGCATTTGAAACCTAATTAGTTTTACAGTTACAAGAGTTAATAGCCAGAAATCAGATGGAACAAATGAGCACCATACCATTTCTGTTAAGGACCTTGATAGAATAATTAATATTCTTGCTTACATGCACTTGCCTTGTTGCATGAGATTTAAGCACTTGACAATAATACTCTCTCACAAATGAGACATAACAGAACACTAAAAAATCACGCTTTTCTGCCTCTAGACCATATACTGATTACATTATGTGTAATTATGTAATCATGTTGACACAATACACGCGTCGCATTGGAGAAAAGCGTCTGCTAAATGAATAAATGTAAATGTAAATATAGCAAAGCGGATAAAAAGATTAAGTTCACAAAAATATTGCATGAAATTCAAGCAAATATCTGTTTCAGGAAACGACATTATTCTTTAAATTGTCACTCGTGATGTTTTGTGCTCTGGTGCACCAAAAACAGATGGAAAAGTGGTCATGTCGCAACATTTGACGTTAAATTTATATAATTGTGTTCAAACAGTTCATGTGACATTATGAACATAGAGTACGTGGAATAGTGAACTTGTGAAGTTCATTATGAATTTATGAAGTTCACGAAGCATAATGAAAATACTGGGCTTTAGAAAAGGTCTGCTGTCAGTAAACCTGAGGAGCTGCCATGAGGGTTTATATTACTTTGTTTTTTTCAATTATTCCATTGTATGAGGCCTCCAGCACTTAGGGACGACTGTAAACACAGCAAACAAACCCCAGTGTTCGCATTCAGAATTGCTGAGTTTTTTTTTTTTTTTGCTCTTTTCCAAGTAAGCAGAAATAAATTGAGGTGTTGGGAAGCACTTCAAAAAAAAGGAAAAAAAAAAAAAAAAAACAAAGAGAAAAACACGCCAGCGCAGCTCCATCGAACCTTCCCTCCATCCTTTATGGGATGACAGAAAATTGCCCGTTGCCGAGTGTGTCGATGCTGATCCTCCCTCCCCGACGCCCATCAGTTACACACGCGAGCGCAGAATATTGCAGGAATTTGCACCTTTCGCATGACAAATGCGTCCGAACGGATTCGCCTGCTAAAAGGCTGCGCTGTGTTTTCGTTGCCTGCCGCGTGTGTCTGCGTGTGTTTGTGTGTATCAGTGTGTGTGTGTGTGTGTGTGTGGTGTGTGTGTGTGTGTGTGTGTGTGTGTGTGTGTGTGTGTGTGTGTGTGTGTGTGTACTCTCGTATCTACCGTTCTGCTCCCATGCTACTTCCTTCATTTTCCATGTAAAGAAATATCAAGGAGGAATTACGGTCTGGGTTAGCAGACAGAAATGCGTAGCACCCCAACCACCACCACCAAACATGGACAGGTCACATATGCCCCTCCCCCCCCCCACAGCCAGCCACACCCCACCCGCATGCAGCCCATTCCATCAGCCGCCCTCATTCATTTGCACAAACAAAAGCAAACATAATGATCACTTCTGCCATTATGCAGAATTGATTTGATCTGGTCCACGGGACTGTGGCATTTTTTGGGGGTTATAAATGCCTGTCAGAGCCCATTGCCCCTCTCAGATATGCATCTGAATGGATTCCTATCCAAACAAATGGCCAGATTGGAGGACAGAGCCTCCAGCGCCGGCTGTCCTTTAATTGCCATTTACATACAAGGGGAATCATTAATTTCTAATTCCCCTATTATTCACTTGCCGTGGAGTTATGTCGATGTCGCTCCTCGTCAATGTCAGGGCTTCGTGCGGAGAGGAGTCGCAGTCCTCGTAAACTTTGGTTAAAGCCCCTTTGATTTGTTCCTTTCGCACGCCCGTTCACTCGTCTGCAAATGTATTATTTTCGCAGAGCGGCGTTTGTAAATGCAAACGGGCCGCAGCCTCTCGTTGAAGTATGATGTAGGCACGCACACTGACCTGTGATTGACCCGGTAATGCCCTCATATCTAACGGCGCTGTCACGGCCCTCCCGCGCTGAAATACCTTTTGTCAGCGTAGCGGCTGTCTCCCGTCTCGTGTGGTCAGTTACACCATCAATTCTCCATTGCGATCGAGTGGTCGCCGCGCGACCCTCCGTCATTTCGATGCCTGCTTATCCCGTCCCCCGTCACAATTTCTAGGGTGGCCTCGATGCTCTTTGTCCAAAAGTGACGCCTCTCCAACTGTCCAAGTTGCTGTTCTGTGATCCACAGAGTACAGCAAGTTACACCTCATCTAACAGCACTGCTCCCTTTGCAGACCAACACGCTAGAGTTAAGGTTAGCTGGGTTAGTGGTTAGCAGGGTTAGAGGACAGTGGTTAGTAGGGTTAGAGGATAGTGATTAGTAGGGTTAGGGGTTAGCAGGGCTAGAGGACAGTGGTTAGTAGAGTTAGGGTCAGAGGTTAGCAGGACTAGAGGAAAGTGGTTAGTAGGGTTAAGGTTATGGGTTAGAAGGGTTAGACGATAGTGGTTAGTAGGGTCAGAGTTTAGCAGGGTTAGGGCTAGCAGGGTTAATGAGGTTATGGATACTTGGGTTAGGATTAGTAGAATTAGTAGGCTTAGGAGTTAGTGGTTAGTAGGGTTAGGGTTAGGTTAGGGTTAACAGGGTTAGGGTTAGTAGTGCTAGGGTTAGCAGAGTTAGTAGGGCTAAGGGTTAGTTGTTAGCACGAGCCTATCCAGGAAGTATAGGGTGTGAGGCAGGGCTGTGGTGACTGTCACATGAAATAGAATTAGTATTGTATCACATTGTCAAAACTATTAGAGTTATACTCGGCAAACATTGTGGTAGTGCTGGGCTGTGGGTTCACACATGGGTTCAAATCCAGCTAGTCTTTGCATACTTTACACGTTCTTCTTGTGTTCACATGACTATTCTCACAGTGCTCTGCTTTCCTTCCACAGTTCAAAGACATGTGGTTCAGGTGCACTGGCCACTGTGAATTGCCCTTAAAGTGTGTGTGTGTGTGTGTGTGTATGTGCATGAGGGAATGAGTGTTTGTGTACGATTGCTCTACAATGAATTGACATTCCATTGAGGGTGTATCTGTCTCATACTAGACCACTGTGACCATGCCCTTGTTACCGATAACTCATGGATTGGATGAAAATTGTAAAAAAAAAGAAATCCAGCATGTCAAGTAAAGTATTGAAAAAAATAATACATCACCACAGCAGGTCATACTTCACACCAGTGTACCAGTGACAGTAAATGGTCAAAGACCACATCACAAGAGCAGTGACACTAAGCGCATTAAATGCATTTGTGCTCAAATCTTACTTCTGAACTGTAAAAAGACAACACCCCAACTGTAAAAATAATCTCTTGGTGGAAAGTCAGCGGAGCCCCTTCCATGTTGAAGAAACAATACTTTCAGAAAATTAAAATAAAATAAACACACCAAAGAGCCCAAATTATATATTGATTGGTTTTAATTGCATTCTACCCATCAGTGAAAGCTTTAGAAATTCATAAAAGAGGAATAATGTATTTTTCCTGCATGATTACTTCTGGGCCATCCAAATGATTTTCATCACTTAACCCCGAGTCAAAGAGGATTATTGGGCTTTATGATGCGGCCAGTGAAATATCAATAGAGCTGAATGAGGCCTGTTTTTCATGCAGCTGTTTTCCGTGGCTGTAAATGAGGAGCGCTGAGCTGAATGCCACATTCGGATTGATAGCTATTCCTGCGGCCTGTCACTCAACGGGCCGCACGCGGACACAAAGACATACACGTTCGGTCTGCGCATCATTGGACCGCGAGCAACGGGATATTGGCATGACCCGACGGTCTAGTGCATCGCAATGTTATTTTTTAAAAAATATTTTTTTCGCAATTAAAAAAGGAACAGAACTGGGAGAGTGGAATTCGAGTAGTTTTTTTTTTTTTTTTTATAAATCACTTTATTTCAGTATTTGCTATATTGTGCTGTTTTTTGAGAATGCAATTTATTTAGGTGTCACGAGATAGCTGTCATGTGATCGTGAATCTTTTTAAAAATCGCACGTATGGTGCAATTACATGGCTGGATCCCCGTCCTCCAAATTAGTCAGCTCGTGAGCATGAACACACGCACACATGCACACACACACCTAGCATAAAACGTGAAGATGTCAGCGGATCCGCTGTAGCAGAGACGCTGCATCTGAATGTTTAGCCAATGCTTTGCGCTAAGCTAAATGCTACCGGAACTGCAAGATAAAACAGAGTTCGGCCTTCATGCGTCCAAAGCGTGTAGTTTTATTCCGAGTCGGATGTCACGCGGCATTTCTGCAGCGATGAAATGGATGTTGGGTGGGGGGTTGGGCGGGTTGGCTCGTAATTCCGCCGCTGTCGCTCCGGATGATGGACAACAATGTGTTTTCGCCGGTGTCGCCTCACGGATCGACATGACTGCCAAGCGTCCGCCCTGGTTTGGGACGCGTGGGAGCGGACAGCCATAGCGAGGCGTCACACGGCGTCTGCACTGACAATAAAGCCGCAATAAAGACCCGCTTTAACGCGAAATAGATAAACAAGTAGCTATAGTTTTTCCTACCTTCATGCACATTGTTGATTCATCATCCAGACCAGGGCCGCTCTTATCTCTCTGTTCCTTCGTTAGTACCGTTTCAGAATGTACGTGGGGGGCAGTAATGTGTGTACTTGGGGCAGCTGAAGGGCCTGGGTTCAGATCCCACCCCCCCGCCGCTGTATACCCTTACCCTGTAACAGTAAAAATTACTCTTCTGTATAATGGGAGGAATCAGTGTAAGTAGCTTAGTGCACAAACCTCACATTCGAGTCGCTTTGGAAAAAGCCTCAGAAAATAATAATGAAGATATAGGAAGAGGTGAAAATGAACTTACGTGGCAATTTTGTGCGAACGTCAGGTTTCCGAAGCGTTTGTGTTTCTGCAGAGACGCGCACACCATGTCACGGAGCTGTGCCGTCGTGGGCTATATGTAAGGAACGTATGAGAAAGCGTGTGTGTGTGTGTGTGTGTGTCTACATCTACGTCTACGTCTACTCTCTAGCAGAGGGCAGTATTCCGAAACCCTCACGCTGTACCGTGGCGCAAAGGCGCCCACAAACGGGACGGCCTACGCGGCCGCAGACGGGGCCGACAGCGTTTCGCCAAGTTTTACCTCGGCTTTCCCATCCGGAAAGAAAACAATTTCACCTCCAGCCCGGAGAACAGGATGATTTCAGCACTTATTTTGAAAAATGGCAATGCTCGCCCACCAGCGGAATATTGAAGTAATCGAATTCTGTGCCCCTTCCCTCAGCTCTCACTTTAATTACTTGTTTGTCTTTTATTGGGAAAGAAAATATGGCTGTCAGGTTTATGGGGGCAGAAAAGGCTGACCTGTTTTTATCTGCCCTTGCATGCACTTCAGTCTAATGATGACAGAACGGGATGTTAACTAATGATTAGCAGAAATGGCTGCAGTTAATTAGTCGCTTCTCCGTTTATCGTTCCATTTGCACATTTTGGGAGTAATCATTATTAATTAGGGCCATCATGCCGAAAGGGTCGAGGTGGAGCCCTACAGCCAAGTTAATCAGGCCGCAAAGAAAGCTCCATTATCCCGCTGGATCGCGTCCGCCTCTGATCTATTCGCATTATCTAAAAGCGGCCTCGCGAGTGGGAAACGGGAATCAAAGCTGCGGTTCGACTGGACCGTGACTCCGACCGCTACCGTCGCACGAAATCCCTCCACGTGACGAGTGACCTCTGTCGACGTGGACCGGCGAAAAGGCCGGCGAAGATGACAGACGACGTATCGAGGCCAGTGGGCGGCGTAGTGCGTAGAGCTCTCACTTTGCACTCAAAAGGCCGAGGTCTGAATCCCACCTCCTGCCGCAGTACCGTCTATCCAGGTATTCGCCCTCCACGGACACATTCGCAATAAAAATTACCCTGCTTCAGAAATGGCTAAATCAGTATAAGTAGCTTAGTGTACAAACCTAGTGCTACAAGTCACTTTGGAGAAAAGTGTCAGATCACTGAATAGCAATAATAATAATAATACTAATAATAATGTTAGCTTGTGCATGTTCTGTGCAGATGCCAGCTAATATAAAACAAGTTCCACTGAATGCTGCACATGCAATGACATTACATGAAATTGGCTCTTAGGTCACGTGAGATTGTTTCAAAGGTCTCGAACCTACAGCCTACCCGCAGGACCATTGTACCGCGGTACAACCCACGACGCGGCGCCGTTTCTATAAAACACACATCCTTTGCTGCAAAGTACAAGTTAGTCGAGTACAGGACATCTTCAAATGACTTTTTTTCCCTTACAGGATCGGCTGATCAGCCCCTCGCCGTTGCTGCAATATTTCTTTATTTCCCTTTTTTTCAGCTTGGGGCGTCTCAATAAAAAACATAGTAATGCAATGACAGGTGAATGAGGACGGAGAGTAATGGAATGCACCAGCTCTGATGATTGTCTGTAAATTACCCGCCTGGGTTAGCGGTTAACTCCAGACACGTGTATTTCTGAAGGGCATATGACCCAAACAAATGCAAACCAAATCAGGTCTCTTCCAGGAGACTTTAATACCATAAAAGAGGGGTCGCATTCATCACAAATACCCAGGCATCGTACGGCGCGAGCGCTCGCCTGAAATCGATATATTTTCCGTAGCTTTAGGCCCATAAATGTAAATTAAAACAGATATAAGCTGATATGTACGAAACAAAGGTTATTGAGAGCAACACCTAACACTGGAAAAATCAATCGGGTAAACTCGAAAAATGATTGAGATGGAGAGGAGATATGAACATTAAAAAAGGAAGGAAAAAAATCAATCATATCATGGAAAGAACGAACGGGCGCAGCTCCGCAAACCTCCTTCCGTGCGTTTTTAATGTTAGCGTTGATACGACGACAACGTGCGGATGGCCCGCGCGGTCAAGAAAATCAATTCATTCTCCTTCTGTGGTCTTGAGGGGTGTTTGATATTTACAGCAGTGCGGCACGGGCCCTTGTATAAATTTACATTTTAAGAGATAAGGGTCCAGTGTATTTTGTCTTGTTATTGTTAATAGAAACTGTCGACTCCCATTCTGTCCCGGTGTCGGCGAGGCGTACCTGTCTTTGTGCGCCTCTGTGTCCCAGGCAATTTTCCCGCCTTTATTTTCCCGGCACACAAAGGGCCGCATTGTGCGCCCGATCCCTCTCCCTTTCCGCGCCGAGGCAATCGACGCGCCGTAATTGCATCAGAGATCCAGAAATATAGGCTTACAATTTAGACGGAGGGAAGGAGACGAAGGCGGAGGTTGCTGCCGGGGGGGGGGGCGTTGGGGGCGGCAGACAACTTTGGTTACGTGAAGCGGCCGGACGCAGAGGTTAAGGCTTTGTGACAGAAGACAAGTAAATATATAGTAAATGCCGAGCCTTTCATCAGGCGTATAATCCGGCACACGTGTTACACCTTATAGACCTCTAAATTATATTTAAAACCCATAAAATCCAATAGAAGTGGGCAACTTGGCGTCGTCGCTATGTAAATGTACGAGTAATGCCTTAAACTGCCGGACTCATGCTGAAACTACTGGGAAATGGTTTGCGAGCCTTTACATTATTTCGGTACTTTATGGGTACTTATTTGGGTAATTGAAATGGATACTGCCAGGTTAGGGTTGTCTTCCGGGTCGGTTTCTTATTTATTTATTATTTATTTATTTATTTATTTATTTTTTTTCTTACAAGCCCTCTGCAGCAGCCCTGGGAAAATAAAGAAGACGAATACACGGGCACAGCGCTGCTGCAAGTAGCATTTTCTGAGACACGTGAAACACCGCACGCAGTCCCCGGGATGTCATTTTCATCAGAAAGAGCTTTCACACACAGAGCTGCAAAAATTTACCCACAAGCGCACCCTCCTTGCTCTGCTTTCACCAGAGACATTACACAGCCAACGTGTTCATCCTGCTTGGTGGTCCTTTTTTCATGTTATTGTTTTTGGATCTACGAGTGGACGAAAGAATTACTCAATAACTGTATATTTATTAAAAATGTTGTTTTTAATGTGTTCTTATGTAGTGCAATACCTGCTGTGGAGATGCGACTCATCTTCAGTTCTGACAAATGCATCAGCTGCACTTTCCACAAATGCAGTGCAAAGAGTAACATTCTGAGATGGAAATGTCTTGTGGACCTCGTGGTCCTCTGGGTTTTAGGAACACTGCCAACATGAGGAAGGTCAGAGGTCATGGTCAGCTGCTCCGGGGAGTGGTTTCTGCTCTAATGCTCTTTAGAGACTGGGTTGGGTAGATGATGGTATGGATGGAAGGTGCAGGAGAAAGCGGAATGATGAGGATGGGTGAATGATGTAGGAGACGGTTTGATGATGAGAGAGATTGATGGTTGGAAAGGAGAAAGTTAGACAGAGTAGTATAAGATTGTATGGCAGTGAGATGAATGAATGGTTAAGGAGAAAGATGGATGATGACGGAGACGGATGGGTGGTGAAAGCTAAAGTTGGGTTGATGAAGGAAATGCTGGAATGGTAAAGAAGAAGGCTGGTTGATATATGGTAAAAAGATGGATTGGTGAGGGAGACGGATGGATGAAGTCGAGAAGGGTAGATGATGAGGGAGAAAGCTGATGGTAGAAAGAGAAGACTGGATGATATGGTGAGAGGTTGGACAGGGCTGCACGCTGAAGGAGACAGTTAGATGGTGTAGGAGAAGGTCCAATGGTAAACGTGATGAATGGAGAAAAGGAGAGAAATTAATGGCGAAAGAGAAGCCTGGGTGAAGTAGAGAAAGGCAGGCGGTGTGTGAGATGGATGGTTGGTGAAAACAAGGGCTGCATGGCGACCTGTATGTACTCCATGACACACTAAAAGCACCGGCAAGGTAGACGAGAAGAACATCCTTTTTAAAGCCGCTGCAGGTCGCACCTCCTTCATTCTGCAGGTGAGGGAGTCGTATCAAAACAGACATCTTGAGCATCATGTTGGTGGGACTGTGGTTCTTCTGAAGGAATCGGTCGGAGAGGGAGAGAGTGCGATGATGTATCTCCATTTCTGGATTCCAGTGACTCGGGGCCAACGAATCCGCCCCATTAAATCAAACACAATTAATGACGCACCTCCGATATTAGCCCATCATGCCTTGCATGTATAATTTATATTAATTGATCTGTGTCGACGTGGCGACCCAGTCAGGTGGGCAGTCTGCCTTTGGGTGGGTGGGTAGCGCACTATTAGTGCCAGTTTGATGGAAACCGTAATTGATGGGTCAGCGGGTTTCAGAGTTTCGGCTAAAGCCGTGTTAATTGTCATAAGAAGTTGGAATTGATTGGGCCCCCGCATTAGTACATAAATTTGAATTGATTAATGTTTTGTTCTAAAATGGACGTGTGTAATGGATGGATGATGTGGCACTTTATTTATTGGGTTCATTAAAACTGCTCAGGGTGGGGAGGGTTGTGTGGGATGGGGGGGCGAGGGGTAGGTAGGAAGTGGGCTCGGCGGGGGGGCTAATCGTTAGGGAAGCGACACATGAGCGCCAGGCTTGTAGATGGCATTCTGACACACTGGGTGCCACATCACAGCAGCTTGGGCCCTGGAAAAATGCCGGGACAAAATAAAAAAAAGATAATAAAAGATGCCGTTCTAATCGCTGCGCATAAAACAAGCAGGAATTTCAGCAAAATCTTAAACTGAAATACAAACAAACGGGGAGACCAATCAATCAATCAATCATCAATCAATCAGTGCGAGCAGAGTCTGTCAGAAAAGACGAGGTCTTTAGAAATATATGAAAAAGTAAAAGCGCTGTATCTTATCTAGCGCTTATATATATATCTAGTGTACGGGTAGCTCGTTGTTTAGGTTTGTTAGAGCTACTGCTGTCGGGCTGAAAGTCATTGCTTGATTCCCACTTTTAGTGGTTGTACCCTTCAGCAAGGTATTTACCCTAAACTGCTCCAGTAAAAATTACCCCACTGCATAAATGGGTTAATAATTGTAAATTACCATTTTAAGTTGCTTTGGAGAAAAGCATCAGCTTAATTAATAAATTCAATTAATAATAATATGTTTGAATTACCAGAAAAGCTCCAGTGTGATGCGCCGACTCTGATTTCTCTTATACGTTCATTATTATTGTAATTACCAGTATCATTACTCTTATTTGCGGCTCTGTTTTTACCGCACTGATCCAGCACACAGTGTAAAAGTCGCACACAGTGATTTCCCCTAATTCAGCTTGTCGCGCATATGAAAAATGAACATAACGTTTTGTTTGGAATTCGTCAGTAAAAGATACATGAAATGGGCCGTTATTTAGCCGGAAAGCGAGCTCAGAGTGTGTGAAAGTTCCGGAAGTGAGTCGGCGCCTCTTCTAACAGTTGTTCGGAGCCGTCGTCTGCTAACATGTTGATTTAGCAAATATAATCATTATATGAAACGAGCGCACGCAGCTGTTGTCTTGGGGATGGCGACTCGCTGGGAACGGGCCCGTCGGCCGCCCTTGGCATCATGCGTCCATATGGGGGCAGTACAGAGCAGCCCTCTCTGGCTTTTCCTCCTCGCTCCCCGACTCTGTGCCTCATGCGGCCCCTGTAATTATTGCAGCATATGACGCTGTCCTTTATTTCCCTCACTCGCTGTGCTTATGGCCAGTGGTTGGCAAACACACTGCACACGGGTACCGCGGTGCGATCTGTCTAATATGCGCTCTCTGATTCCCGTAATGCCATAAAACTGGTAAATACACACATTTGAAAGCATGTTTAAGCCGTTGTAAGTCACCGCGATTTACACTGATATCAGCCCTTGATATTACAGCAGGGTTTGAGATAAAGGGAATTAAGTTATATCCCCAGTAACGGGGGGTAAATGGGTCAAGAAGTCTGGGAATATGAGAAAACACCCGGAGGTCTCTGACTTCATCGTGTCAAATAAGAAATAACAATGTGATATCAGTATGAAATGTCATAAATCTGATAGATATTATTAATAGATGAACTCATGTGAAGTGACATTCTCTATAAAAATTAAACATAAACGTTAGTTTTGACGCACGAAGGACTGTGTTTGGAACCATTGATTAGTCACCCTCCTTTTATACAAAGTATGACAGAAACATGTAAGTGATCATAATCATAATTATAATCATACTAAACTATGTTCAGAATATGACTCCAAATTATGAAATTATGGTTAATAATACAACAAATGCAGAGAAAGTATCTGCAGGTTGCACGGCTCATATCCGCCACATACCCCTCCCATCACAACATGTACGGCACCTGTTTGTCATGGTAGTGGTACTGGTTCAGGGGGTGCAGTGGAGCAGTGGGTTTGGTCTGGTCCTGCTTCTGGCAGGGTGAAGGGTTCGAATCTTGCTTGGGGGGGCCTTGCGATGGACTGGCATCCCGTCCTGGGTGTGTCACATCCCCCTCCACCCTTGCGCCCTGTGTTGTTGGGTTAGACTCCGGTTTGCTGCAACCCCACTTGGGATAAGCGGTTTCAGACTGTGGTGTGTTATCAATTTATCAGTCAAGGTTTCTCCCTGGTTGCACTATGTTTTACTTTATTTTCCACCATGTGGTTCGGGGTCATCTTTTGTCACAGGGTGTTAAGTTTCTCCATGTGTTTGACTTCCGTAAAGTGAATTTTGATGATGAGTCCTTGTTACACCTTGGGTCCCGTACCCTTAGTGTAGTTCAGTCACCCAGTCTGAACACCCGAAGGCACCGGCATCATGAAGCAACATGAACATAAATACAGGTGAAGCAAAAAGGTGGTATTACAACATTATTTTACTGTATAATTACAGAGTACTTACTGGTGTGATTTTTTTTACTTGTTGTTGAAACCAAAAGAGTTTAGCTAAGTATCGAACTCAAGGGTACAACTGCAGGATTTGTCCTGGGACTAGAGTCTATATCCTACTTAGTTACACAAATGAGCCCTAAAACCCGACACGCATAATAAAGCGCAATGGCTGGTGCCAGTCAACGTTGCTGCCCGAGTGCAAGTCACAGCAATGGTGAGTTAGTCCTGACAACATTAACCAGTGGTACCGGCGTTCACCAGCACTAACCAGTGGCAGAGAATCACTGCCTGCTGCCCACCTTCCCTTACTGACCCTGGAACAGTTTGACTTCAACACTAAGGCCACGAGTCTCTTGTTAGACCCGGGTTCGAATCACTTCTCTGTTACAGTAACTTGGTCAGGTACTCTGAAGTGTACAGTAAAAATGACCTAGGTGCATCAGCTGGTAAGTTGTGGTAAATAACTCAGTGTAAAAAACCTGCCTTGTAAGTCATCTTGAATAAACATGTGAAAGATGAACAAATAAATAACTTGGTCACTGATCCGCAGCTGCCCCCCCACACACAGTAAAAAACATATTTACCTTATTATTAAGGGGTATTTCCACTGTCCCTCTACAAACAGATCAAAGTTAGAAATTCACATGAAAGTTAAACTTGAGGAGCCATCAGCAACGAACAGGTATTTGGGGAAAACTTATTTTAGGGAAAAGTTCCCCAAGGGACACTTTAATGGGCTGTAAGGAGCAGCTGGTAGTGTAGTGGTTTGAGCTGCTGCTTTTAGACCCAAAGTCATAGGTTCCAGTCCTACCTCTGGCTACAACACCCTTGAGCAAGATACTTACCCTGAATTACTCCAATAAAATTACCCCTGTATGAAATGGGTAAGTAATTATAAGTCGGTTTGGGGAAAAAGCATCAGATGAGTGTGAATTATTCCATTTTATCTTCTATTTGCACATTTGAACAAGAGGATATTTTTACTGAGACAGTTGAAGCGAAGCACCAGGTCGAGGTACAACAGTGGTCCCTGTGGTTACAGCAGCTGACAAGGATGTTATAGCTGGGGGTGGGGGGTGGGGGGTGGTGTCGGGCTCGGCCGACGCAGCAGACCCCGCGGGAGAGGCAGGGAGGGCCCATCTGACTCCTCGGATGATTTATGCGCCCGAGCAGTGGAATCATCGCTCCTCTTACACACATGTTATGAATTGACCCTCCGCTAAACCCACAGCCTTTTTTTTAACCCCCTTCACAGCTCCGGCCGTAAACAAGATTACATCTGCGTGACGCGCACACACCGTCGCAGGCGGCGCGAGTGGGAAATATGACAGAGCCGAGGATAAATCATATTCACAATGAGGAGATTATGTGTGGTCTCGCCTGATAGAGCCCCCCGCCGCCACCCCACCCGGCCCGAGTCCGTCCCCGTACGCGGCGCCCATTCAGCGCTCGCCGCACGCTGGAGTTTGCTCCAAATGGCTCGGCGGGGGGTGTTTTCGCACAGGCTTAGCGGCCTGGGAGCGGGAGCAGCGCAAAGCTGAACCCACCGAGACCTCGAATGTGCGGAATGCAAGCGGGACATTTCGGGGTTTCTAATGCTTTCGAAAAGTGCTTCAAAATTCTACATTTTCATAACCTGCACACAACAGCTAAATCATACGCTGCGCTGGAGGGAAGGAGGCCCAATTACCGCAATGTCTAAATTAGAGCACACTTTGTTTGTAACGATTAACCTTTGCGTCACTCTTTATCTTGCTGATCATTGTTGTGTATTCAGTGTATCAATCAAAGGCAGAACACAGGAGCAGGGATTGGAACCTGGGTTCCTGAGCTGCAAGGTGATGCTGTAAGCACCACGCCACCTGCTGGTCAGACCTTACCGCAGACATCTTGGTTCAAACCTGTCATGTGTCAGACACCTCAGTACACAAAGTTCACAAAGTTTCACACCTGGAGAGACTCATAAGGGGGGGCTAACTCCATACTTACACCCTGCCCTGGGGCTGAAGAAAGGACTCCTGGGTAACTGCCGGTTCAGGGCAGCTGGTAATGTTAGGTCTGGTTAGTGCAGGACTGCAAGTCAGAGCCGTTGCACTCTTCAGACCTTCGTTTCGAATCCACCTCCCGCTGTAGTGCCCTTTAGCAAGGTACTTACCCTCAATTGACACAAGCAATTGTTACCCGCTGCATGAATGGGTAAATCAGTGTAGGTCCCAACTAGTTAGAGCTGCTGGCTTGGACCTAAAGGTTGCAGGTTCAGATCCCATCTCTACAAAATCGATTCCTAAATTCCTTGCATTCGAAGCACCTGGTTTCAAATCTCACCTCCCGCTCCAATACCGTTGATGAAGGTTCTTACCCTGATTGGTACAGTAAAAACTCCATCATGTATGAAGGAGCAAATGACTGTGAAGTTAATTATCTAACACTGGAAGTTGTCATGAACCGCTTTGTGAATTTAATAAGTAGAACTATAATTAGTAATAGACCGGTTACAATGGACTGGATTAGCAAAATGATCTGGTGACGCGTGGCTCACTAACCTGAGGACAGGCCAATTCCATGACAGCGACTGGGGGAGGCGGTCCCTCTCCAGGGAGGAGCAGGGGTCCGTCCTGCTTCGGGAGAACAGCGCGGCCCCCCGGACGAACACGACAGGGTCCCCGCTTCGGTCAGCGGGGACGTCTTCCTCCTGTCGCCCGTCCATAATAACCATGTTTGCTGTGTGCCGGAGCGTCCGGCCGTCCCCGGTGCTCTATAAATCTTTCTGTATGAACAGTTACTCGGCCTGAGGAAAGCGGGACCAATGAGGCGGGACCCAACGCTGCTGATAAGCTCATTCATCTTGATTTGATTCTCCGGCGACACCCTGAGCGCTCATGTGACAAGGGGTTAAGTCAGCGAATGGCCACTGCCTTCCTGTTCGCCCCTCTTTGTGTTCCTCTTAACCGTCTTCCTCCAGCCGGAAAAATAATAATTAAATAAAAATAAACAGGAGGGGAGGGTAGTTTTCTTGAAAGTCGGCGGATTCCTTACGCCAATTTCTGCGCGGAAACCGGAGCGTCGATAATTTCTGCTCAGCTGGTTTTATAGGGTGTCACTTTTGCATTGCTGGGCAAATATATTTGTGTATTTGCTTTTATACCTCCAGACAGGGCTCAGTGTAATAATATAATAATAATAATAATAATAATAATGATACTAATAATAATGGTCCTCCGCCACTTCTTTCTCTTCGCTATTCTGGCTCCTTTCAGCATTTCACATTGCTAAGATTCACGAATCCGATTCATTTTGGCCCTCAGTGATTCTGGGGTAACTAGTCGTGAGCTTGTGAGACAGACGGAAAATGAAGAGCGAAACAAGTAAGAACAGGGTACTTGAAACATTGGTTATTGAGCTGTTTGATTGAATGGAGCACAACAGACTCCCACATTCATTTCTACTCTGTTTTATAGCGTCCTTTTCCAGATTAATTAGCAAATACTTTGAGAATGGACATAATTTCGTTAGGCCGCCCCAGCCTGCGGGTATGGACGCTGGACCACGGGACGCGGCACGAAGGCCTGAGCCATGAGCTCATCCGCAAGCCCGGCATAATGGAAACGAAGGACTCCCGTCGTCCATCTCCTGCTCATTAATCCGGCGGCCTCAGATTACAGACAAATTCCAGGCGGGCCTTACAGGAAGCGCCGCAATATTAGGTCCATTACATTAATTAAGAATGTTTAATTTCTAAAATGGAGCGCACAAACAAGGTATGAGTCATAGCTGCTGCGCCCCTTGCGACGACTTCCAGTCTAATGGTGCAGCGTTTGCCGTGAATTCAATACGCGCCTTCTTTCATGGCAGACAAAACGGAGCTCAATATTAGCACTATGAAGAGAGCAGAGCGCTGGGGGCTGGGGGCTGGGGGGGGGGCGACTCATATTTAATTGCAAGAAAATGAGGACAGCATTGGAAACAGAAGTCTGCTGTATCCTTATCTCCATCTGAGCGGTGATCATGTGCAGGACAAAAGCCCTCTCTTTGGCCATCCGTCACCTGAGAGAACGGCGCACATTAACGGATGATATGTGATCCGTGCTGGACGACGGAGCCATTAGAGTCGCGCGCATTAGGACTGTGCGGGACGGGGGGCGGACCGCACGCCGGGTACCTCTTTATTGCTCAACTCCGCCACGAGCGGCCTTGTCCGCAGCCCGGGACGTTAGTTTCCGCGCTGGATCCGACAGCGGTTTGTTCCATTTACCCGTAAACCTCCGGTGAGTCTGGAGCGAGCTGCACCAGGCCCCCTTTGTGCATCGATTAGCGCGCCTGGCGTTGTCTTCCGGCCTGCTTTTCGTGATCCGTATTGTTGGTTTTCTGTTGGTTTGTCTTCTTCTATCCCGGTGGGGGAACACGGTAAAACCGTTCACGCGTGGAGGCGATCGGAACCACCGAGTCCTTGGAGCTGCCCCGACCCGGTTGCGCGTCGCATGATAGACATGATGCTATTTATAATGATTTTGCCTCGGGAAATGAGGAGGAGACACCGCGTTCCATGGTTCCAGGCATGCCTTGGCAGCGAAAGCACACCTGCGCTGCCAATAGCCCGCAGTGTGAACCTCGCCAGCCGCCACAGATTATGCTTTATGAGAGGTGTGAGAGGAAGGGCTTGCAGCTAAAAGCTCTGAACAGACTCCTGTCTTTCAGTTATTCAGAGATCTGGAGGAGTAGAGGTGGAAGGCTGGACCTCCAGTCGGACGCAGAAAGACTAAAAACACGGAATGAGCACAACCGAGCACTCGAGTCTCTGAAAGTCCACAGAGACGTGGTAGCAGTAGCACGGCGAGCATTTGGAAAGGAGCACGTCTTTCTAAAAAAAAAGACCGCATCACATATAGCGTGTTGGGATCGAACGACTGGTTGAAAGAGGCACCGGGTCGATCTGTTCCGCTCTTTCTGTTGATCTTCCACACTCCAGGTGCGAGGTGTCACTTAGAG
This sequence comes from Scleropages formosus, assembly GCF_900964775.1. Lineage (NCBI taxonomy): Eukaryota > Metazoa > Chordata > Actinopteri > Osteoglossiformes > Osteoglossidae > Scleropages > Scleropages formosus. The sequence continues at coordinate 2,361,125 of NC_041823.1, forward strand.
ACGTGTTTTACATTGCAAGGGGAACGAGTATCGTGAGATGGAGCCCGTCCCATCTACCTTGCTCCTTGCGGGGCGCGACACAATGAATGTGGGCGACACACAAACTTATACTGCCTTTCCCGTTAGAGGACGACTCGTGTTGCCTACTTCGAGCTCTAGGCTGTATGAATTTTGACCCCGGTGACAATGATTTACCCTTTTGCAAGCAATTATCCCGTTGATGAGAGGGACCGAGCGGGTCCCAGCCCCCACGGAGCTGACGTGACATTGGATCATCAGAGCCTTAATGGGTGCCACCTATGGGGTACATAACAAACAAAGTGAACCCCTGCAGAGGCTCAAATTTCACCTCCCGCTGTAGTAGCCTTGTTCAAGGTACTTATGCTGAACGGCTCTGGTGAAAAATAACCCTGTTAAATGAATTGCTTCGGAGAAAAGCACAAGCTACATGTGTTTATTTCCACCGGTGCCTGATATACGGTATCTGTCACCCATCCTTGTGCGATGGATGACGTCCAGAGAGGGTCTTCGTGGTCCGCAGCCTAATGGGAAAGCTTAGGTTGTGAGGCAGGGTACACCCTGGAGAGGACACCAGCTTGTCACACACCCTCACAACACACACTAAGGGCAATTCATAGTCATCAATGCCCTGAAGCACATCTTTGCGATGTGTAAAAAAAAACCAGAGTAAGTGGAAGAAACCCAGGTGAACAAGTGGAAAACGTTACATTCTACACAGGCTGAGGCCATGAGCTGTGACTCACCGGCATGACCCACCGTGCTACCGTGTCACCCCTCTACATATTGGTAAAAATTAACATATGTGAACATGATCATCCTATGTAACTGAAGACGTGGTCATGAACATCCCGTTGGTTACGTAATTGTGACGCACATGGGCACGTTCTGCCCTGGCAATGGTGCGCCAGCGAAGGAGAGGGCTGGGTGGATCTGAGGTGGCTGGGGGATCGCGGTCAGGTGGTCCGGGGGCCCGGCTTGGTGATACGGGCAGCGGAAGCTCTGCCCTTTGAGGTTCGAGTTCTCCTGACTGCTGCGAGTCGGACAGGATAATGGGATGTCATTCTGCCAGCGAGGCCCTGATTACGGAGTGTTTGTTATTTATCGATCGCCTTCGTGGCAAATTATCTATGCACAGGTCAGCAGTAACGTTTTACACGCAGGGCCGAAGCAGTTTGCGGACCCTGGGACGTCGATAGGCGCAAACAAAGCTGAATGGAATTAATAAAAACCGTGACGCGCCTCGTGAGTGTGAGGCCTGAGCAGGAGGATCCGACTCTCGCGCTCAGCTCATTTTCACCGAGCGACATGTGCTTGTACTTGCCCTCCTCACAACGGCTCCTGCATGACAGAAAATCGACATAGCAGATATGAAAATGGGAACTAGTGTGCCAGTTTTAGCTCGAGCCGGACAGGTAAGTCGCGGGATCACGGCTGCGGCAGACTAGATGAAAGCAGCCAGGAACCTGGAAAGGTCGACAGCAAAGGGTCGAGGTCGGTGGCAAATTGATGCCAACCAATGATGTCCATCCACCTACTGAGGTCATCTCATAGTATACAGTATGTAGGCACACTGCTTACACCCCCTTCTCAGTTTCACCTTGCTTTCGACGTGCTAATAATGCCATCTCAACTACCTGGTAGCTCAGCATCCTCATGGTGGTCAAAATAGAGACCTTTCTGCTCACGCAACAGGACTTTGGCCCCAAACAGCCTAATTCTTGCTTGTTTTAAGGGTCCGTTTAACCAACATACCCAATCTGACTCTCGCTTTTCACGCAGTTTAGTGGAATAAATGTACTGTACATTAGCTGCACTGTTTTGACACAGAAACACAGTGCAGGCTCATTTAAACACAGCAGTTTTCACAAGGTGTGAAGGGTGTAAAACATAGTTGCACAAAATATCCAGTGAACAATGCGCACACACACATTTTCTGAACCACTTGTCCCATACAGGGTCGCAGGGAACCGGAGCCTACCTGGCAACTCAGGGCATAAGGCCGGAGGGGGAGGGGACACACCCAGGACAGGACGCCAGTCCGGCGCAAGGCGACCCAAGCGGGACTCGAACCCCATACCCACTAGAGAGCAGGACCCGGTCCAACCCACTGCACCACTCCGCCACCGCACCCCTGCCCTCTGAATAATGTCTGCATGCATATTTCATTGCATATATATCATTTCATTTGCTTAAACAAGGTCAGTTTGTCGTATTGGGGGAGTTCCACTTTCTTTCAGCACTGTTTTTGGATGCTTGCCTTTAAAAGTGGTCCACATTGTGTGTCTCCACCCCCAGGTACAGTATATAGCAGTCCGTACTGCAAATGGGTGCAGTGCAAAAATTATGGTAAAAAATGCGATCAGGTATTCTAACACTACCATTTTATTGCTTGCGGTGCGATTGTTTCTTTTGATTCTTCTTTTTTTTTTTTTCCTGCGACTTCGTGAGTCTAATGCAAAGTTTTTTTTTCCATAAGAAATAATGGAAGTTTGATACCCATGTGACACCCAGATGAGTCCACTTCACAGAACCAACATGAAACCTTAAATAGGGGAAATCTTAAAGTCACTTAAAATGATAATGAAGTAGTTCATTTGTAAGAAGGGATTGATCAAGGTTGTTACCCTGATTAGATGCGGTAAAAATTACCCTGCTGTATAAACTGGCAAATCAGTGCAACGTGTAGACACTGTAACTCACTTTGATGAGAAGGCTGATGTAATAACAATACTTACATGAATTAATATTTATTGAATGATGCAGTTCTGTGAGGTCTGTTCAACATAACGTACAGATGCATGTTAAAGCGGAAAGAGAGAATTCACACATCGCTCTGTGCAGCTACTGTGTAAAAAGCCGTAGAAATAGAATTTTTTTCAAAAATACCCAATTCTGTGCGGCAGAGTAAATAGGACCTCTCCTTTCAAAGCCGAGCGCAACAAACGTGCAAAAAAAAGCGCCGGTCTCGGCCAGGCGTCCCAGCAAATGTGTGTAAAGTCGCTGTCTGGGTGGCGCGTACCCCGCACCTGAGCGCCCGTCACAGCCGAGTGTTGGCCAGATAGCATCGGTCCCTGTAATTGCGGCGCTGCTTTCTTTTGCACGCGGTCTCCCCCTTCGCAGCCTCCGCGCCGCACCGCTCCGAGGCCTTTTTGTTTGGCGCGCTTCAGATGCTACGAGGTGACTCGACTCGTCATCTCGGACATAAAAGGCAGCCGGTGCCGTTCACATCCCGGGCCTCCGCGCCTGTCCACGTCGCATCGACTTTCTGTCGGCACCTCTCGCTTATTGTTTGTGAGTTTGATTAAAAAAAAAAAGAGGGAGAGAGAGAACGAGGGAAACAAAAATGCAATTACTCGGCCTGTAAGAACCAGAATCTATCCCTCATACCGATAATCTCAGACTAATGTGACACGCCGTCGCCAAGGCAACAGAAGTAAACAGCAGCACTGAAAGCAAAAGAAAAAAAGAAAAAAAATATTAACAAGAAAGTAAGTTTTCACCTTTTTCTTTGGACCCTTATTCTACTTAGTTGGGGAAAGGCCTTTTTCTTATGTGTGCCGAGTGAGGCCACAGTGAGAAACTGGCTGATTCACTATTTCAGAACAAGACTGTAAAACTGCCCAACGAGCCGCTTATCCGCAATTTGCATATACACCCGCATCATGCATATTTGCATACGGTCTTGACTTTGGAAAGCTGGCAGAGTTTGAACTTTATTTGAGATGAGACAGTAAAGGATGTGGGTGAGTTTTTAGGCCACAAATGGGATGCAGCAACCGAACTATTCGCATTCTGATAAGTGGAGCTCATAATCGGTGAGGAAGGTGGGCTTGGGGGGGGCGGAGCCCTGGACATCTTCTACCGGTGGACTCCGCCCTCGGCGATGGGCTGTGTCTGTTTCCTCATCCGCTGAAAAATGGCTTCCAGATGGGCGGGGTGTCTTCAACCCCCTCTTCGGCCAGTCCCGCCCCCCACAGCTGTCTGGGGGCCGGGGAGGGGGCATCTGTGGGTGAAACTGGGCACATTTTAGTAATCATTTAGTCCCCATCTTCCTGAAGGGGAACTTTTATTAATAAGTCCTTTTCATCTCCGTCTCTTTGATTGGGAGGGGGATAATCGCTAAGTCATGTGAAAAAAGAAAGGGGGGTTACGTGGCTTTGGGGGGTCTATTGTAACATGTGTTGGAGTGCAAGGCAACAAATAATAAAAAGCAAGACATTGTCAGCAGTAAATGGTCCCAGTTTGAGCTTGGGGGAGGTGAAGTGAAGTATGAATAATGTGGATGAAGGTGGAGACTTCATCCACAAATGAGAGTATAAGGGAGAATCCCTGCAGGAGACCTGAGGCTTTAAATGCCCCCCCCTTGGTACTCGGAGTACAGGCAGCAATCAGAGATCAGCGCTGGAATGAAAATGTTTGGGGAAAAGAGCGCTCACTTGCACCGTTGTGTGGTTACAAGCACTCATGAAGGACTGTAAGGCCTGGCAAAGCAGAAACATGTGGTGAAAAAGAAAAATGGAGTTAATCTTTACAGAAAGGTTAACTGAACAGCCACAAGAATTAATATAACGTAGCATAAGAACATAAGGACATATCTAAAGACAATATCAGAAATGATAATGGTAAAAAATCAAATTAGGACATTAACTGTACAGGCAGGATGTGTTGAATGTGTTCCCGTGATTATAACACTTTGAATGATGAACGAAGTATTGATTAAAAAATCGGAAGCAGTGTCCTCTCTGACCAGTCGGGGAGCAGTGAGTCAAGGGTATCTGAAACTGAACAGCACGCTGACCCGTACATTTGTACAGCACACGACTGGTGACTTATAATCGACTGTACAACACACTATGAGGATTGTTCTGGTGGAAATTAAAACAATAACGAAGATGAGATTAATAAGTATAATCACTGAGAAAGAGGCTTATGGCCCTCATGTTCACACAAAGTGCCCAGGACTGTAGCACACTGTAGACCTGTTCGCTGGGACGATGCCACCGGGCTCTGGGGACGCATTCGGAAGTAGGTCCGAGCAGAGCAGAGCGAGAGGACGACCCGCGGATTGAAGGACGGCGGAGCTCCGAACGGGCGGGCTCTCCGTCGGGGCCTCGTCGCCGCGCATGTCTGCGACGCCGAGGACTCGCCGTTGCGCACGAGGAGCGGCGCGTGACCGCGACTCGTTCCGTCACGCAGGCGATTCCATTACGTGCCGTCATACGAAAATGCCAAGGCTCATCTCTTCGTTAACCATCGGCCACCGCAGCGGCCCGTTTCCCCCCCCCCCCCCACCTTCTTGTACGTTCGTTGACGTGAGAGCACCGCTGGGTTCTAAAGGGCAGGCGACCGACGACACGGGGATCAGCGAAGCGGTGCGGCAATCAGCCCGACAAGCCCGGTGAACGAGTTTGGTTTTGGTCGTAACCGCCGCGAGCGACTCTCGGACAGGGCCCGACTCGCCCCCCCCCAAAACCCCCAGTTGAGAGGAATCCCCGTCCACGGCCGCCTCGTTTCACATGATGCACTCATGACTCCAAATAACGATTAATCTCCTCTGTACAGGGAGCTTAAGGCTCATTATGTCTCCATGTTTTTGTGCGACACACACTGTCGACACGGTGTTACGGCGGAAACATCGAGCGCGACTCGCTCAGTGGATTATCTGATATTATACCGCAGGCAGTGCCAAAACCATGAAATCTGTCATATTTTATCCATGACTGTAAAAGAATATGATCCCATCAGCAGCCTTGTAAGAATCTGTCCTGTTTAAGCCTCTAGATTTAATTTACAATATGGATAATTTATTTACCCATACAAGGTAAATTAAAAGAGGGATTATTCCAGATTGAAAGGTTTTAGCCTATTTTCATTAAAATATTAATGTTTAAAGCAGAGAATTTTCTACATTAGGTAAATACTGTATCCCTAATGACACATTTAACAGAAAAAATGTGTAGACTTTCTTAAATTCTGAATTGTTGTTTAATTTTATGCTGCAGACATTTTGGGAATTAGAATGATGTCTGTGGAATGAGTGACATTTCAATGTTTTTTTTTTTAAATTTATTATTATTTATGTTTCTAATTTCATCAGGAAGAGGGAACTGTAGCACAAGAATTTCACTGTATTTGTCAAGGACACGTGGCGATAAAGCTTTTTATTACGTATTATTGCAATTTTACAACGTTTTCCGCATTGATACAGCTGGGTAATTTTTACTCTATCAGCTCACAGTCAATACCTTGATTAAGGTTCTGCAGTAGGAGTGGGAGTTGAACCTGTGACCTTGCCATTACAAGGCAGCACTCGTACCCCTCCGGTTACGATTTCTAACAAGGAAAATGCAGCGATTGAGACCAAAACCGCTATCGTGACCCTCTTTGGTAATATGCGGCGAAAATTGACACTATTTGTGGTAAATAAGAGTTCAGCCAGCAGAAATAGAGCGCTGTCAGGGAGGCCCTGATGGCACTCGGAGCTGAGAGGTGCCGTGTGACACGCAGCCGGCGGCCGGACATGAAATACACACTGTCAGCCGTACACAAAACCCAACAGGGACCCAACAAGACGCATTAAAGCACAGTAGCGCCGTTCCATTTCTTTTAACATCATTGGTGTGCGGTCGCGGCAGCGCAAGAAGCCATTATGATCGCCGGGCCGGGGCCTCCAGCTCGGCGTCGGACGAGTCGCGCCCGTTTTCGTCAGCTGTCAGAGCCTCGACGGAACGGCGGCGGCTGCAACATGTGGCGGGAAACGAGAAACGGACGCGAGCGCCGCACCCAGATTGCCTGCCGCCCCGGTCGCTCGCGACACCGCGGGTAAGTGGGGTTTGGAATCGCACAGATTGCATGTAGCTCCTATCCTGGGGCGGGGAGAGCGCCGAGGCGCACGTTGAATTATGGGAAATGGGACGTTGGAGGAAGGGCGCTGGGGAGGGTGCTGATTGATTTTTGCACTCTGGTATGAAAAGGTCACTTTGATCAATGCAGTGTAATTGGGGCTGTATTAGGATCATATCGGGTCATTTTACTCTTTAATGGCAAAATATTAAATATTGGGGAGGCTCGAATTGCGGTCGTTAGCATGCACTTTCAATTATGGCTTTTTAATTAATTTGAACCTGACCTGGAGTCAATTACATGTGCCGGGCACAAAAAGCATTCCTGCGCTAACCGCAACCCGCCGTGTCGACGCTCTGGATTACAGGCGACGGGTCGTCCGCCGTGAGATTGATGACACTGCGCCAACGACGCACGTTGTGTTACAGCACCTTTGCACAGACCTACTGTACGCAGCTTCCTGTCCACACCAGAATTTGGAATCACTTCAACATAGGTGACTTACTGTTATGTGAACTCACAACCTTCTGGACACTATTAGCATTTATGAATTTATCTGACACTTTTCTCCAAGGTGACTTACCATGTGAGGTTTGTACACTGAGCTGCTCACAATGATTCACACATTGATACAGCTGGGAAGTGTTTACTGTGTCTGCTCAGGCTAAGTACCTTGCTCAACGGTAGGCAGTGGGATTGGATCCCAGTTCCTTCAAATGCCATGACTTTAACCACTGTGCCACCTTCTGGATACAAGCAAAAATTCCTTAACCATGCTAGTATTTTGATAATTGTCTCTTGGTTTATTTTAGCTTTATCTGTATGCAGACAAAATTAGAGGCACTTATTACTGATCATTTTCATTGTCTGAATGACCCTTTTTAACTCTGAATATGTGATTTTCTTCTTTTTTTATATTGAAAAACTCCAAATTTCCCTTCTATAAGGTTGGAAAGAGCTACTCACAATGCCATCACTCACCTGTAAATATTAAAAGCATTAAACAGATAAATTCACGGATAAATAAAGGGCAACATCATATGAGCACTGAAGAGACACAAAGAAACATGTCTGTATCTCTTTGTCTTTAAAAGTGTATTTTATTTTTGTTACCAATAAAAAAAAAGAGAAAAATTTGATTGCATTTTATTTCCAGCAAGACCTCAAGCAGCAAGTGTTTCTGCTTCTCCCCCCTGCTGCCACAGTCCTGTGAATGTTAGCGATATTAAATGCATAAATTCATAAATAAATACAGAACATCAAATGAACGCTGAGCAGAAGCTCGACTCGGCTTCCTGAGACGACGGGACCCTGAAGATCTTCAGCACGAAGGTCCATGATGGGCGTTAACGAATGCATTTGACACTGTGGAGCACAAAGAGGGCAAGTGGGGGCCTAAAAGCATCCTAATGATGCCTTTGGACTTGTATTCCCTGTAATGACTGGATGAAGATTAATATGCTCTGTATGGATATAATTATACGGCCAAGGACCCATTTGACCCGTCCGGGGGTCTAGGGCTCTTCTGCTTTTCGTTTCAACACACGAATCGATACTTGCACATTTTTACCACTGTTGAGTGAAATTGAGGAAATGAAAATCTGATAATTTTACTCCCGGCGCAGGCCTGCCGTAGGAAGGCCGCTTTCAACTTTGACAGGAAGATCTATTTCCAGTTTTGCAAAAGGAGAATGTCAATTTTTTAAACTCCGCCTCCAATTGATTTTTCCCCCCCTTCCCTCCTTGGAAAGTGTGTCTCCGGCATGGAAAGCACGGAGGCCGTCGGAGGCCCGAGCGGAAACAGCAGACGCCGGCGCTTTACGTCACCGCTCGTTCGTCTTCAATCGCGGGAACGAGTCGCCTGTGAAATCCACGTGAGCGTTTACCGAATATTGAATATTGCCGATAACCGGTTCAAAGACAAAAGAAGAAGGTCTGAGTGCAGGAAAAGGTGCTCCGCATACATGATGTAGTGATACAGGTGTGGAGACGCTGAATATTTCCATTGGATGTAAAAATACCAACAGGATCAAAATCCTCAAATGATGGTTTAGCAGATTAAAAAAAAAAAAATAGGAAATAACGTGGAAAAAAGATCTTAAAACAGAACCAAATCGTGTGGGGTTAAGGGTCATGATTGCCCTGCCCTCATGGATGACGAAAACTGCACACAGTGCTTTCGTTAATAATCATACGCACACACAGACAACAGTAAACATTTCACCATCGATCTTAATTATTACTTTTTGCCGCTTTTCTTTCCCTGTTTCACTGTAAACGGTTTATCCCTGATTGAAGGAGATGAGACTGTTCCGAAGTGCAGCTGTTGACACAGCTATTGAAATGGGTTTTGCTGCAGAGGGAAGGTCAGTTTTATTCCTCCTTTGTGCTGCTCCGTCTCTTTGTCTCACTTCTGCTCTCTTTATGTATGCCTGTAAATTTGCTGGAATTCAATCTGACACATTTGCGCAAGGTGACTTACAATGTCAGATAGTGACCGTTACACTGATTTACCCATTTTCTACAGCAAGCTACTCTTACTGTATCCGTTCAGAATTAGTGCCTTAATCATCGATACAATAGCTGGGATTTGAACCCAAAACTTCCTTATTGTAACGTGACAACTCTAACCACAAGTGAAAGCTCAAAAGTCCAGGAAACATTAATATGTGTGAATGTTTACTCCTCAGATTTTTGCAGCTTCATAGATTAAATTCTGAGAAGGTAAAAAAATTGCAAATGGTTATGGTATTATTTGCTTGCACTCATTCTGAGAGCATAAAACTGTCATCACACTCAAAACACTGAACAGACGAATTTAAAGCATGAATTTCAATTTTTTTATGTGAAGCAGAATATTTAAAATGATAATTTACATACCACTGTATATGTAAATTAACCTCCGAGTAGCACCGATACGTGAGGGTTGGGACCCAGGCGTCGCGACGTAGGGATCTTCCAGATCCGTGACCTTCCTGAACCGTGCTCCGCCAGGCAGCTAAGGGCAAGAAAAGGAGACGGGATGCAATTTTCTTTGAAGTGAGCTGCCCAGCGCTTTATTTAATAAATTTATATGAGATTTTCCCCTCAAAGTCCTGAAAGGAGGGAAGGGGAGAAACCCAGGAGTAATCGAGATGTCTTAATTCCCTGACATAAACATACACACAGATTAATGAAGCCTGCACAGATTCTTTATAAAGGAAAGATTGCTTATCGATCCATATCAAAATTTTCATGCTAATCCCAGTGAAGAGATAGAGTGTCTGGTATCAGAGTTAATAATCTGATTTCTAGGCTGTCCGAGACAATTCGAGCCGCAGTGAACTCTAATCAGTCCCCGTCTGCTCATTTCGGCAGGCCTGCCGTCTCCCGCCGCACGTCCTCTCCCCATGCCACCGGCCCGGACAGTGATTGAACATATGATGTAAACATGTTGACAAATTAAATTTTTACATTTCAGCCAGAATTTGCTGGGGACGCCGGGGGCCAAGGATACAGCAGGTTCGCTTATAGGATTCCATAGGTGTTCCAGGATGCTTTTTTAATTTTTATTTATATATTTATTTTTAACTTGCCTGGTTTTGTCTTTTCTTTGACCTCAGAGTTTGTGCTAATGGCAGTTCAATTTGCAAGTTTCCCTCACTGGGGAGGGCTGGTGATGGACTGGGGGTGGGGTAAGGGGAGTGTTTTCATGGCCTGAGCAGGGTGATCAGCCCCCCTTTTCCACTCTAGCATCCATGATGGTTAACTGCTCAGGAAATGCAACTACATCACTTGATTAGGATTTAATTGAATCCAAATGGGATAATGCTAAATTTAAAAATGCCAGATTTTGCATTTCCAGACTAAATTTGCATTCCGTTAGTGGTTGGAGCTGCCACCTTGCACTCGAAGGACTCAGGTTCTAATCTCACCTTCTGCTGTAGTAAGTCTGAGCAAGGTATTTGCCCCAAATTGATACAGTAAAAATCACCCAACTGTATGAATAGCTAAATCATGGTAAATAGCTTAACATTTTATGTTGCTTTCAAGAGAAGCGTCATATAAATGGAAAAATGTAAGTGTAAAGGTGCCTGATTGTGGGATCCTCCCAGGAAACAGAAACATCTGCCTGAACCACTGATGCATCTCTGTTCGGCCGCATCCTCTGCACCTGTTTTCCTCTATTGAACCTTAATGGGGGGCCCGCTTTGTGTCACTGGGCATTTGCATGGTGCAGTAAGGAACGACTCCCTGGGGCAATGGGGTTTATCAGACTTCTCCTTCTCCCCTCCGTTGTGGGCCTTTATACACAGCGAAAAATCAGGATTGAAACACATCTCCAAATTTAGCTGCATTAATGTGGTCTCCACTTGAAACATCTGCATATTTGGCTCTGAAGGTCAAGGGTTGTGTCACACAGCTGTTGCTTTTCTCTACAACACAACTTACAATGACATTTGTTGCCTTTTTCTCCAGTTTCGTGTTGCAGAGAACAAAAAGGAATAAGTACCTCTGCCAAGGGTCCAGCAGTAGAGTCCTGCCTGAGACTTGAGCCAGCAACCTCCTGGTTTTATGACAGATCTTTATACACTACTTACATCTGTATAACTTCCTCTTACAAATAATGCAAATATGTATGTGTACATGAACTTGCACTGTTCTGAAATTCTATATTATGTGAACCTCGGTGAATTTTACATCTTGCAACATGAAGTTTCCAGTTTTGACACCCCACTCCTGCTGTGGTACCTGTGATCAGGGTACTTAACCTGGTACAGTAAACAATTACCTTGCTGGTATTTTTGCCTATCCATAAGTGATGAAATCAGTGTAAGTAGCTTATAGTACAAACTTCACCTTTTAAGTCAGCTTCGAAAAAAGGAGATAAATTAATAACGTAACTGTACATAACATATTTCTGATGAAAGAGTAAAAGGTGCCATGTCAGCCCAGATGAGCAATTCTTTGCATCTGTCAGTTACCTGTAGTTACAAGTACAGGTCCCAAAATTTTCTGAGGCCAACATGTAGGAAAGAAAAAAGCATACTCACCAGACATCGTCAGGAATTAAATTTTGCTGTAAGACACACGAAAAAAACTGCAAGGTGTAAAATCTGCCCCCTTCACCCCATATGAAGTAAAACCTGCTCCCTCCACTCACTCCCTACTCCTGCTTTTGACTTCAGGAGACTGCTTTGCTTCCTACAAAACACAAACATTGTACAAAAAACCAAACATGGTAGCAAGGAGAGAGAAGAACCCCGTGTTGCTTTAACTTTTCACAGTAATCGATGCCTTCATCTGGATGTTTACGAAAAAAAGTCGATATGAACAAAGAAGACTTGATGATTGACTTTGATTTCCTCCGTGGCGACATCAGCCTCATTTTCCTCCTATATGACATTGATAATTGGTAATGAGCTGTGACAGGACGTGTCTGTGCTGACAAACCCAAACAGCTGCTTCCTCTGTCCTTTTAAACGTGTCATTCTGAGCTCCTCAGACTTACCGCAGTATTTATTTCTTTGGCCGGTGTCTTTTCTTCCCGGAGTGGCAAACCTCTGGGTCCAACGCCATCCTCTAATCTTTCATTTGTACTTTAATTGTTAATTACCAAATTAAAAATCTTCCAACATCTATTTTCATTACCACTGAGTCATTTTAAATATGTTTATTATATCAATATGCTCGTACCACTGTTTAGAAACAAAGTAAGCATAGCTGAAGCGTTGGTGAACAGATATACCCTGAAGGGTTTGGGCTGGAATTGAGTCTCTGTCTTCTCTGTCCCTTCCCATGCACCTCCTGTTCTCTGGTTGATTGCAATAATGAATGATACATAGTAAAGCAAAACTGTTTGAACTGCGGTCCATTTCATTTCTCTGTAATGCCCTTTGGGTACATTAAAGATTCCACACACTGCTTCACACATTCTGCATATTGACAACTAAGCTATCACCTTATGGTTTCTTGTGGCCTTGCAGTGCTCTGAAGATGCACGCATTGATGACTCTTTTTGAGTTTGTGACACCTCGCAAAGGAAAATGTCCAAAATTTAACCACCACAAACCTAGACAGGAGTAAATACCCTATTTCCTTCATTCGTCAACAACACTGATAGTAAGACACACCCTAGATTTAAAAATGCATCTTTGTAAAAAAAAAAACACCGGCACCACAGGAGGGCGGCATGGTGGCTATTTGGACATGGTTTAGAATCCAGCTCAGTTTGTGTGGGGTTTGCATGAATTTCATCCAGGTTTTCTGGTTTCACCCCACTGTCCAAAGGCATCAGTTTCCATTGACTGGTGACTGTAAGTTTCCTGTAGTGTGTGAATGTGTGAGTGGCTGCCCTGCACTGGACCGGTGTCATGATCAGCGTGTGTCCAGCGTCTTGTCTCGGGTGGCGTCGTGGCGAGCTGGGGCCTATCCCGGGGGTGCGGGGCTTGGGGGTGGGGGGGGGGGACCCTGGGTGGGATGCCAGTCCATCGCAGGGCACCCCAATCAGGGCTCAAACCCCATACCTGCCACACAGTCCACTGCACCACCACACCACAATCCCGTAGCCTAGCACTCAGTAATTCAGGGATGGGCTTCAGACCGCTGTGACCCTGACAAGGGCAAGCAGTTAATGAAAGTGAGTCAGTGAATAAGCTGACACTACAGAAAATGAATGAAGCAAATCATGAAACTTAATCACCAATGATTTAATATTCAAGCTCTGTATTGCAAAAACTAAAATTTTCAATGTAACAGGTAACGGCCTTTAGCTCTGAAGACTGTCGGTTCAAATCTCACGGACTCCTGTAGTACCTTTGAGTCAAGTACTCACCCTAAAGTGCTCAAGTAGAATTACCCAGCTTAAAGTTGTAAGTCACTTTGGACAAAAGCGTCAGCCAAGTTGATAAAGATGAAACACACTCCGTTGCCCGAATAGGAGTAAGTCCTTGACATATGTGCCATTTCAAGATCCATATTTATTATAGACATCCAATCAGCCTTATTATATTATTTCCGAGATGCCTGGTCATAACGTCTAATGACGACCGCTCCATCTGCTGTACGATAACATTGGATGGCTGCGCTGCCGCAAGGCACTATATTTCTTATTGTCTCAGTCAGTGTGTCTATCAGCCATTATGTTTTATTTACGAAAAGCATTGCTTTATTTACAGAACGTTTGTTTGTGACTCCATTCAGGTTCCTTTTTTATTTAGAATGCCTATCAAGCAATGCCATTCTGATGAAAAAGTGACAGAAAACAGATTGAGAAATAAAAGTGAAATAATAGCGCAACATGAAAATATAATTATAAGACCGTACTGCATTTATATTATTATTCAATGTCAATGTTGTATTACACAAATAAGGTGTGAAATTTGTGAAAAATATAACAAAGCCCTTCCATGTAATGTCGCATTCATGCATGTGGTTTATGTACTATAATATAACTGGGTTTGTGACTTTCGAAAAAGATGATTTACAACGAGGTTATTGGAACCCTGAACCCGGAACCCCGTCGCAACTTTACTGCCTGTACCGTCGTTTAACCAGCACACATCAAACAAGCGGCTGCATACAGAATTGGTAGATTGTACAATTTTTATTTATTTATTCCTCACGTTTTAATCAGTCAATGTCCTGTAATGTGATGGAACAGATGAGTCAAAAGGAGATGTGTTTTAAGGCCCTTTTTGAATACTGAGAGGGATTCAGCAGTTCTGAGTGACAGAAGGTGATCATTTGCACATGATACAGATGTTCATACTGTTGGATACGTTTTACCGCACCATTTCAAGGTAAGTACCTTGAGAAATGGTACTACAGCAGGAGCACGGTTTCGAACCTGGGTCTGGTTCTCGTCACTGCATCACCTGCTGGTTTCAGAGGTGAATTTAGCTACAGGACACAGATTTTTTAAACCCTGAAAGCAACAGGCAGTGATGTAATCAACATTTGTTTGAGACCTGCACTGGCCAAACTTTAGGCGAGGGGAGGCCATGGTGTTTAAAGGAGGCCATAGTTCTCGCGAGCAGGGAGGGCTACGCAAGTCTGCGCTGCATTCACAATCCGCAGCCGAGGTGTTGGGCTCTTGGCACAACGAGAGAACGGTGCCAACGGAGCGGCCGAATAAACACCATTCATAAGCCGTATCTGTTTGTCGTACCATATAATCAGCAAGAATGGCCTAATTTTTATTGTGCGCTTGGCTTGTCGGCGAGGCCCACATGAGGCTCATCTACATGAGAGGCTTAGAGGTTCGTGCTGGAATCAGAGCGGATTAGCGGGCTGTAATACACTGGGTCAACAGCATGTGTCTAATAATGAGCCAGGTGTTGCGGTGATTGGCCGGCCCGAACGCTAAGACAAAGAGCAAAGGCCTCCCCGCTTCCCACCCTCATTGGTGTCACTTTATTTGTTTGCTCTGCGGATGCGAATGCCTCACTTAGCCAGGAATCTCACACCCCCCACCACCCCCCACGCCCTACCCCTTCGGCCACCTTATCAAGCCGAGTTAAATCTAAAGTGTTCGATCGGGCTGCTGGATTCCGTGTGCATCGAAGTCGTTATATGAAATCGTCGTGTTATTGCCTTGCCTTTCCTTTCCCATCAGGTGAAATCGTGCGGCCGGTTTGTTCACAAACAATTAAAGGTATGAAATTTTAATGAAACTTTTGTTGCCCTTATAAACAATTATTTGAAACTTCTCTCCAAGGTTTCTTGCAATACAATAGTTACAGTGATTTAGCCATCTACACAGCAGGGCAATTTTGACTGTATCAGTTCAGGGTAAGTACTTTGATTATGGGTAACAGAGCAGGAGGTGGGATTGGAACTCAAGACCATGGGATCGTTTACAAACCGGGACCACCATCGTTGGACGTACGAATTTTAGTACCATTAAGGCAAACAACTTGCTTGAACTCGGCAATATTTTAGTTTTTGTTTTTTATGGATTGTCAATACTTTATTGGAACAACGGTAACAATCATAATGATGATGATGATGATGATGATGATAATTATTACTGTTGTCGTTGCTGTTCGACAGGTAACAGAGGCCGTCGCTGACAAATGCAGTCGGAATGATGCGTTTAGTCGCTGTTCCACATGCACGTCGCTTGGTCCTCCAGCGTAATTTCTGTTTCAGGCGTTTAAATCAGCTGTGAGGGTCTCAATCACTGCCGGGGGCCTGACGCCCTGAGACCCCCCGACTTCCGCGCTTGTCAAAACATTTGCAAAATCCCATTTTCTTTTAATAAAGTATAGTTTTGTTGGCCAGATGTATGCTTGAATAAGATGTCATACTCTGTCTCTGTCGGCACACTCGCCCCGCTGATGTTCTTAGGCAGCGAGAAAATTGCCTTATTGAAACGCGTTGCCAGGAGTGACTGCAACGCGCCACTCGGCGCCCGCATTACACACTTGACATATTCAAGACCCCAAAGTGGAAAACTATGAATATAAAGCAATCAGCTTCAGCACCCAGACACCTCAAGTTCCACAACAGGTTCGGTCTTCCGCAGCATCGCGCAATATGATGATGAAGATGTTTTAGCCCAAACTTATTTTTCTATTCTCAGTTTGGACAATTGCACAGCGAGTAGTGCTGCTGTGTCACAGCACCTGGGTGGTGCGAGAGGACATGGGTTTGATCCCTGCTCAGTCTGTCTGGAGTTTGCATGTTCTCCCCATGGGTTTCCTCTGGGTGCTCTGGTTTCCTGCCACACTCCAGAGACATGCTGTTCAGGTTCACCCATAGTGCGTGAGTGACAGAGAGAGTGTGTGTCTTCCACTGATGTATGGATGAGTAAGTAGTGTATCTAGTAATGTAAGCCATCGCGGTGAATCAGGTGTGTGGGCTGGTGTGTGGGCTTTGGAGAAAAGCATCTGATAAATAAATTAATGTAAATCTTCTTACGTATTTTGCTCCTAGCATATTGCATATGTTTTTACACTTAGATACTTTCAAAATCTTTGAAGTCTTCTACCCATCCACCTATCATGAATAAGAACTTGTACAGGGGAGGGTCATGGTGATCCAGAGACTATCCTGGAAGCAAAGGACTTCAGACAGGGTTCAACTGGGACTGAATGCCAGTCCAACACAGGGTGATCGCTCTCTCTCTCTCTCTCTCTCTCTCTCTCTCTCTCTCTCACACACACACACCACACACACACACACACACACACGCACACAAACAACAAGGACAGTTTAGCCACCGATCCCTCTGAAACGCATGTCCTTGGACTGCGGGAGGAAACCAGAGCACCTGGTGGAACCCTCACATGCACGGTTTTCAATCAACCTTTCCCACACAGAATGAGCTGGCTCCAAACCCATGTCCAAACACGCAGGCCAGGAAGTGTGAGGCACCAGCGCTGCATCTTAGAGCGCGGACGTATTATTGTGTTCTCCAGCTCTGTAAGCGGAGCGAGAGCAGGACCGGGGAAAAGCACCAGGGCCGCCCTGAAAACCGCTCTCATAAACTATGCAATTTGCAATTAAGGACGAGCGACACACACTTGGGTAATGGAATGTGAGGTGCGGATAATCCCTTTCCTTTGTTTAGCGCAGAGAAACGAGCGCCCCGCCCCCCCGCGCCACCCCCACCCAAACAGCCTCCGTATGCTTAATGAGGCAGCGCCAAGTCGCATTCCCACGCAAACGGCCTGCCGGTCGGCGGAGAGCGCGAGGCCCTGCGACAGCGCCGCGCTAAGCTACCCCAAGAGGCCATTCCCGCTCGTCCTCGGCCTCCGTTTATTTGCCTCTTTCGCTCGGAAAGCGCAACGTGCGCGTTTATTACAATTTCTAACAAAAAGCTAATGCCATTAAACAAATGGGCTCTGGGCAAATTAGCAGGGAATTTAATATTCGTCAGGCAGGCCTATGATATGAGACGCCGTGTTACGAAACATTGAGCCGGAGCATCAGTCGCAGGCCGACGTTTTCATCACGGCTCTCGGGAGAATATTTGTAATTAGTATCATTTGGCTAATACTTCAGGTTAATTAGAATATTTAATTGAATAGCTCTGATCTTCGGAGATGACTATATTATAATCAAATTAGCAGCAGCGCAAGGGCGCCTCTTGTTCGTGGCAGACTGTTGAGTCCCCTAATGGGTATAACGTCATCTGCCACGCGCGTCGGCGGAAGGAGAAAAATCTGTTTCTCGCACTCTCAGATTTTAATGGTCCATTAAAAAAGGAGAAGAAAAGGAAAAAACTCCGCCATCAACACTTGATTATTCCTGAAGAAATCATAAAAAAAGCAGAGGAAAAGGAGAGCACGCTTAGGCCCGTACTTCCCATATGGCGCTTTGGCGCTTTGGGCCCGAACCGTGGGAGACGGTTCTCGCGAGACGTCAGGCGAGCCGAGCGTTCGGCGCCCCGGCCCAAGGTCGCGACCCCACAACCTCGCGGCGCTGACCTAGGCGGAGCTTTAGCGAAGGGTTATGAGGAAACCAGCGAGGGGACGTCATGGCGACACGAATCGATGTTAAAAACCCAACACAAGGTGCAAAGGTGCGTCGACGCGGGACCCGCCGGGTCACGACCGCGACTTGTTATGCGGAGATTTTTGGGGAAAATGCGTTACAAGAACCTGCTTTTGTCATGTGTCTCATCAGGTACCACTGAAAAGTCGTTCTCACTCAACGGTCTTCATTATAAGTCAGTGTGTCGTCATTTTTTAGAATGTTTTTTATTTATTTATTTATTTATTTTAAATTTTGACCCAGCTATTTTTTTCATTTAGTTTGTATGCCCTGAAAGTAATAATGCACAGGTTGTGATTTAGACACGCACACACACACACACACACACTCACACACACGGATAGCCCTCCCTAGGAGGGACGCGAACAACAAATAAAA
Source organism: Scleropages formosus (assembly GCF_900964775.1). Taxonomy (NCBI): domain Eukaryota; kingdom Metazoa; phylum Chordata; class Actinopteri; order Osteoglossiformes; family Osteoglossidae; genus Scleropages; species Scleropages formosus. The sequence continues at coordinate 2,379,848 of NC_041823.1, forward strand.
TGAAAACACTAAATATTACAGTGCGTGGAGCAGCGGCTAACAGATGGCAGCTAAATGAATAGAAATTACATATACATTATCCTTGGTTTATGGATCTGCACTAATTAAGTTGATTATAACTCCTACCTTTCTGCCGATCTAATGAAGTGAACGAAGCCATTTAGAGCAAAATGTGTTTATGTCTTAGTTGTCAGTTTCCTCTGCTGAAAACCTGCAGTGATTATTTTTAATAGATCCGTATGTTTTACTACCAATATTTCTCTGCGGTCGTGTTTTATTTCGCGCTTTTATCTGTCCTTGTACAATTCCCTCCTCCCGCCTGCGAATGAGCACTTGTCGGAGACAGGGGCCATATGCTGTGGGGAGAGCCATAAAATATTCGCACTTTGCGAGCTTTCATTCTTTTATTGTTTCTTTCGCACAATTTAAAGTGTGATGACACCTAAATATGACACAGGCAGCGGTGAAGCAAGGGCTGCTTTGGAAGAGGCTCACGAAACACACAAGTGTTTGGTTTCTTCTCTAAAGGGGCGCGAAACGAGCTGTTCTCCTCAGAAACTGTGTAAATCGACACTCGGCCAGCAGGTGGAGTAGCGGTTAGAGCCATTTTCTTCCAGCTGGAAGGCTCTGGGACTCGATACTGCTGAAGTACCCTCAAGCATGGTACTCACCCTGAACTGACACTCTAAAAATTGCCCAGCTGTATAAAGGGGTAAATCAGGGTAAACTGGATATAAATGCGGAGCAGCTGGCGGCACAGTGGTCCGCGCTACTGCCTTCGGGCCCAAAGGTTGCAAGGTTGAATCGTACCTCCGCTTGTTGTACCCTCGGGAAAGGTACTTGCCATGAATTACTCCAGTAAAATTAGCCAGCTGTACAAATGTGTAAAAAACTGTAAGGACCTGAACACAGTAAGTCGCTTGGGAGAGAAGTGTTGGGTAAATGAATGATAAAATAAGTACAAACTGGATACATCAGGGTAGGCACTTTATGGGCAGTTAGTACCGCGGTGCTTAGAGCCGTTGCCTTGTACTTGTAATACACTTACACTCGACTGATACGGTAAAAGTTACCCTGCTGTGCAAGTGAGCAGATAATAAGTTTGTCAAAGAAAAGTTCATTTGTTTTCCCTAAAGCAATTCTGAGTAAGAAGGTAACGCTAAAAATGAATGACGAAAATAAATGATATGATGCAGAATAACATGAAGAATTAAATAAATGCCACACTGTTAGCATCATATAATATAACAAAGTGACAAGTGCAATTTGGATCATGATAAAATATAATCAATATATGGACAAATGTAACTGTATTTTGTCTTTGGCAGTCAGTTTAACTGGTGTTCTTTTAAGATTAATAAGAAAATACATTAAATGATGGTGACTCTGAAAGAGTGCTTTCGCAATAAAGATCATAACGGTGGTGCTCTGTGTCAAAAAAATCCAAATGTGATAGACCGAGTGTTGAGCCACAGCAACAGGTGAAGTCTCTGCAGTTCATGGCACACAGGAGAAACTTCCGGAACATTTCCTGCTCTTGTTAAATACCGCCAGTCTGGGTATGAGTCATTATGCAGTGTAGCACAGAAAGTGGGTTCAAAACCCTCAAGGTGATGTTTCCAACCCCACTGTGTGCAATGCATGCTGGGAGACCTGGACAGTCCCAGACAGCAGAGACCTGCTGTTCGTGGCCTTCAATGTTTTTTAGATATATATAAAATGCATATATGTGTGTGTGTGCGCGTGTGTATGTGTATGTATGTGTATGTACATATACATTTGCCATATATTTAAATATATGGCATAATTTATATATATATATATATATATATATATATATATATATATATATGTGGTCTGAATCTCTTCTCTGTGCATGTGTGTGTGTGTGTGTGTGTAAAGCCAGTTAATTCACATGTTGCAGATCCAGACTGTGTGTCGTATGTGGCTGTCCAAGGTGCTGAAAAATAGCAATATTTTTTATCTTTCTTGTCTATATACTGTATATTGATATAAATAAGATTCCAGGGAACTCTGTGTGTGTGTCTGTGTGTGTGTGTGTGTGTGTGTGTGTGTGTGTGTGTGTACGGTGTGTGTCTTTATACATGTAGCCGGGTTTCTTCATCATATCTCCTGAAGTATGCGGAGGAAACTTCTTGCTCTTATCCCACACATTCCTTCCACTTCTGTGCAGCCCTGGCTAATTTCCTCTAGTGTGAACGTCTGCCATCGTGGACCATCCCCATGTCTATGCTGGTCCAGCAATGAGGAGATGTGGGAAACCTCGTCCTTTCGCTCTACTTTTCCTTTCTCAGCCCTCCCTTTGGTCCCCGGTGCGAGTGAGCGAGGGGGGTTAGGGTTGGGCACGCGCTGCGGGGCGGCCCCCCGATGAGATGCACTGCCCACTGTGTGCGAACGTTCGAAAGGACAAATAAATCTGCATAAAATTTGCACAAAATATCAACAGTTGGGTTTTTTCAAGGCCATGTGCTGAGGATGAGTTTGGTTCCTCCCATATTTGTAATTGACATTCATCACATTTCATGTCAAATTGAAACATGGAAATGCCTCATTTTACTGGTTCAATAAATGTGCCGAAGAAGACGGTCCCTCAGCTGGGCTCTAGACAACAGGCACAAAGTGGTTAAAGGCCGTCAGGGAAGTGCATCTACGAAAAAAAGAAATGATTTATTCCCACTTCCTTTATTTCCCAAGTTTACACAACAGCATCCAGGAACGCACTTTTAAATCCCCAGTGGGGCAGCTGCTCTTGGACCAGTGCGAGAGACCTAGTTAGGTAGGTAACTCATGACGTGAGATTCGCACACAGAGTTGCACTGATTTATCCATGTATACAGCAGGGTAAATTCTTACTGCATCAGTTCCAGGGAAATGCTTTGATTGGAAGAAGAGGGATTCGAACGTGGCTCCTTCAAGTTGCAAGGCTCCAGCTCTAACCGGCACGCCTCCCGAAAGACCTGTTGGTCATGGTGGCACGAAGGGACATACAGTATGGGAATGAAAATAATAACGATAATAATAAAGAAAATTCAGCTGGCGGTGATGACAGCTCAGACACGGTTTAAAAAATCAACTCAAGAAGTGAGCGGGACTTTCAGCTTTAAGTGGTTTTAAGGGATGTGGAGAGTGTGCAGAAAAAGCAGCGTTATGGCGCCGGGATTCGTCTCAGAGGGGCTACAGCGCGGGAGAAGTTCTCGGGGGAAATATTCCTTAAGCTTGATGAGCCATGTACGAGGAGAAGATGACCCAAGTTAATTATTATTGAATTTGTTTTCCTTGCTCTGTTGCTACCCAGCTCAGCCAGGGTAAAATGATGACAGTGGGTATTCTCATTAAACCAGCTGCTTCAATTATATCCAAAGTTTCCCCCCTCGCAGCCCCCCAACCCCACCCGCCCCCAAGCGCAAGGTTTGCTCTTCCAATTGCATAATCGCTCCCTTGTTAACTCTTTGGCTTTCTGCTGCGCTCCCTGTTATTCGCTCCCGGGCCGTTTCCGCCGCGTTTCTCTCTTGGGCTCTTGGGCAAAGCCCCCCCGACCCCCCCGACCCCCCCGCATCGCCCTCCTCCATCCTGTCAAATGGTGTGTTGCATACATTACGTACATTTTAATTCAGGGGCCCCGGGGCCTATTGAATACGGAACTTGGGAAAATATGGGGGAAAAATGAATGCGGAATTTGTGTCCTTCGCTCCCGTTTTCCCCTTTATTTCTCAGGAGAGTTGAGTTTGACACAACACTCGTAGAGACACCACACGGGGGGGTTCACCTCCTGTTGCGGAGTTTAAGGTTTGATTGTGAAGCGGCCTGGAAACAGCAGTTATGTAATATTTCACTGACCGCCCCGTACCCTGGTGAACAGGGTGATTCTTTACCGTCTCACACTGAGGCTGCGACTGAGCTGCGTTCGGCTGTACTCTCTTTACACTCTATTTACACTGCCGTTTACTCTTTCGCCATGCGCTCCACCTGCAAAGATGCATTTATTTCAAAGTGTGCAGTGACACTGTACATGTGTCTTCAACACTCAGGATACCTGAGTTCACTGGAGGCTCTTGACTGCCAAGTGAGGGGAAAATGTTTGTACAGGAATCATTTTATACCCCTATTACTGACCAACTGCAGGAATGAATGAATGAGTGGAAGGACAACATATTGTGACATATTTCTTAAAAAAATGTTAAAATAAAAAACTTCTCATTATTATCTAATTATGTCTATATAAGAAACATTTTATACTGTTGTTACTAATCAGCTAAATGCATGAATGTTCTATTATGACAAATTTCATAATGAACTTGTGTATATGATGAAATATAATATTTTTTAATTTTATTTTTATTATATGTATAAGGAGGGGGTGCGGTGGCGCAGTGGGTTGGACCGCAGTCCTGCTGTCCAGTGGGTCTGGGGTTCAAGTCCCGCTTGGGGTACCTTGCGACGGACTGGCGTCCCGTCCTGGGTGTGTCCCCTCCCCCCTCCGGCCTTACGCCCTGTGTTGCCGGGTAGGCTCCGGTTCCCCGTGACCCTGTAAGGGACAAGCGGTTCTGATAATGTGTGTGTGTGTGTGTATATGTATAAGAAAATATAATAAACTGTTATTGTTGTGTGTGTGTGTGTGTTTGTGTATATAAAACATTTTGTTAATTACAACGTTAGTTTCAACCTTAAAATAAGACAAATTTTTATCATCATCCTCATTATTATTATTATTATTATTATTATTATTAGTAGTAAAAATAATATTAATAATAATAATACATGTTAACATTATTATCTTTTTTAATAGATCAAGAAATTATCCTCATCAAGACTCTTGATAAAGGTTTAGTAGCAGTTTGTTGTTTAGTGTGTGTGTGTGTGTGTGTGTGTGTGTGTGTGTGTGTGTATTCATTTTATGGGAACTCTTCTCCAAACCAGCTTACAGTTATTCACCTATTTATACAGCTGGGTAATTTTGAGGTAAATATATAAAAAAAAAAAAAAAAAAAAACAATTGAAATTGTGTTTGCATATTTTCATATTTATATCTGTGTTTTCCTTCACCTGTACTGGTCCATGGCTTCACCTTTCCATACGGTGTGTTGGCCATGTCCCTCGTCCACCCTGCCCCCCCCAAGAAAATACAAAAAAACAGGGCTTTGTCTGACACAATATGTAAGAGCATTTGTCATTGGTTATCGGGGGTGATATATTCGCTCGCCCGCAGAGAAACATCTGCTCGCCTTTAATCTCTGCCGCATAGGCCACTATTAATGGGCATCAGCTGTAGAAAATCGCCGCTTCAAAGCGGAGCTTCGCCGCGTCCAGAGGAGCCGCGCCTGCCCAGCAGATGCTGCCTTTATTATCATGCCCTCAACACTGTATGTGTGCGCCACCTTGCCCCCCCCAGCCCCATCGTGTCCCCCCTGAGGAAGTGCCTGTCACCCCCCGCCCACACACACACACACACACGCACACGCACACGCACACACACCCCAAATTCCTGCACCGGATCCGTACGGTTGACTCGTTCTGCAGGCACCCCACATTGACAGTCTCCCGACACAAAATTTATGTCACATATTTAATGTGGACATGAGGATGATCATGGAATCTATAGGGGCCAAGCGTGTCGGCGCGGCGCTAAATAATGGATGAGCGAAGAATACGGCTCAATTTGTGAGCTGTAAAGAAGAGAGTAGGGAAATAATCGACCTCGTCCCTCTTTTGCTCTCCGTACTGTCATTACTCGTTTCGATTTTTTTTTCTCTTGACATCATTCAATATAATCATCCTTCAATAAAACAGGGGAAAAAAGCAGAACTTAATGAAAGAAACAAATCTTGGTCAATACTTAGAATATGGAGAATAATGAGTGCCCACATAAGACAATGTAAGAGTGGCGTTCCTCATTAAGGCTGAGGGGGCCTAAAGCATTTAAACGACCTTTCAGCCATATGGGAATTATTATTTGTGCGCGCGCGCGTGCGTGTGTGTGTTTTTCTCCCGTTGTTGTTTGTGCTCTTTGGCCCGAGAGGGTCCTGCAGCCGCATTCATTAATCAGTGTCGCAATTAACGCACTACCGTTTCCCGCTTATTGAAATACAATGAGCGCGTTTATGAGAGGACAGCCTTGCCTTTGATGTTAAACAGTTGCGTTTATGAGGACGTTTTTTTCCTTTGGACGTGTAATCCGTCGGTTGACCAGTCGATAGCTCCACATCCCGGGGAGGGAGGGAGGGAGGGAGGGACGTCTCTGGCGAGGAGTACCATCCCGAGGAATTGTGATCACAAACGCCATGAGAGCGCCCGTCTCCGAGACCCGATCTGGGATCAGCGAGCCGTGTGACCGGGAAGCCGATTCGTATCGTGGGCTCTGCGGACGTACGGGTCAGGAGCACACGAATGCCAGGGTGGGTACGTGAGGACATGGGATTGGGGATTGGAACTAATTTTGTCTCCATCCCTCCCCGATGAAGTCCCACCCCACAGGTCTGGAGTCTACAGGGGGCCTTTCCAGCGCTGTCAAGTCCATTCTTTTAATAGACGCGTGTTTCTCACGTGTACCTTGACTGCAGAATAATAACGTTTTCTTCTCGCTAATTGTTATCCCACATTCTCCATCGCGCTCGAGGTGCCTGGGAATCCCTGCAACACGGACACTGGGAGCCAAACATATGGAGAGCTGCAATCTGCTGTAATCAAGAACGTCAGCGACCAGGCATGACAGTAAAGTCTGCAAACACATCTTTCTATTTGAGTCCTTTAATGACACGCTCTAGCACCACATCATCATCATCATCATCATCATCATCATTATTATTGTTGTTGTTGTTATAGTAGCTCCTATCGAAGTGTATCTACAAGACTTGATCACCCGCTACACCCCAACCAGAGTGCTAGGCTCCTACACATCTGCCCGCTTCGTGCTCCCACACAAGAAAGGTGTAAAAGCACAAAGGTTTTTGGTTCTGGCTCTGATGTGGTGGAATGACCTCCCTCTTTCCCTCAGAACTGCTGAATCTCTGTCCACATTTAAAAAGGGTCTTTAAACTCACCTTTTCCAGACTCACTTCGCCCATCATCTGACTTCATGTAATGTGTAAATGTTCATGCACCATAACTTTGAGATCATAACTGTTGAATAAAAGATAAACTTTAACGCAGCTACTCATGCAAAAAAATTACAAGGAAGGTGATCAGGAATCGTCGATATTCTGATAGTTTTATGCAGCTACTCATGTGATGAGCATTGGCTCATATGGTGGAAAGAAACAAACTAACTGCACTCAAGTATCACGCATTTGCATTTGAGTGTCTCTTCCTGCTACTGTAATGAACACAAAGTATTTTCGATGAGATGTTCGTTGCTTTGGAGAAAAGTGTCTGATGAATGAATACACACACACACACACACACACACACACACACATTATTAGAACCGCTTGTCCCTTACGGGGTCACGGGGAACCGGAGCCTACCCGGCAACACAGGGCGTAAGGCCAGAGGGGGAAGGGGACACACCCAGGACGGGACGCCAGTCCGTCGCAAGGCACCCCAAGCGGGACTTGAACCCCAGACCCACCGGAAAGCAGGACTGCAGTCCAACCCACTGCGCCACCGCACCCCCTTTTCATGAATGAATACGTGTACGTGTAAATATAAGTGACATTCAGATATCAAATACATAAATAATCAGAGCAGATGGTGAAGGAATCATTTACATTGCTGTCAGGAGATCAGGAGAAAAGTGGCTCTCAGAGAGATGGGTTCAAGACCCTTATTGAATGTAGGAGGGATTCAGCAGCTCTGAGGGACACAGGGAACTCATCCCACCACATTGGGGACAAAACTGATACCCTACTGACTTTGGGCCATTGGAACCACGAAGCTGCCAGAGGTAGAGAAGCACAGCACTCTTGTTGGTGTTGAGGAGCAGATCTTTTGACCGCGTGCCAGGCCTTAGTAACCAGAATGTTATCGACAGATATGGTCCGATACCAACAGAGAGCGGAGGAAGAGAGACTGGTGAAGAACACTGACCTTACCGAGTGTTCACAACACGCAGAGTTGAGTGTGGAACCCTGAGACAACAGACCCCCCACTGAGCTGCTCCGCTAATCAGCAATTACCTGTGGAATTTATTTCCTGTTAGAGAACGAGCTGCTTTATAGCTTCACGTTGCACTCCGAATAAAACTAGAGTAAAGTAATGGAACGTAACGTATAATTGTGCTGCACATTACCGTTGTGTTTGTTCCTTCAACACCAGGATACTGATGTACGTGGGGGGGGGGGGGGGGGGCGGGGGTGAGGTATCCATGGCGACACGATCGCCACAACAATGTAAATAAAACATCATTTCATTACACAAACACCTTCACTTTGGTTTTTCTTATAAAATTACAATAAAATGTGAGTGTTGATATGGAACAAGAGCGTCAAGGACACTTGGTCTTTACATGTCCACAGGTGTCAAGACTTTATATCACACCTGCTTTGCCAGACCATGCCCACATTTACTCCGTTATCACAGACCACGCCCCATTTGCTCACAGTTATCGCTGACCACGCCCCCATTTACTCACATTCACACCTGTTATTACTGTCCTCACACACAGCTGATTTCAAACACACCTATTTCCATCAGTGCACCTCAGTGTATGGTCAAATTTAAAGAGAGAAAAATTTTATTTGTAATGAAAAGTAGAAGGCAGACACTTTGAAATACCATAATGGCCAAAGGGTTTTAATGAGCTTCAAAGATTTATGAAAAATAGATGAGATTGTGCCCCCGCTTCCTATTGGCTGCGACGTCCTACAAAAGAAATGAATAACTGCTGACGGCTCCTGAGGTGGTTTCGTCTTTGTTTATGAAAAAAAAATAGATTGCCTATTTTACTGTTTCAAAAGATTAAAACCTAATAGGACGAGCTAAATAAACAAAATGCAATTGCAAATAAACTATATAAGATGGTAATTAATTTGTGGCATCCTGTGAGCTAATTAACTAATATAAAGAAAATTAAGTTAATGAGCCTTAATGTAAGCGATAGAAAGGCAAGTCGGACTAATGAATTTATGAACGCGCAAACAAATTAACGCCTCGGCGTACATGGAAGGGATTTTAATTTGTAAAAGTAAATTTAATGGCCATTGCAAACAGGAAATAGAGCTTTTGTGGAGTGTTGCATATCACCCTATGCACATAAATGATTTTGATAACAGAAGTGGTTTGGTTGTTGACCCTGGATGGGAAACGTGGAGCTCGGCTGTACGTGGGGTCTGGGCATCATCTCAAAGACCGCGTCCAAAGATGAAAAACACGAAGGCCGTCTCTGAAGCACCGTTCCGGGCTCTTTGATTATGAAAGCGTCACCCGGCTGCTTGACGTGACCTCTGACCTGCGATTCGGTGAGCAGATGGTCGTTCTTCATCCGTTAACTGCCACGACCGACAGATCAATGACGGTTCAAGGGGCGATCATTGAGGAGTCGTGGTTTATAGCCGTATTCTGACATGGGTTTAAGATTTTTCCAGTGTGTGTGTGTGTGTGTGTGTGTGTGTGTGTGTGTGTGTGTGTCTTGTCAACACCTTTGATGGAATTTAGGTAGCATGTTACAATCATGGGAAAAAAATACTAGATTGTTTGAAGCCTTCCTGATACAGTTGTGTTCACGGCGACCGCTGGACGTCCTGTTACCGCGCTGTTACCTCACCGGGTCACCCGCCGTCGACAGGTTCGCGGGCCTCGTGAATAATATGACGGATCGCAGGCCGCGAGCGGAGCGAGAGACGATCGAGTAGCCGCTGTTTTCAGAAACGTCTTCTGTGGAGAACAGACCTGGAGGTGGAGGGTAAACAAGCTGACTGGTAAAATCTTACCATAATGATACACTTTCATAAGGCTTTTAACCACTTTAAACTCCCTAATGGGTGACGATGCCAGATTATACTTATGGACATGGATATATGGATATATGGCCCAATATGCCACTTTTTTAATAATTCAATTTATGACTCAGAAGCGAATGTGAAACTACTGGAGAGGAATTCAGTTCCATTTATCTATTTCACTTTTTTCTCCATAGTGACATGCAACTCGGTGGCACCGCGAGTAGCGTAGCGCCTGGGTGGAGCGAGAGGACATGGGGTCGATGCCCGCTCAGTCTGTATGGAGCTTACATGTTCTCCCTGCATCTGCGTGGGTTTCCTCTGGGTGCTCTGGTTTCCTCCCACACTCCAAAGACATGCTGTTCAGGTTCACCAATAGTGTGTGAGTGACAGAGAGAGATTGTGTGTTCCACTGATGTATAGATGAGTGACCCAGTGTAAGTCACCACAGTGAATAAGGTGTGTGGGCTGATAACACTACATAGAGTTCACTGGAAGTTTCTTTGGTGAAAAGAGTCTGCTAAACAAATAAATGTAAATGTAACTCACAGTGAAGAAAAGTGCATCAACAACAGACAAAGAGCTTCAGACACAGACACTGGATTATGGACACAGCTTGTGTGTCTGACACCACCATGTTGCTGGTTCACATCCCTCCAGTAGCTCCCATAGAAGTGACACTGAAATAGAAAATACACAGATAATCATAGCAGATGCTGTTGAACTCATTTGTCAGGAGATCAGGAGTGAAGTTGCTCCAAAGGAGATGGGCTTGATGCCGTTTTTCAATACGTCAGAGATTCAGCAGCTCTGAGGGACAGCGGATCATGAGTAGCTCCATATAGAATTCATAGAAATGAATACCGTGGATCATGACAGATGATTTAATACATGTTTGTGGAGCAGAGAGGAGATCAGGGGAGAAGTGACTCTGAAGAAGATTGGTTTGAGACCCTTCCTGAATATGGAAGGGATTCAGCAGCTCTGAGGGGCACAGGGAGCTCATTACAGCACACCAGCTGAGAACCAACAAACTTTTGACTCTGGACCCCTTGTGATAAGCAGCACTTTGCTCCCTTCCACTGCACTAAAAGAGGAGAAAACAACAGCATGTGCTTAGCAAGCAGATAATAAAAGTTAAATACATGTATGATTAAACCGTACATCTTGGTCAATCACCTTACACATACAATAAGCCCCAGGGGGTCTGCTGATGTGTCGCGTTGCCGTGGCTGCAGACGAACAATTCCTGCCGAGGCCGGGCACGCCGAGTATATTTCGCCGCCGCGGCAAGTCTGACTCGTTAATCGGGACCCAGGGCGACGCGCTCGCAGATCCACCTCTCCTCCAGGCCGCAGCTTTTATCTCCCACTTTCATTCTGTTTGTATGAAGGTGTTTATTTCTGTATGAAATATGATATCTGACATGTGTCAAAGAGCCACAGAGAACAGCGCTGCCAGCTCAGCGGTATCACCGTGTCTCCCATTTCAAACCCTCCCATGTATGTAGGAGCGATGGGTGTCTTATTATCAGTGTGAAAGTCAAAGTGCTGCAATGTGTCCTGTGTGAGCAACTGTGTGTTTATTATCTTTCTTTATTTACCTGCCAACTTGCAATGTGACATACATAATTTTACAAGTGTGTGTTGTTGTTGTGGTGGGGGGCGTGGTGGCGCAGTGGGTTGGACCGCTGTCCTGCTCTCCGGTGGGTCTGGGGTTCGAGTCCCGCTTGGGGTGCCTTGCGGCGGACTGGCGTCCCGTCCTGGGTGTGTCCCCTCCCCCTCCGGCCTTACGCCCTGTGTTACCGGGTTGGCTCCGGTTCCCCGCGACCCCGTAAGGGACAAGCGGTTCTGAAAATGTGTGTGTGTGTGTGTGTGTGTGTGTGTGTGTGTGTGTGTGTGTGTGTGTGTGTGTGTGTGTGTGTGTTGTTGTTGTTGTTTTCTAAAATTATTTAATAATAGAACAGGGTATTCTTGCAGTCTCACTTTAGGATAAATACTCTGCTCAAGGGTACTAAGGTAGCATGAACTGGGTCTTAGAGTTGGAACCTTGTGTTCAAGGTGCTACCACTACCCATAATGACCCTTCCTGCTCCAACTGCCTATTACTGGGTTATAATTGTTTTTTTTTCCACTGCAAAGCACAGTAATATTGTATTAAAAACAAAACATATCAATCAATCTTTTGTAGTGGGGGGGGACAGGCGACTGGCAAGATGACAGTTCAAGGCTGTTGGTTGCAATAATGAATTAGGTGCAGCAAGGAAAGAGAGAAGAGCCACCTCCGTTCAACTCATTTCCACTGTGTTCATAGCTCATGTCGTGTGTTTGTTCCAGCGATCGATCGATCGATAATAAGATGAGCAGCGCCGCTCGTCTTTATGGAATGAATTGATCAACAGTCTGGAGTGATTAGGAGTATATGGAGACAAAATGTTTTTATTTTCAGTCCCTTTAATTTGTTTTCATTTTAAAGTACCTTGAAATTAATAAAAATCTTAATACGTCTTACAAATTATTTATTTCAGATACCTGTGTCCAAGAGTTTTGCAGAATCTGATCTTAAATAAAGTAAGAGTGGAAGTTGCCAGAAGCTGTAAATGTAAATACATGCAAATGTAGGAAAGAAATGAAAAAACAGTAACTACAGACATTACACTTGAGCTCATATTTAAATATTATAATGAAGGGGGTGTGTCTTCAGATCAGAAGATATTCATAAAACACTTAATATACAGGGGCGTACGTATGTACAGTATGCCATGTTTATGTCTTTGCGTTGTTGTTTATTGCCATTCCACTACACACAAGTGATTCAGTTTAGTGTCATAGTTCACATAAAATGTAATAATTCAAGTGAACATGATAATGAACACAGAACAGACAAACAAGAAACAAAGAAACACCTGCAGCCAGGAACCCCTGTGAGCTACCAGTAACTGACACTTTTAACCCCGAACTGTACACCTTTCCTCTTGGGCTACAACCTGGTCCAACTCCGAGATTCATTAACCGGAAATCGACACGAGAAGATCCATACGCTGGAAATATTTTGACGGCGCCACTGTTTTCCGTTTTAGCCGCACCCTCGGAGTCGGGTTTAAACGCGAACCGACCGCAAGATGTAAAGGTCAAACGGAAACTCGTGAGGACCATCTCACACCGGTTGAGCTGACACGCTCATTAGAGTGACCATTAAAGGGGTGCGGAGCGGTCTCTCTTCGGGGGTGGGGTGGGGGAGGGGAATGTCGCCCGCAGACATAGCACCGCCGAGCGTCTTGCCGCCTTGACGACCACTTCCAGCGCTAACCGGAGCGTGGAGGAAAGGCCACGTTCAACTGGCGTTAAGCGAGGGTGGGGTGGCACCCTTGACCGTATCATATCCCGCGGTCAGGGGTCAACGACCGCGCCAGCTGCCGAGCACGAACAACACTTTGGCGGCCCTTTGAACGCCCCGGCGAAGCAGGTCAATCAAGCCGCCCTGTCAGTCCTCATATCCAGCAGCACCGTGTGAAATAGATAAGCGGGAATATAGTTTCAATTTTTATCGCTCCACACCCCCCCACCCCAAATATCTATCTGTCTGCCGGCTGCCGGCTCCATAATAGCAATCTATTGCAAAAGCTTTCCTCTTCCAACAGGGGTCAGGGGGTCAGCGCTGATGTCACTTCCAAAGTAACCGGTGGCAAATGGGTGCTGACACGAGCTGTTTAATCGGTCGGCGGGGGCCGCGGTCGCCCCGGCGGTGGCGAGACGAGAAAGCTTCGGGGGGGGGGTTGTCAAGTCCTCTCGGGCGGATTTCAGACGGGGCTCATGATGCCGGTGCCTCCCATTGGCTGCTTCCGTGTGCAGAACGTGGCTGCATGACACGGAACACATGTCAGTGGGATGTTTGGCGTGGAAGCAGTTTATTGCTTTCTAGTCTGAGGTAAACAAACAACATGTAAACAGCTCAAGTTCAGCACCCTGATTATGGTGGAAAAGACGGTCAAAGGGTCAGAACCATTGAACCCGGATATCTGCAGGACCCCACCGCTCCCTACAGTGCTGTGTCCCTCAAAATCTGGGTCAAAATCAAAAGCCAGTAGGTTCTCGGTTCTGTCCCCAGTGCGGTGGAATGAGTTCCCCGGGTCCCTCAGAGCTGCTGAATCCCTTTTCTTTAAGATCCACTTCTCTCCTGATCCTCAACACCATCTGCTATGATTATCTATGTGTTTGCTGTTCGAATGTCGCTGCTGTATGAGCTATTGGAGAGATGTGAACCAGCAACCTCGTGGTGTCACACGCACAAGCTCAGCGTCCATAATCCTGTGTCTGTGTCTAAAGCTCTTTGTCTGTTGGTTCCCCACTTTTGTTTACTCTCTGTCGAACAACATCTTTCAAGAAAAGTGATGAATGAATATTAATGCAGATGCAATTAATGAATATTAATGATGATGCTCACTGCTCCTTTGTAGGTGTGTCAGGGCAGGATGTTCCTTGACTGACTCCAGGTGTCCGGCATCCGGCGAACACAGCGCTAAGAGCTCCATACTCACCTGTACAGTGTTCACACAACACTGATACACTGGTCATGTAGCACAGCAGTTCAACACCCAGAACTCTGACCAGCAGGTTCTCAGCTTCAGTTCCTTAGTAACAAAATCCTTAGAACCCACAAACAAAATGCCAGAATTTTTGGGCTGTTTTGAAACTAACGCAATTAGAGCCGGGGCAGTGAATTCTGAGCCGTTGCACTCTGCGAGCTTTGGTTCGAATCCCACCTGCTGCTGTGGTGCCCTCGATCAAGTTACTTACCTTCAGTTGACTGAATAAATATTACCCTGCTGTCTAAACGGGTAAATCAGTGTAGGTCCCAGCTGTTTAGAGCTGCTGCCTTTGGACCCAAAGGCTGCAGGTTTGAATCCCACCAGCTGTGGTACCCCAAAATTGCTCCAGTGAAATGACCCAGCTGCATGAATGGGTAAATCATTGCAAAGTGTAACACTGTAAGACGCTTTAGAGAGAAGTGTGAGCGAATGAATAAATGCAGATGTAAAAGTACATTTCTAGAAAAGTACGAAGTAAAAAGTAGATGTTAAACAGAAATATGGCCTGTGAAATCTGGACGCGTTCAGTCGCCGTAGCTCTGTGCTCTACTGCTGTACAGCCGTGTGCGGTGTGTCGGTGGCGCTCCGCCTTGACCTGCGCACACCTGCGCCGGCGTCCACCTCCCCATCAGGACCTCCCCATCAGGACCTCCCCATCAGGACCGCATCCCGGCGGGCGGAAAATGCTAACCGCTCAAGTGCGCGATTGCGGCAGCTCCTGGACCGCCACTGTCATGCTGCTGTGGCCTCTGTCTGTCGCTTTTATGGATAACCGCTGATCCACGAAATCGGCCTGCGGGCTCTTATAACTGCAGATGTTTCAAAACACACTGCTGAGCATATTTCACATGTCACTCTGTGTGGCAGTGCATTAAAATACACAATTTTGTTTTTCCCTAAAAAAGATAATGGAAATCTTGCAGATTTCTTCTTCTTCTTCTTCTCATTATTATTATTATTATTATTATTATTATTATTACTACAACCAACCATTAATCTGTCACCTCTTCCAAATGTGACTTACTTTCTATCTATCTATCTATCGTGGGGTCACATCGTACCTGTGATCAAATACCACCTAATCACTGCGCAAAGATCACTTTTATTATTATAGTTCTTTATTTCTCTGACCTTTTCCTCCAAAGCGATTTACAGCACAGCGTGAGGTTTGTACACTAATAGGCTTACAGTGATTTACCCATTTGTACAGCTGGGTAATTTTTACTGTATCGGTTCAGGGTAAGTACCTTGATCAAGGGCACCGCAGCAGGAGGTGGGATGCGGACTCGAATCTTCTCGGTGCCAGGTGACGGCTCTAACCACTGCGCCCCCTGCCGCTCAAAATGCTGTATGAAATTCCACGGCCCTTGCAGCACTGGCAGAACGACTGTGATTGTTGTCCGGCTGGACACAAAGGAGCAAATAACCGGTGCCATTTGAAACGTGATTTGGCAAAGCACTTTTTAGGGCGATAGGTAAATGCGCTCTTTATGCACTCGTACCTTATCTCTCGCCATCCATCTCGATCCCCCCCCCCCCCCCATCCCCACCCCCTCACCCCTCCTCTCTCTTTAGCAGTCAGGAAGCAGTAACAGATAACTGAGTGAACTGGCGACTGGCGTTTTCTGATAGAGTTACACCCCACAAATGGAGTCAATCAAGTGGGGAGTGAAAAATTCATTTTCTGACAGGGGTGTTGGCAGGACCGTGGGCAGCCGATGACAAAAAATCCATAGCAGCGGCTGGAAAAAGAAAGAAAGGAGGTGGGGGGAAGAAAAGTGACAGCGTGTAAAAGGGAGGAGTGCGGCCGACCCCCTCCGGCTCGCGGCTTTACCTTCCAGATGTCTCTCGCGCCGCTTCATAGCGATTATTACCCAGGAGGCCGTGCGCGGCGAGGCGAGGCACGCGGAGACGGCTCGAGATGATTGACACGAAGTGCTTTAGCTGTTTGTAGCGAGGCTCCCGAACACGGGATTTGCTGTTGGGTGATATGAGAGCGGCGGCCCTTCATGTTCGCGGTGACGCTCTCGGCCGACTCGCCGCTTCCCACGATTCCGCTTCTCCCCCAGCGTCCCGTCCTGCTCTGGACGAATGTCACAAAAACATGCTTCATAATTATACCATACACTGGATATATTGTCCGTTTTCTAAATGTATATCCAATGTATGTATTACGCTTATTAAAATGTAGCAATCGTTACAGAAATATGTGCTACATAAATCAATTATATAGATTTCTGTATTTTATACAAATAATTGATATATTTATTAAAGTGTCATCACTTACACCTCTTTATATTTAGTCCCACTGCTATTTCCTCTCCAAAGTGGAGATGATTTATATACACACATATATAGCTCTGGGGTGCGGTGGCGCAGTGGGTTGGACCACGGTCCTGCTTTCTGCTGGGTCTGGGGTTCGAGTCCCGCTGGGGGCGCCTTGCGATGGACTGGCGTCCCGTCCTGGGTGTTTCCCCTCCCCCTCTGGCCTTACGCCCTGTGTTACCGGGTAGGCTCCGGTTCCCTGTGACCCTGTATGGGACAAGCGGTTCTGAAAATGTGAAAATATATAGGTCTGTAATTACGCTATTTGTACACGTTATGTAATTGATTATTGATATTAATTATGCAATTCATAAGAACTGAGTGCCTGCAGTAGACAAACACTGTTATTACAGGAAATCTGTGTTTTCTTTGTAGGATGTTCTACCTTTTATTTCGGGGGTAGAATAAGAAGGTGACTAAGGTTCTCTGTAACATCCTCTGGTTCAGAATTATACTGTATATTTCACGTGCAAATAACAATGAGGGCAAAAGTGAGTCAACTTTGACCTTGAAACCAACTTTCCCATGATGCAGCGGGGCAGTCAGTGGAGCACCAATTTCCGTACTGGGGAAGGGGGGGTGGGGGGGCTTCAGATTCATAGGAGTGATTCATAGGCGTTATACACAAATAATGAAAAAAGTCTGACGAGTGACCGTAAAGTAACCATGTACGTTTTGCTATAGGCTGATAAATTAATTCCATGAAAAATTATGCATTGATTTGATTAATTAAATTAATTATTTTCAGCAGGATCATTCTGAAAGTTGTAATGACATAACGCATTTTCTTAAAGGTAAAGTAAACATTTTATTATTCATGTTGCTACGTAACAGTTCTTGAAAAAAATTAGAATTATGGGATTTAGTGTGAAAAACATTTTAAAAATGTGTTTTCTCATTGTGAATCTCAGGCTCAACGGCGGTGCAGCAGGGGGTTCCGAAAACAACCCCTCCTCAGCGAGCTGGCAAACGGCAGGACACCTGTCACTTTGCACCTAGGTTTCGAACCCTGTACCCAGGAACTTCCGGCACGTTCAGGGCTTAAGGAGCGACTCCTTGGGATGACGTGTGGAACCTGGGCCAAAGGGCACCCGAGGCAAAAAAGGAGCACATCGCAGCGCAAACAAACCCACCCGAAAATAACTGCCCCCCCCCCCCTCACCCCCCGTTGAAAAGGCGTAATTTGATTTCAGTTACAGAAGTCATATGTCACAAATTGTGTGTCTAATAATAGCAGAAGAAACAAGATTTTCTCCTTTGGTTTCTGCAAAGTATTTTGGGGTGTTAATTAATTTAGTTTACCGTCGAGCTGCGAACACACAACACACTTGATTCATACTAATGAGATTTGGGGCGCAGAGCAGCCCCCCTCCTCAGAAGAGACCGTTACTGTAAATCACGTGTTGCTCTCGACTGGTATTTATAGCCAACGGTCGTTCCCGCTCGGCCCCGCAGCCGCTGTGAGTCCCGCCGCGGCGGCGACCCGGGAACCGGTTGTCATTCCAGAGGAATTAAGTGAACCTGCGACCTCCTGGTTTCACCCCGGACCGTTCCTGAACTAAGGCTGACCCTGCCGGCTAACACCTCTATTTGCTTTAGGGTGTTGCCCGCCTTCAGTTGTGAGCGAATGTGTGTGTGTGTGTGTGTACTGGGGGGGCACTATCCATTATCGTTGTTCAGGTTGAAAAAAGGCTAATGCAGCACGGCTAAATGGGTATTAAGTCTTAAACACATCAGCCGCAGCGAAAGGGCTATAATTCCGTTTACTTTTATTCTCGACCAGACAGGAAAACAACACAAACAGGGTTTGCTGTCTTTGCAAAGGAAAAAAACTGTGTTTTTTGGTGTGAGGGCTGGGGGTTGTTTTAACACCATGTGTAAGGTGTAAATCAAATGAAATGATCACTTGCAACACTCAGTGGGGGGACAGCAGGTGGCGCAGCGGCTAGAGCTGCTGGTGCGAAGACCCAGCTTTGAATCCCGCCTCATCTTTAAGAGCCCTTCATCGAGGTATTTTCACTGAACCGATACAGTAAAATTTGCTGCCTAAATGGGCACGTTGCAAATCCCTTTGGAGGAAAGTGTCAAATAAATAAATGTAACAGAAACTCCTTCTGATGAATATCTCATCATTTCCGTGTGTCCATCGGCCTGGTTAACGGAAGGAAGTGAAAACGTGGCCGAAACAAACTCGTTCTCCCTCGCGGGGGGGGCGAGTGTCTGGACGGCCGCTCAGACCATTACGAGACCCGGGTCCGATGCGGGAAGCGCCGGGGCTGGCAGGGGGCAGATGGAGCTCCCAGACGAGGCCCAGGGGGGCAGGAGGGCTGGACGCGGGGGGTGCTGGGAACCGGGCCCCAAATGAACAGACTCCTTCCATGAACATGCCGCGGCTCGCGGGGGGACGGCAGCCGGAACAAGGATGGTTAAGGGGTCGTTTGGGTTCCGATCCTCTGATGATGCAACCGAGGCGCCGCGCGACTCCCGCAACGTAAAGCCTCCAGCACCCACTCTGCTGCATGAAGGAAGCTGAGTACAATTAAATACCATCTAAAAGCATGTTTTAAAATGCATGAAGCTGGATAATGTCCGCTTTTGAAAACGTTTCACTCCTCCCACACAAAACTCCCAAATGACACAACAGTGTGGATTTGGAAGCTCCGCCCATGTAATTAAAATGCCCTAAACGGTACGAAAAAGCTTCTTCACGTCCAGCTAATTGTGACGGCGAGCAAGACTAAATGTCCCAAATTTAATAAATGGTGTATAAAATTAAATGCTAGTACGGTTAATTAGGCCGGAGGGGAGCAGGACTGACCCGGGGCCTTTCGACTGCACTCGAACCTTGAGCACCTCTGAACCAGAAAGATCCCAGTTAGTCTTGGCTCGCTGTGCCAACCGACTCTAGAACTAAAGGGCCTCTCCGCACCCTGCGCGTTCCCACAATGCCCATTTAGTCGAGAGTCCCCACTCGCGGTTGATACACCACGGTATAACGGCACCGAGCTGCCAAAAACGAGTGGCAATGCATTCTGGGAAATGCAAGAGGAAAACAAAAAAAAACCACAACGTATTTGCACAACATTTACCTGTGTGGCCCAAACAGACCCGCAAACACGGGCAAATTTACAATCATTTCAAGCAATTCATTCATCAAGAAATCTGAAGAAATGTTTTTTAATGGGATTTGCCAGATTGCAAGTGTTAACATGCTGTTCAATGCATCGCAAATGACAGTTTTTATTGATATTTATACATTTATTGATTAGCAACACAAAGAGTTCATGAACACGTCCACTTGTATGCAAGAAGGACGACACACACGTCGGGACTGGTCTCATCTTCACCTCGATGCGATGACTTTGGTTTCTCACCAGCTCTCAACAGAGGAGCCCAAGAGCGGCCGAGCCTCACGTGTGGACGTCCGTGCGCCGAAACGCGGAAGGTGGCAGAACGTCAAATCTCTGCTCCTTACTTGAACCCGTCAAAGCCCTTTTTGTTTTTTTTCGTACATTCATATCTATGATGTATTGTTTCATTATATATAAATATATAAGAAAAAAAGTGAGTCATACTGATATTATATTAATATAATTCATATAATTGCAATATGACAATATGTTTTAAAAACATAGTATAATAATACAGTATCAATATGATGCATTATCTTTTACTATATATTAGCTCGTAGGCGATGGCTGCTAGCGCTGCTGCCTTTGGACTCAAAGGTTGCAGGTTCGATCCCCACTTCTGGCTGTGGTACGCTTGAGCAAAGTACTTATCCTGAAGTTGCGGTAGTAAAATTACCCAGCTGTGTAAATGGTAAATAATTGTGCCATTATAAGTTGCTTTGGAGAAAAGTGTCAGATAATTGTAATAGATTATGTATCAACATCTTGTATACTGAGATATATAATAACGATATATAACGAAAGTATTTCCAAGGAAAGTAAAGTTTAAGGATATACGGGATGCTGGGTGTTGATGGGTCAACTGCAGATTTCAGGGAGGCAGGAGAACCAGGAGATGGGAGGAAGAGCACACGCACACACACACACACACACACACACACACACACACACACACACACTAGCTGCTAAAGCACAGGCTTTGTATGAGAAATTTGGGGGAGAAAGAAACTTTTTTAAAGACTTTTTCAGCATTTGTTCTGCGCACTTACCTACGCACACTCGGCGGACCGGGGCGACTAGGGCCCTATTTGCGGCTCAGCGTGCGGCCGCTGATCTCCTCAGCTGTAAAATGAAGGCATCGGAGCACAGCATGAGAATGTATTAGCCGCAGTTAGACAAGGGCTACCTCGGTGAGCCGTGCGCGCTTTCAATTGGTAAAATAATGTCTGTACAAATTGTTTTTGGTACATTAAGTACCTGTTACTTTATTTCACAGATGAAAAACAATAACGCAGGCTCCGGGGGTAGAACCGCCACGTCGAACGGCCGCGCCGATCCCCCGCTCGCCTTATGTATGCAAAGCAATTTTCGCCAAAGGCTTCTTATTCAAAGAATTGAGCAGATTGACAAATATAACATATGATGATAAATGACAAAGTGCTCGGCAGGCAGGCAACAGGCTGCTTGGGAAATCATACGGAATATCCACGTTAATAAAAATAAGAAAAAAAAAGAAATTTAAAAAAGAAAAAAAATCGAATAGTCCCAGTCTGTAAACAGGGCATTTTCCAATTAATAAGCGCGCGGGCGCACGAGCGCGGCCCAAATTAAATGAGTGCATCAGCTCCGAGATGATTTATACATTCGGACTGATCTAACAGCTTCGCGCAGCGACTATGACACTCTGACAAGGTAACAATGGATATGAAAAATGACCCAATACGGTGGCGTTAAATTCGAGAGTTTCAAAGCAAAACGGCCGATCGGAGTCAAAGCGCCGCGCGCTCTTAAGAGGATCCCACAAGAACGTTCGCCCCCCGTTTAGCTAACATCATTTCGCATTTGTGGGAATTGAGAGAGAGGGGCAAATTGCTCAAAGGGAATGGGTGGGGGCGCCGTCGCACCCGCACGCGTCCCTTTCTAGTTCCGAGGATCAAACGCCTACAGGGTGATGAAGACAGTGAGTCCATTAGGGGACTTGTCTCTCATCCAACCACTGATCTCTGGGTTGAGGCCCTGCTGACATCATTGTGGCACTAGGCCTTCAGGCACGTGCAAACCCTGGAGATGACATTTGCAGAGCTACAACCTGAAATAATGCAGAGTTGTGGGGACTGTGGGTACTGTGGTAATTGGAGCTGTTGCGTTTGTACTTGGAAATTACAGCTTTGAATCCCACCTCCTGCTGCTTTACGGTCTTAGCCTGATCTGATATAGCAAGAATTAAGATGCTGTATAAATGGGTGATGGACTTTCTTTGTGACTCTTCCCAGTGTGTGTCATTGAGTACTTTCCAAGAAAGGATGGCTGGATGGAGTAGAATCCTGATACGTTGGCTCCTGGAGATCTGTGCTGTTGATTGCAGAGCTCAGCCTTTTGGTTGCAAACACGTGATCCTGGAGTTGACTTACAGGTATGGGAAGCGGTTTGGGGAAAGATTGCATCAATGGGTAAAAGAGAAAACTGACAACGTTGAGCTGTTGAGCATGATGTTCAGTTGGCCATATATCTTGGCATTTTTGGTTGTGAACATTTGATTACCAGTCAATGTAACGTCAGGTTGCAGAAAATGAAATGGGGGAAGTGGGAGGAATGTGTCCATATGGATTCTCTCTGGTGATCTTGAATAAGGGATCGTTGCGGTTGGTTTATCGGATGACCTTGACCCTTGGCTGTTGACCTTTTCTTGTTTCTGGATATACTGAACCCACCTTCCTGGCCAAGGTTCCACTGCTGAGCTCCTTACCTCTCAACGGCTTTTAAACTGCATCCATCTCTATACATAGGTTGATTTGGTCCTGAAAACCAGGCTTCCAGAAGCCTCCACAAACTCCCTACCTTGTCTGCAGTTGATAGGACCAGAACCTTCACTCTTCCCAGTCGAAGGTGTGTCCGCTGTTTTCTTCATGAACTCCAGTAAATGACAGTGGATCACATCTCCTCACCTCCCGCTGATGTTCATGCACCCAAGTCGAAAGTGTAGAGGCACGGATGGACGTTTGCATCCACAGCTGTGAGCTGGGCCTGACCCACCAGGTTCATGCAGCAGGATCTGGATGGCTTCTGATGGTCATGAGCGGACATGAACATAAAATGTTTTCTCTGCCGGTCCGTCAAGAAGCAGCCCTTTCCAGTTTTCCGAGAGCTCAGCAGATTTAGAAGAACCAATTACCAGCCGTGCGATGTGCGCTATACAATCCGGGCAGTTAAATGTCCACCGCCTCGGAGGACAACATTCTTTTAAAGGGGTTAAATTTCATCTTTTTTCTTTCATCCCTTTTTACCCTGTGGTTTTATTTCACAAAGCGGCCATATCCGAGGAGCATTTTGCCCAAGACTGCAAAGGAGAGAAAACAATAAAGAATATGAAAAGCCCATCTTCACACAACATTAGACATCGCAGAACAACCTAGAGCCATGATGAGATATATCAAAACTGACAAGTTAAACTTTGCCTGTTGATTGAACAATATTTCACCAAGACAGGGAAGACTTCAACGTCCGCCGTTAAATGAAGCAGCTTCTCACCAAGAAAGTGGCCTGTGTCTCCGCAAAGAGTTTATGTTTCGCCGAATTAGCAACGCGTTTGCCGATTTCGAGCTATAATCGACAGCTCAACAGATAGAAACAGATGGGATGTGCTGCAGTTTTAATGTTTTTTGTGTAAACAGATTTGTATAAATTCATTTCTCACCCCAGGAAGTTTCTGACTGCAACATTTACACCGATAACGTTTTGCACGGGAAATCAGCCGGGACATAACGGCGCCTTTGTCAATTAGCATGGCCATCAAACAAGAGGAGTGCCGGTAGTTTTACTCATTGTAACCATGAACCACCTTGAGTCATAGTGCCTGATTATAGTTTAATTGTAGTAAAGTTTCTTCTTCTTATTATTATTATTATTATTATTATTGTACAGCAGGGTGTTAGAGCTGTTGAAAATAACTGACTGGGATCCCCTTCCAGCTATAGAACCTTTATTTAAGGTTGAACTGCCGCAGTAAAAATGACTCAGCTGTACAACAGGGTAAATCACTGTAAAGTTAACTATGTATCGTTCTAAGTCTTCTTGGACAAAGGAGTCAGATGAATAAAGCAGAATAACAACTCCTATGATGCAAACAGCAATTATGTATCAGTAATTACTAAACGTAATGTTATTCCCGACAATCTCAAACCTCGCTGTGCAGGAACTGTACTGCAGAGTCGACAGGCTGGACCACGGGGGGCGCTACAGCTCATCCACACGGCAATGATAATGTGCCAAAAAGGGGCTGCATTACGCAGACCGTCGAACCCGATGCCTACTGACAGGGAGAGACTAATGGAAGTCTTACAATGAGGCCACAAGCATAGATTTTAATTTGCCCGATCCTTAGCGAGAGCGGAGCGATGTGTAAATTTGCACTCTTCAACGCCTTTGTAAATGGACGGGTCGGGGGGAGGGGGGAGTAGAACCCAGCAAAAGACGTGAGAAGAGAAAAGGAATTCATTTTCACGTTGCCCAGCGCTGCGGGGGCGTTTTTCTGATATCAGCACCGCAAAACAGAAAAGAAAAAAAAACACCTCCTAAATCATTTCAAATTAGGTTATGATCAGGTACAGTGATTTTTATCATCCATTAGACGCTGCAGTCGAGGGGTTTCTCTAAGGTGGCGGTGGAGGGGCGGGGGGGGGGAGGCAGGAGAAGGAGAAAAAGGATCCTGACAGCGAGTTAAAACCGCCGGAGCAGCCGAAGGCCCGGCCGGGGCGGGCGGGCGCCGTGATTGAATGATCTCAT
The DNA here is from genome assembly GCF_900964775.1 of Scleropages formosus. Classification (NCBI taxonomy): domain Eukaryota; kingdom Metazoa; phylum Chordata; class Actinopteri; order Osteoglossiformes; family Osteoglossidae; genus Scleropages; species Scleropages formosus. The sequence goes on from NC_041823.1 coordinate 2,404,567, forward strand.
TGCGGCCCTTTTGTTAGACAGCAGCCAGGGCTCTATGAAGATTGATACAGAGGTGCTGGACTCGCTTTGCTGGGTCATCAGACGGATTGATATTATACTCCGGCCGCGGATGAAGACAAAGTAACTGTTATCATACTCAATACAGCGCCTTGTCAGAAGCGGAAAATCATCCCGTGTCACTGATTACGGGAGCGTTTCGCAGCTGTCATGTGAATTTATCGGCGAGATGCGGCACGGCCCACCGCGTTCGCGGGCAGCCCGTGTAATATAGTAAAGATATCGGCGCGGGCGACTGCAGCGGTTAAGGAGGACGTCTTTCTTTTGTTCACTTTGCATACAAGAGCGGGAAGGAGTTGACGTGTTGTGTCATCGCTGGCAAAATCTATGGATCTGTCGGGGCCGGATGGTAGTCTGGTGATCAGACCCGCTGCCTTTACAGCCACAGGTTGCAGGTTTGAATTCTGCCTAGAGCTCTAGGTCCCTCAAGCAAAGTGCTTACCTGGAATTACTCGAGTGATGCTGCCCAGCTGTATAAATGGGCAAAGAATTGTAAGCAGCTTTGACGAAAAGCATCACCTAAATGAATCAATGTAAAGACCTGGATGATCTCACCACATGTTTATTATTGCGGTGCGACTACAAAACATGCTGTCGGTCTCACGTTTCGTGAGTCAAAGGGATGAGATTAATTAAAACATACGCTGACTTTACATAACATTGCTCCGTAGTGCTGCCGTAGCATTAAAATCAAGGGTCGCTGCTCCTGTTCTAGTCCCTTTTGCTCAAGGTACTTACCTTCAACTTATAGAATAAAAATGACCCTGTTGAATAAATGGGTAAATCACTGCAAGTGCTTTACTGTACAAACCTCATATTGTTACCAGTGACTAGTGGTTACTAATTAAAATACAATTATGATACATATACATACATACATACTGTATAATTAAAATGCAGTAACTAGTGGTGACTAATTATAATACAATTATTATGTGTGTTTAGTCAAGGTTTTCTCAAGTATAAAAATATAACTGTGGCATGCTAGGAGTGCCAGGTTTGGGGAGGGACCAAGCGCGATGCTGTGAGGGGTCCGAACAAACAAAACCAGCAAAAAAAAAAAGAAAAAAAAACACAATATAAAACCACTGTGGACACACCTGACCCTCATCACCTCATCCAGTGCAGTCAATCATTGCCAAGGTGGGTGTGGCCAAAGCTCCTAGTGCTGCAATGATCGTTCTGTAATTGTGCGTAACTTCTATAAAATGAAATGCAACCGAGCACATGGTTGGGATGTTGTTACGTTAAATTTAAATGTACCTTCTTACGTGTACCAGCATCATGGCGGCTAATAATAATAATAACACTAATGCTCGTTAATGCTGCCATTGTTCATCCTGTCTTGTAAGGAGGCCACACCCCTGAGCACCGGATGTCTCCCTTGACCCTTTGGCCCAGACTTGACCTTGTTTTGATCTTCACACTTCTCTCCCCCAGTAACCATGGCGAGAGTCGAGGCCTCGGCGAGACTCAGACCCCCCGTAGGCTCCTGTTGTCCATCGAGATCATTTGATGGCTTTTTATATCTTTGTATCAGTTCAGGTCCTGCTGTTTGCCCCCCATCCTCTTGCCTGGACACTCACAGAATACCGAGGAGCGAATCTAGCTGCAGGTGTCCATGGCAGCACCTTTCAAAGTGGACTCGCACATTTTCCATCACTGAGAACACCTGATCGCTACATCTACACGTGCAGAAACATGACGATTGTCATTATACTCGTCAATTTATGTGCCGCCAGTTCAAATGATCATAATTTTTGATCACGCGTTCATATGATCATGATTTTTATTTGTGTGTATGGACAGACCTGACACCTACCAGACCTGGTCACTGGCTCCGCCCCAACCAGACCACTCCACTCATCCACCTCTGTCCACCTGTGTCGGATGTGGTGGAATGACCTCCCCCTCTCACTCAGAACTGCTAAATCCTCTCTACATCGAAGAAAGGTCTCAAAACTCACCTCAGTCAGACTCGCTTCACCCTCGATCTCCTATGTGCTCCATAAACATGTACTACGTTATCCGTTTAATATAAAAAAAAACCTATATACAGCCACTCGTGTAATGGTTTATGCGGTGGTATGAAGCAAACTGACAGTACTATAGAATCACGGCTCTGCGTCGAAATCTGTCCTTCTGTTGACGTAATGAATTCTGTATTGTTTTCTGGGATGTTCGTCTCTTTGGAGAGAAGCTTCAGTGAAATGAAGAAATGCGAATGTAAACGTTCCACACTTTGTTTCAGCTCGACTCCTGTATTGAGAGGTGACAATAAACATAAAAAGGGAAAGAAATGCGTTGTTCTTTCGGTTCTTGTGTCAAGTGCAGTGGGATCAGTCATGTGCTGCGCGGACGGGGGGGACAATCACCACAGACTACCTGAAAGAGAACTTCCACTGTGAGCTGAACCAGCGCCACCTGCCCCCCCGCTGACCCCTCGCACCTCTGACCTGGCTCCATTCACCGAATCCCCCCCGCTGACCCCAGGCGCTGACCTGGGCGAACTTTGGGATGATTGCATCCCTCCCCACCCCCCCAGTCCTAGGGAACACTTGCAGCGTGGAGCCGGGCGATCCATCTCCCTTTCCAGCGGGTGTCAGGGTTGCTTTGTGTCACGGCGGCGTGACGGCCGGTCAGCGGTTCCCATCACCCGGCCACAATGAGCGATGACAGCCAGCAGCCGGGGCCCCCGGGGGCCCCTGTCTCCTACACGTGTGTGTGGTCTCGTGGTCCCGCCGTGGGGGTGAGGCGTGCGACACGATATTGGTCACATGGCGTGACACTTTCACACAAATGGTTTAATTCATGAAAGAAATCCATGCAACGTTTACAGTCATGCGCCGCTTAACAACGTCTCACTAACGCCTGACCCCATATACGACGGTGGTCCCATAACATAATGGAGCTGAAAAATTCTTATTGACTAGCGACGTCGTAGCTGTCGTAACGTCGTAGCACAACGTGTTTCTCACGTGTTTGTGGCGGTGCTGCTGTAAACAAACCTACTGCGCTGCCATTCGTATAAAGTTTAGCACATACAATTATTTACAGTACATGATACTTTATAATGATAATAAACACCTATGTTACTGATTTATGTATTTACTGTACTGTACTTTTTATCCTTATTTTACAGTGCACTCCTTTCTACTCATAAAAAAATTTACTTTTAAACAGTATGCTGTGTCACACCGGCTGCGGCGTCATAAATCCTGTGTTGGCTGCATCTGTTGACTGCACGCTCTGTGATCGAGGCTATACCACCTAGGTTTTACTAAGTACACTTTATGATCGAGGCTATACCATCTAGGTGTGTAAGTACACTCTGTGATGTTCGCACAATGACGAAATCGCCTAACGATGCATTTCTCAGAACGTGTCCCTGTCGTTAAGCAACGCACGCCTGTAGTTCATCGGTGGTCAGAAGTATTATTATTATTATTCACTGGACAATTTAATCCACAGCAATGAACAATGTGAGGTTCATACACTAAACTGCAGGGATTCACCCATTTATGCAGCAGGGTACTTTTTACTGCATTGGTTCAGGGTAAGTACCTTGATCAAGAATAGTGCAGCAGGATTGGGATTTGAATCCAGATCGTTCTAACCACTACGCCACCTGCTGCCCAGTGGTTTATAGCTTAGCATTTTATGCTGCTTTAAAGAAAAGCTTTGGCTGAATGAATGAACAGAAATAACTAAGGGCAGAATTTGTTGTACAGTGCTGCTCGAAAAATGTGTGAACACTGTAGTGATGGTCATTGTTCTTGTAGAAAATATTGAAATAAACTCGCTCGCACACATGCACACACCTGATCCTGCTTACCTACTTCGTTTAACCAACACAACTTGGGGTTCACTTTTTAAAATGTGCATAACCACATTTTAAATGCACATAAAATGCAATAAAATGTACCAGAAGTCAGTGGGCATGGATTCGAACCCGAGTCTTTTGACTCCACTGCAACGTCTTGGACCGCTGAAATTTGTAACAGCACATGCGATTTAGTTTATCATCCATCCAAACACTGTTAAAAAATTAATTTTAATTCCTCTGATGCAGTAACGGGGGCCAAAAAATTCTGAGTGCACAATAAGAGCGTCTCGAACCCTGAACCTGATGCAGAGCTACATGAGGCCTACATGAACGCTTATGGGTTCGGGTTACTCTGCATCACGCCTTCAATATCCATCAATTACGATGACAATAATAATAAGCACTTCGTGCAGGAGACGTGTTTGAGGCTTTTTGTGGAGTCTCGTGGCAATTTACCCAGAAATCCCTGCCCCCAGCGCGCGGAAACAGGAGCGCCAAACGCTTCGGCCCGCGCAAATTGGGAGGTTCTGCGGCATTAACTTCATAAAACCATAATCCGTTGCCCATAAACCATTACATGCGCCGGAACATTTGTGATTTACGGGGGAGGGGCGGGGAATCGATGGAAGAAATTAATGCTCGCGGAACATATGAGGGACAATATTGAGCTGATTTTAATTGTGGTTTGATTCGCGTGGGCCTCGCGCGGGCGCATGATGTATGGCGTGTAACCCTCCGCCGCGCGCCGCACTAAACACACTCTTTAATATGACAATTAAGTGTCTGTCTGTAGCTTTTACTGCGCCTCGCTGGCGGATCGCTTCATCAGTACAGTGCGCCTTTCGGCCACATTAAATTGAGATGCCTCTCCTCCGTCTCCCGGCACTTACTTATGTTTTATGACACGCACTACATCAAGTTTATGCTGCTATTGATTTTTTTTCCCCTCCCCCACCCCCTCGTTTCCTCACCACGCGGGCGTAAAGCCGTTTTGCCGCGCGCTCGGGTGCGGCCTCGACGCTCGTCCCCGCTGACCTTACGAGCATCTGAGAAGTGACAGGCCATCAAGGCTCGTGGTGGGGGGGGGGGGGGTGTTTTTCTGCTTTTGCCCAGGAAATACAGATCTGTCATCAAACACCTCTGCCTAATAAGAAATGTGTTTATTATTAACATACATTTGTGTCATAGTGAAAAGTTGGTGCACGTGCCTTTAGGATTACAGAACTATTCTTTCCTTCATATATACATATATTTTTTTTATTGACGCTTTTGTCCAAGGCTACTTACACTGATTTATCTATTTGAAAATCAGGGTAATTTTTACTGTTTTAATTCAGGGTAAGTGCCTTGATCAAGGATATTACAGCAGGAGGTGGAACTGGAGCACAGCATCTTCAGGCTCAAGGCAGCAACTCTACCCACGGGGCTACCTGCCACTGCTGTGTTTGTTTGTTTGTTTGTCTGTCTGTCTGTTTGCCTGCCTGCCCAACCATAGTTCCTCCTGGGATCATCTTGCCTGGGAGTGACACAATTCCTCATCAGCAGTTTTTCAAAATATTCTCTTATGAAGGTTTCGCGCCCATGTGGAGTCCTTCCGGAAGGTTCTGTCCTCCTCTTGTGTCCTTTGTGCTGACCGGGGTGTCCATCGATAGAGTCCATCTGTGTGGTCCCTCTCCTTCTTATGAAGGTTGATGTGAAAGTGTATGAACATCCTTCGTGTGTGTGTTGGGGTGTGTGAGGTGATGAGGACAGTCCCCTCCAGCGTTCGGAAGGACGGTGGGCATGGTGTTGGACACCGCAGCAAAACACCTTCATCCTAATGACTATTTACCTGTATGACTTCACTTCCTTTTGGGACGTGTACTTACCGGTCCCAGATGGACAACTCTCTTTGGTTCTCCAAGACAGAGTCCAGAGTCCCTCGACTGTGCTGGTGGACCAGAGAGACTATCTGGAGACTATCTGGAGACTATCTGGGGGGGTGGGGAGGATAAAAATAGTGACTCTACAAAGCTGCTGGCATCTGACAGAGATGCGTCTCGAACCCTGGTCTACCGGCTGCCAACATGGAAGCGAAAGAAGCGAAAAGGCGGAGCGCAACAGGAAGGAGAAGATCCGGAAACTGGCGCTTCTGTCTCTTATCGTTTCAAAACTATTTTGTTTCCTGGATTTCATCCTGTCATGAGGTTTGGTTGCGAAAAAAGAGGATCTGAGCCAGAATGAACGAACAAACGGAGGAATGAATGAAAAACTGTATTAATCTCAGACGGAAATTCATTTCAGTTGGACATTAATACTGTAAAAATTACTGCATTACTGTGTTAATACACTTCAGGCTGCTTTTTTGGGACTCAAACCCATAACACTGAACAAAACAGTTAATCCCACAGACATCTGGATGAGAAGCAGTTATGTGTTCTCACCATGTTCTCCAAATGTTTTCAAGATGTTCTTACCATGTTCTCAAGATATTCCCCGTCTCACCATGTTCTCACCATGTTCTCACCATGTTTTAACCATATTCTCCCCATGTTCCCAAGATGTTCTTACCACGTTCTCCCGGGTGCTGCTCTGTCTCCCTCCCGCACCCCGTCGCGGTTCACACCGAACTGGGCGCCGGGGGAAACTGCCCACCTGCTGACCTCACCAGATGCCACCCTGAAGTTCACATCCATCTTCATTAGTTTTGTTGCGCTTTTGTGTTTTTTGTTCTATTTTTTAAACATTATTTTTATTCACAACCCTGTTAATGTAATAAAGCAAATATCAATTCATTTGAAAAAAAGAAAATATGCAAATAAGGAAAGTAATGATGCAAATGACTATTTGCAGATGGTGGCAAAGGGGGTTTTATGTTTTGCTGGAAGTCAAATAAGAGAGCGACATGGCGAGGGGATCGCAGGAAATGAGCACATTAATTCTCCAACACGTCATGCTCGCGTTTGTGTTCATATTGTCGCATTAATATTTTCATTTACAAATGTTTGTGGGTGTTGTGTGAGTGAGTGTTTGCTTGTTTATTGTTGACAGGCAGTTGTTACACAATGCAGAGTCTCAGTGAAGGACCCCCGAGTGTAGTAGAAGTGGGGGATGGATGGGGTGGGGGTGGGGGTGGGGGTGGGGCTGCCGTTTCCCTTGTTTATTTTTGCTTTTTTGAAATGGAAAACAGCTTTTCTTTAATGCAGCACAAACCGATAGTTAGACTGATCTTTCCATTGTGTTCGTCAGTCAGCTGCCCATCCTGCAAATCGCATGGCGATTAATCAGGAACAGATTTCTAGAAAAAAAAAACTGATAACAAGGGGGTTATAAATATAAATACAAAACAGACAGAAAGCAAGAATAGATAAAGAAAGAAACTAAATAATATGGAGCATTAAAATACTTTTTTGTAAATGCGGGATCAGAAGGAATTATTAATGCTTTGTACAGCCAAAACATAATTCATGACTCCATGCTGCTGTGTGTGTGTGTGTGTGTGTGTGTGTGTGTGTGTGTGTGTATGCCCCCCACTCTGATGGCCGCTGACAGGCTCCTGCTGCTGCCCTCCTGTCCGTCATCCTGACGGTCGCTGCTCACGCCGCTATGATGGATGAGCGACTGTCATCGCAGGCCCTTGTCGCCTGATTACGAGGCGCTCGTCCCTCTCTTTCCAGCGCAGTGACAGGTCATCTTGGACCCCCGCCGCCGGGCCACGGCGCCCCGCGCAGGTCGCACGGCCCACCTGCACGCGCCACTCCGGCCGCCTCTTCTCTCCCTGCCCACCCGTTTGTTCCTCTGCCTTGTCCCTATTCCAGCACGTGTCATATCACATTCATAAAAAAAGCATGACGGGTCGTTGTCGCTCGCTGGACTAATGGGGGAGGGCTGTGTAGTCATGTGATTGAGCAGTCACTGTTATGAATCATAACTACATCTTTTATGAAGTAATTTTCACACTATCCAATATTCGTATACATACATAAAAGGTTCTTATACATGGCTGTTCCATTTTAACAATTAAATATTTATTAAATCGAACCTCGAACCCCAGACCCACCACACAGCAGACTACGGCTGTTACAGTAAATACATACAGTAGATAATATTGAATAATATATTATTATATATAATATCATAATATAATAATAAGAATATATTATTATTTTTACATTGTTTCCTATCTGATGTATTTGTTTTTCTTGCCTTATGCCTGTGTTAAAGCGCTCTGTGTCACTGCGTGAGACATAATATAAAAATAAATTGAATTGAATTGAAATAAAATGTAATAATAATAATATAAACAACTGAATCCCAGCAAATCAGCTGAAACATTGAAATAAAGTTGCTGTTTTACAGTTCACCAAATATATGTGCATATGAGGAATTAGGAGCTGCATATTTCTAAATAAATTAAAACAGTTAAGATATTTTTTAAACGACGAGTGTTTCATGTTGTCGGTCTATCGATTAAATGTTGTTAAAATAAAATTTGTGTAAGAAGCAGCGCTGTGATGCACTTGACTGTCAGGATTTCTCAGTATCCATTCTCCTGAGCTGTGTTCATGCGCAAGGAGAGGGTGGGCGGGGCTTGGAAGGAGGGGGCGGAGCCCAGATGTCCACGTGTGGTATGGAAGCTATGAAAAGGCCGCCACGGATCGCGCCGCCGAAAGGCCCTTCGCGCCACTCCCGATCCAGTAGCGCGACCCTCCTCTCAGGTTCAACGGCCTCCGCAAGAGATTCCGGGGAGGAAGGAGAGGGTTGGGCGTTGGGGGGTGGGAGAGTGGGCGGGAGTTGTCATGGGTTGTACAGCAAGCATATTGTCATTAAATTAAATTTTGCAAACACTCCCCAGCTCGCGAGAAACGCCACGGAGAGCGATCATAATTGGTTCTCAACACGTGTAAATTGCCTTCAGCTGCGTCCTCTTACAGTGCAGCGGAGCCGCGGCTCATTTCCATACGCAGCTTGTCTTACAGCGGCGCCTAATTGAAATATGCACACGTACAAATGGGGAGGGGGGAGGGGTGGGGGGGTCGCGTCGAGGCCCTGGATAATCACCTGACACCGCGGTAATTGAGTCCGCAATCTGCTGCGATGCCCCTTCCCCCCCTTGGGTCCACGGAAAGGAGCGACAGGGAGGTGCAGCCGGGGTGTGTGCGACACCCTCTCCGGTGAGACACCCCCAGCGAGGCGTCCCCAAGCCCCCGCCCCTCCCCCGCCTGCCGAAGGGAAGCAGATGGCCGTTCGGTGGCCCTCGGTTCCAATCCATCTCCCGTCGCCGATGCCAAGTGCTGAGACGGCGGAAGGTTTTGGAGGAGCCGCGTTCTGGTTCAGGAGCATCAGTGGCCAGCGTGTGACAGCGGTGTGTGAGGAAACAAACCTGCTCTAAACTCCAACCCTGTTCCCAGCCCTAACCCTAAAAACAGGGCCTCCGGAATCGAACGGAGTGCCCTATGGATGCTGAAACCGTTCCAACCAATCCGGTCCGGTGTTTTTCATTCTGTTGAAGCCTTTATAGCTGATTTAAATCCACCACATTCCATTCCATTCCAGTTACCCCAAATCATTTCAACCCATTGCACTACATTCCATTCCGTTCCCATTCATTTGAACCCAGCCCAGTCTTTCCCAATCCATTCCAAACCATTCTATTTCATTCTCACTCAGTTCAATGCATTCCAACTCTTTCAAACCAGTTTCAACCGATTCTTTTCCACTGCAGCCCATTCCAGTTCATTCTTGTCCCTCACAGTCAATTACAGTCAGTTCAACTCCATTCCATTACATTCCACTCCATTCCTCCCTCCAGCAGAACAATGCTTGGTGGATGCAGGTCACACATCAAGTACTTGTCACCATCATTGTGTGTTTGAACAAAACATGGGCTGTTGGGGAATTAAGGAGGTGACCGTTCCTCATCAGGGAGGGCAGAACAGTCATCATCCTGCCAGATCGGTCGCGGAAGACGAGACGATTCCTTCCGCAGCCAAGAGCACGTCCTCGTCCTCCTCAGCCCCTCCGTCACCCTGGGCGACGCCGCACACTCCGGCCCACAATCCATTTCCCTCTTTCAATTATTCCTATTATCAGACCACGAGAGTTTCGAGATTGTTTGTTTCTTTGTTTTTTTTCTTTTTCACCCCGTTCTTCCTCTCTTCCCAGGAGATGCCGGCACAGCTATCAAATTAATCATCGCAAAAATCTCCTCCTCGCCGGCGCTCAATGCCGCAGATTAGGCAGCACTTATCCAGAACGGCTTATTATCTGGGGGAGATGCGTTCCCGTCCACTCGTCGGGAAGAGCAGACACACGAGAGCTTCTCCTACTTAGATGGAAGAGGGATGGGGGGGGCGACTAAAGAAAAGATGATCTTTTAAAAACGGAGGCAGTGAGTGATCAACAGATGGCAAAGAGGAGCGACACCAGTCTGAGTGGAGATACATGCCGGCGCCGAAGGCATCCGACTCTTTCTTTATTTCTTTCTGTATTCGTTTGTTTGTTTGTTTGTTTGTTTACGGTCAAACTGTTGCACTTTTTTAATGGTCTCTGCAATTCCCTCTCGTTGAGGGAGAAGTAAAGGGCCCCTAATTGCCCCGACGCTGTCCTGTAATGGGCCCGAGGAGGTGCCGATCGATGGTGCATCTCCTCTTCCTCCTGGCAAAGAAAATTGCACCAGAACTGGCCATTTACCAAGTTCAATCAGTCATATCACGGTGATTTTACCAACCCCTCACTAAAGCTCGAGCGAAAGAGGCTCGATCCCAGACTCCCCACCCTTCGATGTGTAGTTTCCCGAAAGCTGTGTTTTGTCCACAGTTACCGATGCCAGTACAGTATATCTTTCAGCTGCACCTTTTATGGGTGACGTGAGTTACAATGAGCACTTGCACAGTATGAGGCGGCACAGCAGGTAGCGCTGGTGCCTCACAGCACCTGGGCGGTAGGTTCGAATCCGGCTCAGCGTGTGGGTTTCCTCCACGTGCTCTGGTTTCCTCCCACCATCCAAAGATGTGAGCTGGTGACTCTAAACTGCTTGTAGAGTGTGTGTGTGTGTGTGTGTGTGTGTGTGAGAGAGAGTGTTTGTGAGACTGCCATGTAATGAACTGGTGTACCCTGCCTCACACCACATGCTTCCAGGATAGGCTCCGATGCCTCACACCACATGCTTCCAGGATAGGCTCCGAGTGAGAGCGGTCAGGTTGGACAGGGGGGTGACTGATGACGAGTGACTTTAATAACAATAAAATCCTTTTTTTGCATGTTTTAATTGTACAGTTATCTCCCCTAAGTTATTAATAACATCTTTATTTTCTCTTATTAAATTCTGCTCAATTGCTGTTACTCTGCTTTTGAAAGAGGCTAAAAAGGCTTTAAAAATATAGTTTTGTATAAATTTGTTAAATAAATAAATTTTCCTTTATTAAAAATAAAAAAGTGTCAGACACTGCACAGAAAGTGTGTGTGTGTGTGTGTGTGTGTGTGTGCATGTGTGTGCACACACTCTACAGGTGTGTGTGGCAGATGGAGACCCCCTCCCTGGATCACGGGTGGTCAGGCCATGGGAGGGTGGGGGGGAGCGGAGTGCAAACACGTTGCCGTGAAATGTGTCATTTGTCACAGTTGCACATGGGAGGGCATACTGACCCCCCCTCCCCCTACCTCTCTCCCCTCCCCCTTCCCACACCCCCTTCCCACCCAAACCAGAGGAAACACCATCAGGTCATCTGTTGCACCACAATGTTCCACCTGCAAACACAAGGCTCCCCTCCTCCCTCCTCTCCAGTTTCGAACCCGGGGCCGCACGTTGGAGAGCTTCCCTTTGAGATCCTCCGGCTGTTTGGCCCTTTTCTGTTGCCGCTGGGGCCGTCACGCAGAACCCCATCCCACCCCACCCCCTTACACACACACACACACACACACACACACACACACACACACACAGCCCATCCCCCAGCGAAGAGGGCCGAGACAAAGGGGCCTCCGGTCGCAGAGAGACTCGCCATCGTCTCCAGAGCCACGGTTTGCTGCAGGTTCCTTTAGAGGCGCTTGACATTTCCTGTGTGGCGGCGCGGTGCGTTCGCCGGGTACAGTGTGTCACCTCTGCTCCAATTCGCCGCACGCAACGCGCCGTGTTTCTCCCCTCGCTTTAATGTCATCGCCGTGGTAACCAGGCGGCCGCGGGCAACAATGCCAAAAAGCGGTGAGTTTGTCAATGGAATGTGTAAAGCTGGGTATAAATCGATCTTGGCCTAATCCTGGGCTGCTTTTCACAGACACACACAGAAACACACACACACACACACACACACACACACACACACACACACACACACTCACACACACATGCAGTCACACACATTTTTTTCATATGCATATGAGAATTTTTATTGTATTTCCTTCTTCACATATTTTACAGCTGCCAGCATGTTGAAAAGACGGTCCCCGGGGGATCCTCCATATCACCGCTAATTGAAATATTGCTCAGGACCCCCCCCCCCCAACCCCATCCACTTTATTATCCACAGAGTGAGGAAAGGAGAAAGAAAAGGGGATTTGTCCAGTTTCAGGCTCCATTCCCCTCCGGCTGAGGTGCAGTGTTGGGAATGGGGGGGGTTCATGTCGGCCGACACCAGGGACCCACTTGGAGAAAAGGGACAACCCCCTCAGGCAGAAGGCTGAATGAGACAGGATGACATCTTCATCATAAGCAAGATGTTGCCTATTGCAGTTCACTTCCTGTCAAACTATTTCCTCAGTTGTTCCAAGTTCAAGTTTTTGTTCCTTTTTTGTGTATAAAAAGATGAACAATGATATGAAAACGCATAAAATACCAAGAATAAACTATGCCCAGTACTGCACACGTACATTCTTGTGTGTTTCTCATGAGCATTATGAGTATTGTGTATATGTGGTATTATATGTATTCTTGTAGTATTATGAATGCTCTGCAATGTACTCTTTTGAGGGTAATAAGTGTGCAACGCCAGTGTGCAGGTTGCTTTCCAGAGAGTCATGTGTCAGCGCCAACCACTGCGCCACCTGCTGGCCCATCCTAACATGTGGAAACAAGCTGTTCAAGGCCATCACTTGCAGGAGTCACCAAAGTGGACATCTGACCAGAAGTTTTCAAGTTTAAATGCCGGGGGGAATGGTGGCTTTCTTCCAAATCAACGTTTCACCATGAATGAGTGAACTCCACACATTACATTTCTGCATTCTTGGGCTTCTAAATAATAAATGGCGAATATCCATCCATTATCAATAACCACTTGTCCTAATGGAGGGCCACATTTGTCCTGGAATCATAGGGCATGAGGCAGGGTACACCCTGGGAGGGACTCCGGCACATCGCCAGGCAATAACACACACTACAGGAAAGGCAGAGTCAGCAATCCCCCTGAAATGCATGACTGTGGGAGGAAACCAGAGCAACTTGAGAAAACCATGCAAACATGGGAAGGACATGCAAAGTCCACACAGACTGAGCTGCATTGGAAACTACAGTCCAGGAGCCGTGAGGCACCAGCGTTACCTGCTGTGCCACTGTCTCGGCCACTACTGGCACTGCCAAGTAAAACATGGGATTTGTACCGTACCGTACAGTGAAAACAATGCACAGCTGAACACGGCTTTGTTTTCCCATCTGCCCGTCCCTCGCACAGTGTCTCCACACTGCGTAATGCGGTCCAGCTGTTTCTCCTGCAAGGTCCGAGGCCTTCGTTCCCAGTGAGGACGACCGACATGCCGACCGCAGCTCATGTACAAATTAGAGCTTTAATTTGTAGCAGTCGTATTTGAAAGTCCCACCCCCTCCAAACCCCCTCTCGGTATCTGGCCGGCTTCTCCGACACTGCACACGCTCCAGGATGTGGTCGCGGGATTATGCTGCCTTTCGGTGATGTCACATTAAAACGCGGCACAAACACTTCTGGCATGTGGGGAAAAAAAAAAAACTTGGAAAATTTTTTAAAAACATGTATTTAAATACAGTTTATTTAAAAGCGTTTATGCCAAATGGTGAAGGTGAGATCTCAGTCATGACACGTGCCGAAGGATTGCTGGTCGCATCGTCACACTGTTGTTTTGCAGACACGCAGCAAACACCACTTTCGCAGCTGATTGCGAGAACCCCATGTGCAGATGCAGCTCTTCCCGAAATGCCCCATCACGGCAACTCCTGGGAAAAGTGGCACAGTGTGTGGTGCTGGAGCAGGGGCGGTGGGGGTAAACCTATGGAAACACATGTGTTTCATTTCCCTCTGCCAGACCTTCTTATCGTGAGCCGCTTGTGTTTGGTGTCAGTGGCACAGATCCCCAGGCCTTGATCTGTGGGCCTTGATCCATGAGCCTCAATCTGCAGGCCTCGATCCCAGGATCTTCAGACCTCTATCCATGATCTGCAAACCCCAGTCCTTCAGTTCTGAATGTGGATCGACGGATGTCAATTTTCAGGCCTGGATCCCTCGGACCAAATTGTCTAGCTTTAATCCACGGGCCTTAGTCCGTGATCCTCAAATTCTAGGCCTTGATTTCTAGGCCTTGATCTATGACCCTCGATCCTCAGGCCTTGATATCTGGGCGTCGATCCATGAGCCTTAATTCACAAGTCTTCATCCGTGGACCTTGGTCTTCAGATCTCAATCCACAGGCCATGATCTCTGATCCTCATTCCTCAAGCCTTCATTTCTTGGTCTTAGTCCATGGGCCTAAATTTTCAAGCATCGATCCGTGAACCTTGATCTCTGGCTCTTGATTTTCAGGCCTCAGTCCATGATCCTCAGTCACCAGGCCTTGATTTCTGAGTCGTGATTTTCAGCCCTCAATCCGCAAGCCTTAATCCACAGGTCATGATCCCTGAGCCTAGATCTTTAGACCTCAGTCCATGAGCTTCAATCCGCAGACCTCAGTTTCTGGGCCTTGATCATGAGGCCTTAGTCTATGAACCCTGTTCCGCTGGTTTCAGATTCTTGGGCCTCGGCTACTAGCCTTTGATTTCCGAGCCTCGATCTTGAGGGCCGGATCTATGACCATCAGTCCACAGGTCACAACTCACACCGAACTCCTTTCGCAGTGCCTTGCTGGGAGAACGTGGGAAGTTGGCGTATTTTATGAAGGTGCGGACGTGCCCGTGAATCCTGCCCAAAGTAAAACTCGTATAGAAATCAAAAGCATAAAACTCGTATCACTTTAGGTGTCAAAATGGAGTCAGGAAAATGAAAGAGGTACTCATAACCCTTACCATGGTAATAAATCAGGGGTCCATGGTGAGGAAGAGTGGCTGTGAACAGAGCTGATTAAATGAAAGGAACGAGGGACTTCCCTAAAACACGGGAACAAGTGTCGGTTACACACGTCAGTGGACTCTTTACATCATTTCACCAAGTGGCTTCAAGAGTTGTGCAATTTTAATTCTTCAATATGTTCGACAACACGGCGTATGGACGAAACGCATGTCTGCATTTGTCTGAAAGTGTGACAACATTGCATAAAAACAGAATGAAATAGAAAGAAAAAAATTGCTTTTATGCTAAGACAAATTTGTGCAGGAAAAAAAAAAATTTAGGTTATTTTTCGCACACACACACACATTTTCAGAACCGCTTGTCCCATACGGGGTCGCGGGGAACCGGAGCCTAACCCAGCAACTCAGGGCGTAAGGCCGGAGGGGACACACCCAGGACAGGACGCCAGTCCATCGCAAGGCACCCCAAGCAGGACTTGAACCCCAGACCCACCGCAAAGCAAGACTGGGGTCCAACCCACTGCGCTACCACACCCCTCAGTTATTTTTCACTGCCGTGTAAATATTTGTGTTTCAAATCTATTATTTAAACAATTTTAGAATAGAATAGAATAGAACTTTATTTGCTATTTGTACATGTACACATGCTGAGAGAGTCAAACGTAAAAACAACCTGTACACAATAAATACTCTAAAACTTCAATAAATAAAGCTAAAATAATACAAAGAGGGAATAAATACTAAAAAGAGGAGGAAATACTATTAAAAAAAGGAGGGGGGGCAAATACCTTAAGATGGGGAGGGGGCAGGAATAAGAAAACACAATACACACAAAGCACATACAAAGTACACAGTAAAATATCCCACAGACAGTGAAATACACAGTAAAGACTACAATAATACTGTTAATAGTAATATTAACAGGTTAATGGTTAATGTTAATAATTATATTGATGCTCTGATGGTTATTGCCGATGTTATTATTGCAAATATTATTATTGCACCCGTAGAGGTTAAATATTGCACTTCAAGATGAAATATTAAATTTCGAAAGTATGAGCGTCATCTGCAGCACTGAACGTACGTGAAATATATTTGCGTGTGCATCCGCTTTTATTTTCGTGTGAAGGAGAACAAATAAATGCCCCACGTGTGATGAATAGTGAAATTATTGTAATAATAAGACCAGAGCTATAGTTTGTGTTTATTGTTTATTTTTTTTTTTTGCTTTGTTAAGGTTGAATTATAACGTAATTTCAAGATTACACCAAAGCAACTTAAAAATAAAACTATTTTAGTGAATGAAAATGTATATTCGATGATATCCTTGGTCTGTCAGTGTACCAGCTGTTCTCCCATTGAGGTAGGAAGGGTGAGGCCTTATCGGACTGTGTGTGTGTGTGTGTGTGTGTGTGTGTGTTAGTCATTATGCCTCATTTGCCGAGGGAACCAACGTCCTGAAGGTCTCGCTGTGTGCCTTTGCCGCACCGACGGCCACACGCTACCAAGCTCATCGTGCCAGAGCACAAGATCTTCAAAATGGGGATCCTTCCCTGCCCGTCCACTGAGAGCGCTGTGGCACCGCGGTACGAAGGGCTCGGGGGCTGAGGGCGGTGGGGCGGGGGTCCGGATCACCGTGGAGGTATTTGGCAAGGGCACGGGCGCTTTCCAACAACCTTGAAGTGGCTAATTACAACCACAGCTGTTCTGTTTTTTGGTGATTTATCCGTTTCCCTCCATTTTTCCACTGAGCCCTAGGCTCCGCCCTTGACCGGCCCCTGACCCGCCCTCCTCCGATCTTGACCAATCACAATTTCCCATGTCTGAAGGTGGCACTAAATCATAAAAAATGGTTTAAGGAACTCTTTCCTGAGCAGCCTGTTGCCCGCCTCTCAAACTGCGGAAATGACAAAATGTGCTCATCTTTTAATACCTCTGACCTCTTCTTTTGCAGACCGAAATGAAAATATAAAACCATGTTACGGGCTCTTGAAAAGTGACTCTGATGAATAAGTAAAACGAAAGAAATTCTCATAAATTAAGGCAATACAGTATTTAAAAATAGAGGACTTTTAAATGCTTCGGCTTGTGGTTCAGAAATTTTTTTAAAAATCCAACTTTGGCTGGATAATTTGCAACCAGCCCATAATAAAGTAATGTTTAATTTCATGTTCATATGCACTCATGCACAACTGTCTGTAAATTATGCTTGCTGTGATTTACTTTCTTCTGCATACGTTTATTTACTCAGGTATTTATTTGCTCACTTATTTTCCTGGTGTTCTAATGGTCCACATTTGTCCTGCTCATCTGCACACGCCGGCTGTTTATGGTTTTTGAATGCAGTTAAAAATCTCTGTAATCAACGTTTCTCGAGGAAATCGGATTCCTGCAGGGTAACAGCGGTCAGAGGAGGAGAGAGACTTTGGAGTCACTGACAAACTATGCGTTCACCTCATTGCGGTCGAACCCAGCACTAACACCGCACTCTTCGGCGCGCACACTTGGGCAGCAGGTGGCGTAACGGTTAGAGCCTTTGTGCTGCAGTCTGGGAAATGTCTTCTCCCTTGATCAAAATACTTACCCTGAATTACTCCACTAAAAGTGACCCTGTTGTATCGATGGAAAAGCCAGTGTACAGTAGTTAAATGTACAAATATGACAATGTTGTGTCGCCCTTAGACAAATAGAAAGAGGAAACCCAGACTTGCTGATTGGCATTTTCCACTGTTACTTTTGAGCGTATTTGAAAAGGAAAACTTCTTATAACTTTCCTTCTCTCAAAGGACGTTTTTAGGAACTGCAGACTGAAAGACATGGGGTTATTTTTGACACTACTTTTTAGTTCCTATTTGCAAACTAGCATTTTTTTCGCACAACATTATGGTTTTATAAAGATTACAAATAAATAAAGCTATTAAAGTATTACTATTATTATTTATTACTATTATTATTGCTGGTGCCGTCTTTGTCGTGGGTGCTATTATTAAGGCCTACGATGGACTCAAAAATTATGTTATAATTATTAATTAATTATTAATATTGTCACATAGCTGCCTAAATACTTGACTTCTGCCAGGATCTGCAATTCCTCTTGTGTTCGAATGAGATTCGGTGCAAATCTCCGGCTCGTTCTGCAGCTCTCTGCGGGCTCAACTCCCGAATAAACCACAGAGTAAGTGGAAACACGCAGCCGCCTGCATCGTCGGCTCTGTCATCCTAAGAAATGCTGGGAAATACAAAAGCTGAGCGCTAATCACTAATTATTGATATAATAAAGACAAACACTGGTGGAGTCGTAGAGCCTTTCAGTCCCTCCCCGCGGTACAAAGCGTGGGAAAAATTGCATCATGTTGAAAAATTCCGAACTCTGCAAATAATTATTAAATAGTTTTTCCACAGTTTTTACAAAGTTTAGAATTTACCAGCATGATTCAATATTACACACATACAGTATATGTGGAAGAAAAAATATATCCGAGTAAAATGTAGACATTCAAACCGCACAAGACACATGAAAACACACTGTTCACACACACCGTGTACCACTACGGAGACAAACACTCAGAGCAGTATATCATTAGCCAGATGGGTTCATACTATTTAAAATGCACCTTGATTGCAGGTGTAAAGTTTCTTTTTGAGCCACTATAGACATAACAGCATGACTTTATAAGTCCTGAGGCTGAAAAAAGCAAGGAGATGAAGGAATGTGCTGGGAAAACATAGCGACCGGAGGACGGGTTCAGCAGAAACTGGTCTTTTATTTAAGAAGAAAAAAAAATCGATTTTTTATATTTTTCTGCTTCTATATAAAATGGATTTCTTAATTAACCTATTTATCTGTTTGTCTGTTTTAGAGGGATTTCTCATGGTTTTTTTTATTTTTTAATTCTTCTTTTTTTTTCACACCAAACTTCCTGGCTGCCCTTGCTTGTCTTCTGTTGTTGTTTGCCGAGTCTCGGTGGGACGCGGAGCTGCTGAAATGACAGGACATGCCAACAAATTGCATCACTTCTGCCCGGCCGGCCCAGGACAATGAAGCGCCATATGCCGACGGGGGGAAATGAATGAGGCTCATTTACCCCGGCCCCCTCCTCCGACCCAGCTCCACCCCCCACCCCCCTCGGCCCCCTCGGCCCCCTCGGCTCCCGCCTCGGCGAGGCCCTGCCTTAGAAACGCCGCGCGACACAGACGGACGAGCCGGCGTGCAGCTATTAACCAAAAAGGAGCGATCATTACGATACACACACACACACACACACACACACACACACACACGGCAGATCAATCAACTTTTCACGCTTGCAGGCGATGATGTTTCCAATCCCAGGGCGCACAAAGAGGCAGGACGCTCATTATGTAAGAGCATCTATTTCTGCCCTGATATGTGTAATATTTCACACGCCTGGCAGCCCTTTGTCAGGGCGAACGTGCGACCCACGTGTGACGGTGACGTCCCCTCCCTTTCGGGGTGTCGCACGCATCCGACATCGAGTGCCGTCCCGGCCGGCTATGGCGTGTGTGTCCGTGTGTGTCTTCTTGCATCAGGTTGCTCTGTGTTTGTCAGCATCAGGTTGCTCAGAGTGCGTCAGCAAACAGGTGACATATGAGCGTGTGTGTGTGTGTGTGCGTGCATGTTTGTGTACTTGTGTGTGTTTGTACATTTTTTACACCTTCACTATCTCAATTACTGTCTTTTTTGCACAGCCCTCCACTCTGACTGCTCATTATGCTCGACTTTCTGCATGTGCTGCCACATCATACATGATTTTGTCACCAGTTATTGTATTTCCGCTGCCAAAGTCTTCTGCAAAAATAAAAAAAAATCAATGAGGAGGATGATGACAATAATAATTTCTCGATATATTCAAAAGATAATTTATCAAGAACATGTTTAATAAACAATAACTATCAAAAAATGTATTCGTTCAAAAGTAATGATGACAGTCATCATGATGACACTATTTTGTGTTGTTTGGAGCTAAAGTGAGACATTTCCATAACGTAAAACTATACAAACCAACATTCTATCTATCTATCTATCTATCTATCTATCTATCTATCTATCTGTGTGCGTGTGTGTGTCTGCATGTGTGTGAGAGCACACAGTGCTGGGATGATAGGTGATGATTAAGGAGTTGTGGCTCATGTGACATGAGATACTAATGAGGATGCAGTGAGAAGGTCAGCGCTTGTCTCCTGGTGCCGGTCCACTCCCCCCAGTTTCCTTCCCCAGGAAGATAATCCCCCTCTTAATCGTCCCTCTCTTTTTTACGGCCCGCCGCAGACGCGCTCCGCTGATGAATTCCTCGCATCTTCATAATTGCAGTAATTAGTAGAGCAACATGTCCACTCGAGGGTCACGCTTTGTTCCTCTTCCTCGTGGCGACACCGGGTCACGGCACCGGTTCCCTCACCCTCCGCCCGTCCGCATCTCTTTGCGTCCCTTTTGTTTTCTCTGCACTTTGTCAACAGATGCGCTCAAACCTCTTCTTCTATTCCTGACGCACTTCTCTTTTCGTTCGTCATGCTGGAGAAAAGTGTGTGAGAAATTAATACGTGTAAATGTAATGAGACGTGAAGACACAACCACCAAAATGGACCTGCGACCATTTTCAAAACTTTCTTTTAGTTTTTGTAATGAATCAGTAGTAATAATAATGATATAATGATTATTAAGGAACGTACGAGTTGTTTTAGACCTGCCGAAGTGTTCCCATGATTCCCCTCTTCCCATCTCTCTGCATTGGTTTCCTGTATCTGCCCCCTATCAAATTCAGCACTCTGGTTATGGTCTACAATGCGGCCAAAGTGTCTGCACCTCGATATCTGCTCCTCCACCTCTGGACACTTGGTGGTCTCACTTACCAGGGTCCAACATGAAAAGTTTGTCAGTTTGGGCCCCAGTGAGCTGGAATGAGCTCCCTGTGTTCCTCAGAACTGCTGAATCCCTCCCACCTTGAAGAAGGATCTAAAACCCATGTCTTTGAGAACCATTTCTCTCCTGATCTCCTGACAGCTACATCAATGAGTCCAAAACCATCTGCTATAATTACCTCTGTATTGTTTATTTGAGTGCCACTTTGACTGTACACCATTGTGGAGGAAAGCGTCTCATCAATAAATAGACATAAAAGTCCTGCTAGTTCTACTACTGGGCTGTGAAAACCGCACACAGACGGTGAAGATTTACTTCCTGTGGGGTTCTTTCCTGGGGTGTGGAAGGACGCTGGACTGCAGGTCAAGAGGCCCAGTCACACTGCAGAGGAGAGCAGAACTCGCGGCGTCAGACGGTGCTCCAAAGTAGTGACCCCCATCGGAGAGGAGACGCTTGTCTCACTCTGAGTCATTTCTTGCTCACAGTATAGAAGCGGCTGAGAAGAGAGGGAGGAAATTCTGCCCTTCAAGTCCTGTTTCCAACAGATGTTCCGAACCTTTGACCTTTCCCACAGATTGGCTTCACCTGCTGCTGCCCCCTGCGAAGTTCACCCTGTAGTCACCTGTATCCATTTGCACTTTCCAGTTCCACAGGCATTTGAGTTTTTGCTCTTGAGGGGCAGCAGGTGGCGTAGTGGTTAGAGCTTTACCTTCTTATCTAAGCCTCCTGGGTTTAAATCCAGCACCACTGATCACTAGAAATGACCTATAAATGGGTAAATCACACGCACACACACACACGCACACACACACACACACACACACACACACACACACACACACATTGTGTGAAACCGCTTTTCCCAAGCGGGGTCGCGGCGAACCGGAGCCTAACCCGGCAACACAGGGGATATGGCTGGAGGGGGAGGGGACACACCCAGGGCGGGACACCAGTCCATTGCAAGGCACCTCAAGTGGGACGCAAACCCCAGACCCACCAGAGAGCAGGCACGGGCCAAACCCGCTGCACCACCGCACCCCCAAAACATCTACGTGTCAATGTAAATTATTTTTAAGATTCCTTTTTAATTACTGTAACCCTGTATTTATTTATTTTTATCATATACCCGTCTAAACTGGCTGTGTTGTTACTTTTTCTCTGTGTCTTTGTCACCTTGTTCTTCTTTGTGTGCTGTAGCTCTGTGGTTAAGTACTCGTTCAGTTATAACAGTTACTTAGGTGAGGTAATATCTCCGCTGATGTGGCTATGGGGGTCTTTTTGCATGCCGCCAGCTTGGAGATGGCATTTAAAGCCCCCCCCCCCGCTGGTACACCTTCCCTCCCCACAGTGTGACAGCACTTTGAGCCCCTGAAAACCAAACACCCAGCAGCCTGTTTGCTTGCCGTCCAGCTGTTGGGGACGTGAGCTTTCGGTGGAAAAAACACACGAAACATCCGGGGTGCTGAAGAGGAGAGAGAGAGAGAGAGAGAGAGAGAGGGGGGAGGTGTGTCTCTGGCCCGTGGAGCGCACCGCTACCTGGAGTGTGCGCATGTGATGATGGACAGCTCCTCCTGCACATCTTCCTCTGCAGATGTGAACGGAGCCGTCGGACGCCTCTCATCAAATCAGGGATCCGTGACCCGCGGGATGACACGCGAAGCGCACGCGTGCAGGTGTGCAGGTGTGTAGGTGTGTGTACGGGTGTGTGTCTCTAGCTCGAAAGTTCTGCACATTTCTCGCACGGCTCTCGGTACTTTTATAGCCCCCCGCACAGCAAACATCCGTTACGGCACAGTTTTTCTTTCTTTCTTCCTTCTTTTTTAGTGCCTCCGGGTCACATGCTAATGAGCTGTGCGCCGTGAAAGAATGGAAGCTATTTGCGGAGGGGAAATATTTCCTCTTTGTTTACCGCACTGGTGCACGTGTGCGTGCACATGTATCTGTGCTGATATTTTCGTCTGGAGACGAGGGTACAAACACTCACCCTCTTCCAATGCGGACACACAGCAGGAGATGGAGAAGTGGAGGCAGATGCGGGGGGTGACCAGGGGTGGATTACCCACCATGCTCTTTTTGGGGTGGGGTCTCCAGGACATATTAGGAAATGTGAGCCTTTCTTACCCTAAATCAGTGTCTTTCTGAGAAACCCGAAGGGGGGGCTTAACGGCTGCTGACAAACGCAGCGCCGCTCTTCATCTCACTCACACACATCGGGGGAAGCTGGTGCTCCCAAGCAGGGTCGCGGCAGACCGGAGCCTAACCTGGTGACACAGGGCAAAAGGTTGGAGGGGAAGGGGACACACCCAGGACGGGACGCAAGCCCATCGCAAGGCACCCCAAGCGGGACTCGAACCCCAGACCCACCAGAGAGCACGACCCAGCCAAACCCACTGCGCCACCGCACCCCCCTTTTGTTTGTTTCATATTACAATTTATCATCAGAATCAGAATCAGAATGAGTTTTATTGGCTGACGCACAGAGGGAATTTGCTGTGGATCTAGATTTACAGACAAACAGCTGACACCAAATTACAGAATAAATAAACACTTAAGTGTAGATGGTAAATAAAGTTTTTACCAACATAAAAAAAAGCAGCGCAGAATTACACACACACACACACACACACACACACACACACACATTTTCAGAACCGCTTGTCCCATACGGGGTTGCGGGGAACCGGAGCCTACTCGGCAACACACAGCGTAAGGCCGGAGGGGGAGGGGACACACCCAGGACGGGACGCCAGTCTGTCGCAAGGCACCCCAAGCGGGACTCGAACCCCAGACCCACCAGAGAGCAGGAGTGTGGTCCAACCCACTGCGCCACCACACCCCTTTTTTGCAGAGTTACATTTTACATTTATGTGTAACTATATGTACATTATACAGTATATAAACACATATGGAATGTTATAAAAAATACTATTCTGTGCTGATTTTGCTTTATGTAAATAAAATTAAAAATTAATTAAATTTATTTATTTATTGTTTATTTATTTGTGTGTGTGTGTGTACATATGTACAAACGTAAATAAAGGGCTGTTGGTAGTGTAGTGGTTCGAGCTCTTGCCTTTAGGCCTGAAGGTTTCAATGCCCCCCTCCAGCTGTACTTCCTCTACGCAAGGTCCAGACCCTAAATTGTTCAGTAAAATTGTCTAGATGTGTAAATGGGGGGAAAAAAATGTCGGAAGACTCAGGTTGTAAGTTGGAAAAGTTGGAAAAAGCGTCAGATAAATGAATAAACGTAAATTATGGGTTGGGCCCGTCGCCAGGCTGCCCACCGCACCCCCCAGCTCCTCCACCCTGCTGTGGAAACGTGATCAGAGATGTATTAAAGACCAAAATATCACGGTTCATTCACACACGGCATGTGAAACTTAACTAGGAGTCATTCACCATTATTCTGGGTTTTACTGCCAACAACCTGTTTTAAAAAAAGATCCACCTGAACTTCATCTGCCGCACTTTCATATGTGGACATGCAGTGTTAAACTATTTACGCTGATTTACCCATTTCTACAGCTGAGCACTTTTTACTGCATCAATTTGGGTTACTGTCTTGATCAAGGGTACTACAGTAGGATGTGGGATCTGAACCTAAGTCCTGCAGACGTAAAGCTGGAAGCGCTCACCACTGCACCCCCTGCTGCCCCCTCAGCTCTGTAGCTGATGATTCAGACATTTCCTTGAGTGTAGAGTATAGTAACCAGTGTATTTGTGTGTAAAGCAAATGCAGGAATATGTATAATAGCATGAACAGTATGAATATGGGCGGCACAGTGGCACCTCGCGGGGGGGGGGCAGGAGGACGTGGGTTCGATCCCCGCTCAGTCTCTCTGTGGAGTTTGTATATTCTCCCCGTGTCTGTGTGGGTTTCCTCTGGGTGCTCTGGTTTCCTCCCACACTCCAAAGACATGCTGTTCAAGTTCACCCATAGTGTGTGAGTGACAGAGAGTGTGTGTGTTCCACTCATGTATGGATGAGTGACCCAGTGTAAGCAGTGTATCTGGCAGTGAATAAGATGTGTGGGCTGAAAACACTACAGAGAGTTCATTGGAAGTCGCTTTGGAGAAAAGTGCCTGCTATGTAAATGGATGTATGTTTTTCAGCTGATCGGTTTCAGTCAATGAACCTGTAATAATATCATCTATTAGTGTGCATAGAGGATTTCTACTTCCGCGTTTTGAGAACGATATAAACTCTGTACAGTGAAGGAGGTTAAAAGTGTTTTCAGGTAGAGAATGAAAACGTAAAATGATTTGACTGATTCAGTGAGACTTTCTGTACAGAGCAGATTTATGTTGAGGTGGAGCTTCAAGACGTGTGAAGTTCTCGACGGACACATGTGGAAGCATGTTAGCGTGTCTTCCGGTGTCAGGTGGTACCATAGCGGTTACAGCTGCTGTAGCCCAAAGGTTGCAGGTTCAAATTTCCCCTCTGGCTGTAGTAGCCTTGAGTAAGGTACACACACACACACATTTTCAGAACCGCTTGTCCCTTACGGGGTCACGGGGAACCAGAGCCTACCTGGTAACACAGGGCATAAGGCCAGAGGGGGAGGGGACACACCTAGGATGGCACGCCAGTCCGTCACAAAGCACCCCAAGCAGGACTCAAACCCCAGACCCACCGGAGAGCAGCACTGTGGTCCAACCCACTGCACCACCGCACCCCCCCACATTTGAGTAAGGTACTTACCCCAAATTACCCTAGTAAAATTACCCAGCTCTATAAATGGGTAAATAATTGTTAGTTGTTTTGGAGAAAAGAGTCAGTTTATTGAGTGAATGGGTTCCTCTCAAAACTTGCTTTATAATTGTTTATGAAATTAATATAATGAAAACAAATAGAAAAACATATCTTTATAAGCAGAGAAGCACCATATGTGAGGAAACAGACTTTATAATAAAGACATAATGCCATTATGATGCGGTTTCCTGTTTTTCTGTTTCACTTATGCAAGAAATAACATTTCCATGTTTTTTTCATATAACCCCTGCATTCGGTTCCTCTCAGGTATGATACAGTGACGGTGGTTCAGCGGCGACCGAAACGGAGTGGTCCTCACGTCGCCGCCGCTGCAGACGTTTGCCGTTCAGAAGGATCATTGACACGAGCATAATGGGGAAGTGCCTTCTTGTGCCACGTGCCGACAGTCCGTGCTCTTCCCTTGGAGATACACACTGCGTGGGCGAGGCTGCACGGGAAGCGAGCCAGAAGATGAGCAGACGGAAACGGAGACCAGCTGTAGCATTTTTACGGAAGCAATAGTGTTTGAGAGCTGCTGTCCCCTGCTCTACTGTACAACAGCAGGTCCCCGGCTCCGTCGCCATAAGCCCGCTTCCCGCTCACTTCTCATCGGTCTGAGAAACTCCTCCGGTTGACCCGTCGTCGCCGACCCACCTGGAAGACTCCGCCGTTTCCCTGTCTCCACACTGCCAAGGCGGTGGGAACAGCGCGCCGCCCTACGCACACACTCCTCTCGGGTTGACGCCCGTCCCCTTTCGTTTCTCGGTTTCGCCCATACGCAGAGCTTTCCCATGGGCGCCTCGACCTGGCGCCTCTTCCTCCTTCTCAAAACAAGCCTTTCATGCGGTCGCTCAGGTTTCTACCTCTCAGGTGACTAAGGTCCATCTCTGCTCTACCATCCGCAGGGGGTCGCGACCCTGGACTTTACCAGGCAGCAGGGAGAGGGTGGAG
Organism: Scleropages formosus; assembly: GCF_900964775.1. Classification (NCBI taxonomy): domain Eukaryota; kingdom Metazoa; phylum Chordata; class Actinopteri; order Osteoglossiformes; family Osteoglossidae; genus Scleropages; species Scleropages formosus. Next base: position 2,431,258 of record NC_041823.1, read on the forward strand.
GAACCGGAGGTGCAGAAATCTGGAACGATGGCTGAGCCCGCGACTCCACGTGACCGCACGTTTTCTTATATCGATTTAAGAAAACCATTGAAACCAGGTGTCTCTTCCGGAAGCCCCGTCAGACAAGTGGATCCACCATCCGGCCGTCGAGTAACGACCACCGGGGTGTCATCTGAGGCAAAGAGCCAAACTGAACACGTGGGTCAACGTGGCTAAGACACGTCTCTGACTAGAAGTCATTAGAACAAGACTTTTTATCTATAAAGGATTATTTATCCATTCCACAGATGGGCTGCAGCTCACAGAGTGGTTAAGGAACCGGTCTGTCAAGGAGGGGAACAGCGGGACTTTGCTAAAATTGAGCAAAGTCAATGAGTAGCAGCGCTGTGGTTGGGGCAGCAGGTGGCGCAGTGTTTAGCCCTGTTGTCTTGAAGTTGAAGGACTTGGGTTTGAATTCCGCCTCTTGCTCTCTTCCCCATGGTCAGGGTATTCATTCCGTATCGATGCAGCAAAAGGTAACGAGCTGTGCAAATCAGTGTAACTTAGTATACGTAACCTTGGAGAAAATTGTCAGCTAAATGAACAGAGTGATGAGAACATGGAAGGAACTTTGGGTCAATGTGTGAGGTTGAGGGTGAGCAACTGATCAAGAGAGGAGCTGCTTTCAAAGTGAATCCTCGTCAGCTGCGTAACGAGGAAATTCTTGTGTCTTTGGTGGGGGAACGTTCTGTTTTTTTTTCTTTTAAGACTTCATCAGTTCATATTCTTCTCCTTCTTCTTCTTCCTTTTTCTCATTCTCCTGAAGATTAACTGTTTCTGCTGGACATCACTCCTTAAGCCCCCCTTAGGAAAAAAGGTGGGGTTGGGGAGAAGTGGGGGTGCTGAAAAAAAATCTGTTAAAACGGAACGGGGGTCGAGGGATAAAAACCCAATGATATTCTGCGGCCTTTCTCCAGGGGGGGGGGGGGGGGGGTCTCCTAAGATATGGGCTCTCGGCACTGTAACCCGACTCACCAGGCCCCCGCTCTTCAAATAATTAGCTGTCAGAGCGAACAAAAGATTTTCTTTTTTATGCATCACGGGTTGAATAATGCGCCGTTCTGTCCGAGGGTGGGGTGGGGTGGGGTGGGGTTGGGGGGTCTGGGAACGACTCGACAAAGGGCAACGCAGTGATAACGCGGGGGCTGTAACTCAAACCCTCAAAGCCTTGTTGTCCTGCGCTGTCGCCCTAATTGGAGAATTTCCGTTCGGACGACCAGGTAGGGACCGCGGCGCTCAGCCCCCGGCCGCTCTGTTTCGCTCGCGTTCGTTTGTGGACGTTTTACAGGGTGACGTCACAGGACCACTAAGGGCTGCTAAATGTTTGCTATTATGAAAAGCTTTTCTTAGAAAAATATACATATATTTCTCCAAAGTGACTTAAAACATTGAACTCCCTTATATACTTATACTGAAATAATACTTATACATATATTTATATATATATTTCATATTTTTGTATTAGATTATTAAAATGTGTTGTAATATATGATTATATTTCTACATTATAATATTCAAATAAAAAATGGGTTTTTTTATATGGTTTTATACATATAAAATAGGAAATTTTCTATGTATATTTAGAAAATCATTACTGAGTGACATACAGTACATTACAGCTCATTTTTCCTTTAGTTATTTTTTTAAACCTACAACATTCGATGGCAGGTGGTGGTGCAGCAATCAAAGTTGCTGCTTTGAAACTCGACTTACACTTTAACACCTTTGATGGGGGTTCTTACCATGGATTTCAGCCAGTAAAAATTACCTTGGTATGTAAATGAGTAAACCAGTGTAAGTAGCTTCATGTTACACCTTGACTTTTTAAGTCCCCTTGGAAAAAAGTGTCAGATAAATGTAGAGCGAGACCTTTTTACCGCACCCTTGTACCGTACCTTCCACCGCCCTCCAGAAAATGCACAAAGCGTCATCGCTTCTTCCCAGCATATGATGCCATTTTCCTTCCCAGCTGCACTGATTCCACTTCTGGAGGAACCAGAACTGCATGGGACATATCTAGTAATCTCAAGGCTTCCTGCACTTGCACATGTGGCCTTTCCCCTGCCCCGCCCACCGAAAAACTGAAATAAAGCCAGTGGGCGAGAAGGACGAGCTTTCCTCACCGCCGCCGACGGAACGACAGCGTTCTCTGCTTTTCCTCACTGTCACCATTCGCACATTACGGCACATTTTAATCATCGAAGCCTATGAGATGTACTGTATTTTATGTTTTCCCCAATACTCTGGGGGGGGGGGGCGGATCGTGGATCGTCAGAGCAGCTGTGATAAGGAGTGGAGCTCTTTATTGTACAGCGCCAGGTTATGAGCGAGAGAGGTCAACAGCCCCTTAGGGAAGTCCAGTAAAACGCAGAGAAAGGCACGCAGAGCCCGACTCCGGTGGGTTTCCACGGCCCTCCTGAGCTGACATTTGACCCTAGAGGTTCTGCGAGCAGGAAGTGGTGCAGTGTTAATAGGCATTGATCGGTTATGGTCCTCCGATGAGCGTTTATATCATACTTTACCGGAGGGCTGACCCCCATGACCTTTCAGCAGGTCCAAGCAATGAGAAATGCGACCAAGAGCCACGTGGGACGACGCTCATTGTCAGAGTGTCGTTCATTAATTAAATTAATTCCGTTCAAGGAAGTTTACATGAGTAATGACAAATAATTACTTTAATGGTAAAATATTATTTTATTATTTATTGTTATAAAGTATTAGTTGCTTGTTATTTTTCTTATTTTAATATTTAATTTTTGTGTTAATATTATTATAACATTATTATAATAAGTGGAATTAGCTGAAGTTTGGCCGATATGGGTCCCCTGTCCCTCCTTGCTATGACCCGCATTGGAACCTGAGCTCCGGCCATTAGTCTCAGTAATAGAGATCATTTCAAGATGATTCTGCACTTCATACTGTAGCTACGACCGATCCTGAAAGAGTTATAACCTCCGTTTCAAATCATCCCTCAGTGGAGAGCTGGCCATAATCACAGGATATTGTTTCAATTTAAATAATGGAATTAGATAACAATTTTTTTAAAAATTAATAACAATAATGATCATAATTTAAATCAGTTATATTTTCAGTGTTTTATAGAGAGCCCCTTTCTGGGTCGAATTTGACTCAAAGGCAGGAACACTTGAGCACTTTTTTATTGTTTATCCTACTTGTATGTTTGTTTTGCACTCGATTTGGTCAGATTACCCAGAATCCCCTCATTCTCCACTGACGAGATTTTTTTTTGATATTCTGGTCGAAGTTCTACAGGAGGGAGAGAGAGGTTCCGTGGGAAAAGGCAATTTTTTTTAAGAGATGACATCCCTCAATCCCACAATAGCGCAGGATGCTGCTGCTCCACATTTATTCCACCCTGCAGCGAAAAACATATTTTTTGGGCCCCCTCCTGCCGAGAAGTCGTTTCATCCCCCTGCCTTTCGGCTACGATCCGTCACCGAGGACCAGCTACAAAGAGCACGTCCAGCGACAAGTTTTCGGACTCGGTGCTCCCGAGGATCGGTGAGGCATCACCGCAAACAAAAACTCCATGCAAACAAGCAAACAAACAAACAAATAAACGACGGGATGAAAAAAAAATTCCAAGTGCAACACCCCTCTTGGTCCCGCAGGCTGTCCGTCTCCTCGGTCGTTCCGTAGATAAGGAGACGCTTCATCTACATTCCCACACTGGAGCCATTAGGACTAATGCCTGCCGGTAGCAGATCTCCAGATATCTCCTCTGCGGTTGGTTCTCCCACCACATGGATGCCAGGCGGGAGCTGGGCATCATGGGAAATGCACCGTGCCCTCTTCCCATTGGAGCGCAACACACAGCAGCCCGTAACCTCCGACCTGTAGCGGCCTTCTGAGCAGGATGTGGCGGAGCGTTACCGTGGCAACGGGGCGGAGTTTCACTAGAAGTACCCCGGTCTTCACCGCATGCGCTGCAGCGACTGCGTAACGACTCATCTGCAGCCGGGAAAGTTGTGGGAACGGCACACGTTTCCAACAGCTGGGGGTCCGCGGGGCTGCGGTCTCGTGCACGTGACGAGGGAAAGGAGCACACGCGAGAGTAAAGCGCACATTATTACTATATACAGCATGTGTAGTTCATAGGAGGAATACTTGGAGACTGAGGCTGTTTTGGTTCTGCTGTTCTGACTTCATGAACACCACCTCTGCAGGACACGCTTCTGCATTTTAAATCAACGGCCCACTTGCTCTTATTTTTCTAAATTATTTCATTAATGTGTCACGTTTCACTTACAGCGCTGGGCAATTTTTTCAAAAGTGCTTACATATTTCTACAGCAGGGTAATTTTTACCATATTAGTTCTTTGTAGGTACTTGGCGGAAGGTGCTGCGGTGTGAGCAGGGATTCGAACCTGGGTCCTTCTGACTGCAGGGCGACAGCTTCAATCGCCACGCCTCCTGCCGAGAGAATAGTGGTCAGAAATGAAATATGTTTCCATGCCCATCGCTGTTCCAGACGGTCCTCGCTGGACTGAGGTTCTCCGTGTCCTCAGGAGCAATGGGTCGAACCCGGAAGCCGGGAACCCTTCCGCACATCCCCCCGGGCGAGGGCACGTCCTCGCGGTGTGTGTCGCTGCTCGGTTCAGTGTTGGGTTTGGCGGAACAGTATGGAGGGACCGTGGAGGACGGGGGGCCGGATTTCCTGATGTGTGGGGGGGGCGGGGGGGCGGTGTCTCTCGGTTCGCTTTGTCCCACAACAGTTGAATTATAGTGTCCTGCGATGTGGAGTAATTATATTGTACAGTTTTCCTGTCATTATTCCATAGAGCGTTTTCCTTAATAAGAAGGTGCACCGGAGCGGAACGAAACGGCACGTCTCTAATTCCTGTTTTCGCCTAAAGCCATATATAGATGGAAAAGAAAATACAGTCCTTACAAGCATTACATTGTCCTTGTTACACACACACACACACACACACACACACACACACACAGCAGTGTTTAATTTTATTTGTGTTCCTAAGCTTCACAGATGCTCTTTTATTTACACTCTGTTAATATTGTTTTGATCATTTGTTCGTAATCAATAACCGCTTGTCCAACGAAGGGTTGCAGTGGTCCAGAACCTGTTCTAGAAACATGGGGTGTAATGCATAGGATGTCAGTCCATCACAGGCCAGTCAGACACATTATTTCACACAAATAGTCTGTAGGCAATTCAGTGTCCTCAGTCAAACAAAAAAAAAAAACATGCCTTTGGAGTGTGGGAGGAAACCAGAGCACCTGGAGGAAACCCAAGGTGACCGCAGGGAGAACTCTACACACATGGCACTGGATTCGAACACAAGTGCTAATGCACCGCTCAGGAGATGTGAGGCACCGGGGCTACCCGCTGCACCGCTCTGCTAACAGTACATCAAAACAGATAATGATATGGGCCAAAGGAGTAGTGTGAACATCAGTGAACATGGGAACCCTACGAAATGAGTCCCTGTGTCAATGGCTCGACACTGAGCCCCACACCGAGCCTCCCTCTTCCACACCGTCACATGCCTCTCGTCCCCCGGAGGGACCGTCGTTCCGTCCCTGTAAGCGTGCCGGATTACAGTACATCTGACAGTATTTCATGTCGGATTTGAGGATCAGCGCAGGGATTTTCTGACTGAGTCGGAGACTTAAAGCAGCACCACGGCGGCGTGAGGGAGCTGCACTCAGAGCCTCGGGTCCTGGGCCTTGTGGACCACTTGGGTTAGATGGGGCTGGAACACATGCTGGGTGGAGAACCAAGAACGGAATAGGAACCGGATCATAAAGAGAGAAATATCTATCTATCTATCTATCATATTTGTTAACTTCCAGGACTGGCCCCGCTGATGAAATGAAGCTATTATAGTTCCCTCCAAAAATATCTGACAAATAAAGGAAAATGCAAATGACTTGAAGAGGTGAGAATGGTTCGCTGATGCAACATTAGCGCTCAGCACCTTCAGTATTGAAATTATTGTTCGTTTATCTGACACTTTTCTCCATGACTTGATGAGGATTGTACACTAAGCTACTTTACCCGATTTACAGAGCTGGGTAATTTTTACTGTATCGGTTTAGGGTAAGTACCTTCAACGGAAGTATAACAGCACGAGGTGGGGATTCAAACCCGTGTCTTTTGAGAGCAGAGGGAAGGCTCTAAGCACTACGCCACCTGCTGTCCCAGTAATTGTCCTGGTCCTGGACGCTGGCCCTCTTTGTCTCTCCTGTGCACCGTGTTGAGGAGCAGCACCCCACAGGTCGTCATGTTACAGTGATGATATTTGATGAAGTGACACATGAAAGCATGTTGATTTATTAAAAAACAAAAAAAAAAAGATAAATTGAAATGACAGATAAAAGATAAAATTTTACTGACCCAAAAACAACATTCACCTATAAATAAATCCAATGTCATGTAATTAAATGTAATGCAAATGTGAAATATACTATATAGTAAGTACAGCAGAGTACAGTACCCTGTTCAGCTGTATGTCATCAAACTTTATCAGTATAACAATTTAATTTCTATTTTTATCAGAAATAAAATGCAGCTATAGCAGGTGATTCTTGAAATAATAATAATAATAATAATAATAATAATAATAATAATAACTGCAGTTTCTTAGGAAATATATTAAATATACAAATGTACTATTGTACTGTCCATATCAAGGCTGCAATATTTCACACTTTTTAAAAATTAATAAACAATGCAGCACCTGAGGTCAAAGAAATTGAATTCTGCCCAATGTTACCGCTCTGTTATAAGTGTCACAAAATACTAATGGCGCATGAGAGCGGCCGTCCCTCTGACCGCTCCGTGGGTCTCAGTGCCGCACGGCAGCTTAAAAAATAGGAGAAAAAATAAAAAAGAACTACCTGAGAGGAATGGAAAGTGGTCGTTGGCGCTGGAAAAGATGGATTGCCTGAATTCTCCACCAATCACAACACAACACATGGGCCGCAGCAGTGATTGATGAAGTATTTAAGTCGTCAATCTCACATCACGGCCCTTTTTTTTTTGTCGAATGGTTGCGGAAAAGGGGAGCGATAGCCGCAGTATCGATGCGTGGTGAAGAGCTGCACAACGTTACAGAGATCCCCCTCCACAGCCCGGCCCGCCGCTTTCACGGCTTTACCCGATGCGGCGGCTTGGTGCTGAGAGTTGTTGCCTCGCAGCCCAAAGCCTTGGGTTCGAATCCTGCTGCGTGCTGTAGTATGGTAGTGACCCTGAATTAATGCAGTAAGACAGACCCTGCTCTATAAATGGGTGAGTCGGTAGCTTAGAGTACAAACCTTATATTATAAGTCACCTTTAATATTTACATGGATTCATTTATCAGACACTTTTCTCCAAAGCGACGAACATCTCATCGAAAATACTATGTGTTCATTAGAGTAGCAGGAAGAGACACTTAGATGCAGACGTGTGATTCTTAAGTGCAGTCAATTTGTTTCTTTCCACCATACGAACCAGTGTTCATCACACGAGTAGCTGCATAAAACTATCAGAATATCAACGATACCAAATTGCCTTCCTAGTAATGTTTTTATTTTTTTTTAGATACATGTAAACATTTATGTTACATTACAGGAGTAGCTGTGTAAAGGTTTATCCAGGGATCACGTTAAAGTTATGGCGCATGAACATTTACACCTTATGTGAACTTAAGCGATGATGGGCAAAGTGAGTCTGGAGGAGGTGAGTTTTAAGAGCCTTTTTAAATGTGGATAGAGATTCAGCAGTTCTGAGTGAGAGGGGGAGGTCGTTCCACCACGACGGAGCCACAACTGAGAACCTTCATGAAAAGTGTTCAATAAACGAATGAAGAAACAAGTAAATAACTAATAGTAAGTGTTGGGGAAACCATAGTTTGCCCACTTTGGATCACTGTGTAACACTGTGAGTGACTTGACCTTGGATTAAGGAGTCACACTAACTCTCCATCCCTTCTCCTTTTCTGCTTGTCCAGTGCAGAGTCGTCGAGGTTCAGAGCCGATCCTGGAAACAAGCACACAAAGCAGGGTGTTTTCTGGACTTCAGCACATTGCAGGGCTTCACACACACACACACACTCACACACACACACACAAAAGGAATTTTAGTCATCACTTTGCCTGAAAGATGTGTCTTAGAAGTCAAAACCTACCTGTAAGTCAATGTAACACAGCTGTGATTGTGATACAATGAAAGTGAAATGGTCATTTCTAATTAAAATGTTCACATTATTTCCATTTCACCTTTAACCTTTATCAGCTATAGTAAGGCATTATTATGGTGTTTAAAAATAAGTAGATGAAAATATCGCTCTGTTTCCTTTGTGCCTGTGTGTGTGTGTGCGTGCATGTGTGCGCGTGTGAGAGAGACCCCAAAACAGTAACAGTGAAACATGAGAGAACAATAATAAAGTAACAGTAAAATGTTCAAGTGAGAACCCACAACTGATAATTTCACATTTTTTGCCCAAAAGTAACTCATTTTAGTAACTTAATATAACGAACATTTTGAATGTATCTTATATATGGAATTGAGATGTCTGAGTGTTATTTCTGTCCCGTCTTGTTTTTTCAGTGCACCACCCAAGGTATTTTTACTGTCTTTGTAAATTAATTACTTCTATTTTATGCCATTGATTTATTTTATTGGCCGATGGATTTCCAGCGCACTCCTTCTCTTCTCCTCGGTGTATCGATGTGAGGCGGCTGATGACATCAATCCACATAATTCCCAAACAGCCCCTTCATTTACCTCCAGAACTCTTCCCCACCTGCCCCCGGGGGCTCGGAGTCCCACCAGGGTCCTTCGCATCACAATGGCTCTGATGGGGGCAACACGGCAACGGGGGGCTTCTGGCTTCATTTCACCTTGGCCTTTACTCATAACCTCATTCCTGCCCTGCTCCGGGCTCTTCTGCAGGATCTTGTCCTGTCCTCATCCATGTCTTCATCCAAGTCCTTGTAGCAGTCTACATCTTGGCCATGACCCAGCCCTCGTCCCAGCCTTCATCCTTGTCCATCCGCTATCCACTTACCCCTGAAGCAGGGACAACGGCTGGTCAGTGCTACAAGCTGGATGATCAGACCCCGCTTTGCTGGAGAAATTATAGCATTTCATCCCCTCCTCCCTGTAATGCCACCTCACGAACCTCCCCTGCCCCAATGTCGAGGCAGCATGAGGACCCCAGTCACAAGACTTTTTTTTTTTTTTTTTACTTTTTTATGTTTGTTACGTTTTTCATTTTATTTCTCCTACATTTATTATTGTATTGCAACATGTTGTTTGGGGGCCGCGGGGGCGCAGTGGGTTGGACCGGGTCCCGCTCTCCAGTGGGTCTGGGGTTCGAGTCCCGCTTGGGGTGCCTTGCGATGGACTGGCGTCCTGTCCTGGGTGTGTCCCCTCCCCCTCTGGCCTTACGCCCTGTGTTGCCGGGTAGGCTCCGGTTCCCCGTGACCCCATATGGGACAAGCGGTTCAGACAATATATTGTTTTTTACTGTCTATATTAGAATATATTGTAATATATCATTGTAGGGGTGCGGTGGCGCAGTGGGTTGGACCACAGTCCTGCTCTCCGGTGGGTCTGGGGTTCAAGTCCCGCTTGGGGTGCCTTGCGACGGACTGGCGTCCCGTCCTGGGTGTGTCCTCCCCCCCCCCAGCCTTACGTGGTGTGTTGCTGGGTAGGCTCCGTGACCCCGTATGGGACAAGCGGTTCTGAAAACGTGTGTGTGTGTATATCGTTGTAATGTAATATATTGCAACATATTGTTCTTTATGTAGCAACATGGTCCTGGAGGAACATTGTTTTGTTTCACTGTGTTTCTGTACCAGCTGTACACAGCTGAAATGGCAATAAAGCCACTTTGACTCTACTTGACTTGAAGAGGGAGGGAGATTCGCACACGTCACACACACAATTTATGTCTCCGACTATCCAAAGTGAAATAACTGCTTGGAGGGAAAAAGGCAAATGTTTGCTTGTTCTAGTTAGTCTCTTATTCATGACACCAGCTGACTAAATCCATGAGGGCAAACACGGCGCGGCTCCTTGCGACGGCTCGGAAGAAACACCGCGATGTTGTTTCTCCGCACGGCCTGGACGTCTCAGGCATGACACTGAGCAGACTATGAAAACAGGCTGAAGTAATGTGTGACGCCTTCCGCTCTCTGGGTTGTGGGGGAAAAAAAAAAATATATATATATATATATATATATATATATATATATATATATATTTTATGCACCCTTATTTCATACATTTTTAAAAATGTATATATATATATATATATATTTAAAAAAAAATCACACTATACAGTGAGTATGAGAAAAACTTTATGAACCCTGCATGAATGACTCCTAAAATGTGATCTCATCTTCATCTAACGCATAATAATAAACAAGGGCAGTCTTTATTTAAACAAACACACACAGTATTTCCATTTCCATGTCTGTACTGAGCTAAGGATTTAAACAAGGGCACAGATGGATGAAATATTACTATATTTAATAACTAGTGGAACCTTCACAATTAGCAATAAGCTCAACAGAACGCTATGGACCCTTATATATTATATACATATGTCAAAATAGTTTTAACATGTCATCTTCTGTTCCGTCATTTAAAGCGTTAGAGGGACACTCGGCGGGGCCCTTCCTCTGACGCTCAGCAACCGCTGTCGGGAGCCTGAGAAACAGAGCGCTCCAGGGTCGCAGGCGCGGGCGCCTATCTTGTAGCCCTTCCCCAGGACGCCAGCTATTTACCCAGCTTGTGGGAATTCCTGCCGCGGACGCAGGAGCGGGATCCGGGCTGGGAACCCATCGCAGAAGGGACATGCCTTTCACTTTCAGTTTATCATGGCAGCTGACACCAGGAAATGAAGGCCATTCATTGTACGTTGTTTTTTTTCCCTCCCTGCTTCAAATCAGCTTCCCTGTGAAATGGAAAAGGCCACAAAAATCAAACGAATTCAAGCTTATAGCAGCGACATTCATTGAACTGCTCGAAAGGTCTTTAATATGAAGGTTCGTATACCTCCCCTGGTCGACACTATAAGCTATCCAGAGAAATATGTGTTTGAGTCAAGAATCAAAAGTATATTTAATAACTGTATATATGTGCGTGTATAGACATATATTGATATACACACACACACTCACGTGTATACTTTGAATTAACGCCTGAAAAACAAACCAAATACAAGGTTCTTGCTGATTCTCACTAAAAGCGCAGTGATTCTAATGTCACTGAGAAGGTAACTGCGGCATCCAAAACACACATCATCATATATTATTGTATATCAAATAATGAGGGAATTTTGCTTTTTTCTCTATTTGTGAGGAACTGTTTCAGTGAAAAAAGCAACAATTATCGAAAAAAGTACAACCCTTGCCTTTTAACCTGTTTTCATTGCTGGAAGTGATGACAGGAAGTAGAAAAGCGGACAAATTTTTTATTCATATACTCTAAATTCACCCATTTTCCATCCGGAAGGGGCGTTGGACTTAGAATTTTTGTTTTTTTTTTCCTTTTTTCTTTCGTCTCAAGGCTGTTGACAGCAGAGCCACCTTTCCGCGCCGCCCGATTGGCTGTTCGGCTCACATGGCGCTAAGTCCCTTTTTACGCTCGTGCCACTTGGCTGTAGCTATCGCTCCAGTTCACGCGTCTCTTTCTCGCTCAGCAGCGTCGAGGGTCTCTGGGTGCTCCGTCAGGTTGGGTGTCCGTGCGGGAGCTGCGAAGAAGGCAAACTGTTGACAAAGTGCAGAACCGCTCACGTACCGTGCTGTTCTAAGGAGGCAAACAACGGGGGTGCGGTTGATTCGGCCTGAGAAACCCTTGGAATTTGAATATTCATTAGCACTTTGCACGCTTACCTCTCCTCGCTTCCTCGTACCGCTAACCCTTCCGTTCCTGGGCGGCTTCCTGTTCTTTCATCTCCCTTCCCTGGTCGAGGTGTGGGGCGGGGGGGCGCAAAGGCCTGCTTCGTTCCCATACAAGTCTACATGTCTGTTGTTCATTTTCTGCTGTTCCTCTAGGGGGCAACAGGTGGCACAGCGGTTGGTGTTACCCCCTTGTAACCTAATTCACATCCCACTCCTGTTGTATTGTTCTTGATTTATGTACCTACCCTGAGTTGATTAAGGAAAAATGACCTGTGGAAAACTGGTTGCAAACATGGTAAGTGATCTTAGAGGAAGGTGTCAGCGAAACAGAGAATAGCAATGAACTGCTGTTAGGTCTGTGTCCTGTAAAGAGAACGATTCACTGAGGTGGAGGAGGGAATGTCCGCTACACTGATTGGCTATGACTTACTCAGTTAACTCACCAATAAGGTGGATGGTTTGTCAATCTGGGCTCACTGATTGGTTGTGACCTGCACCGGGAGCTGACCAATAAGGTAGAGGACATGTCCGGTCGGCTACTCCAGCTGACTGCTCACTCTGAAGAATGCTTGCCATTAAGAAAGATTGCATTCCCAGATGGGGACACTGATTGGCTATGACCTGACCAATAAGGTGAAAGGTGTGTTCAGCTGAGTACACCAATTGGTTACGCCCTATGCAAAGAGCTGACCAATAAGATGGAAGTCCTGTTCACAATAAATAACAGTCAAGTGGTGTTTGGCAATAATTATAATCAATCATTAGTAATGAATACATTACAAACAGTTATATTTATGTTTACATTTAACTAGCTGATACAATATACACTCACAATAAATTTGGTTTGTTTCTGTTAAAATCTGCCTGTTGTCTACACTAACTTTGTAGTCTGTTCCAGCTATTCTTATGTAGCCTATACTGTATATTAGCAGAGTTTTCAGTGCACAGCTAGACCATGTATTTCAGCCAACAGAATTGACACTATTGATGAGAATTTGGTTATAAATAGTGTGTGTTTTTACAGATGTCGGTCATGTATGATTTAGAGGATTGTTCAACACATCTGTAGCGCAGTTGCTGTGTGTTTTTGGTGTGGCCTTTGTGTGTGTGTTTGTGTTTTCAACCAACAATTCATTTGAAATTAACTGCCAAACATCAAGGAAACAAGGATTCTCTAGAAAAGTGAACGAAACATCCTCATTAAGTTGAGTATAATCATAGGTAGTCACGGCAACCTGACTCACCACCAGGACTCCAGTTGCCATGTGCCCTGAAGGGGGTCTGAACCAGACCAGAGCATGACACAAGTCCATCATGCTTTTCTTCTTCTTACCAAACTATTCTGGTGGCTAACCCTAACCCGTCCTGTAGCAGAAATTTCCGTGCTGTGGGCGGGCGAGGGGATTACTGGTTGCACCGCTTTGGATGGGAGGGCCTCCACCCCCTTTCCCTCCACAGGGACACAAACATACACAAAATGCCCTCCCCTCTCCCCTTCTCTTGAATTACTGTGTAAAGCAGGTGGTGTTGTCCCAGGGGTAAAAAAAAATTAATTACTATTTTAATAACAGAGCCAGGCCTGGTGAAAATCCTCTTAGGGAACGGGTGATGATGTAATGGCTGGACGCTGGTGGGCTTTGTAGGGGTGGGGGCAGGGTGGGGGCAGGGTGGTGTTAGCCGCTGACCACACAGTCCGTCCTTCTCTTGCTCTGTTCTGGCCGTGTAACATGATATGGCTTGAGGGGTCCCCCAGGGCAGATCTAAGAGATCACCTTGGGTGGAGGTGGGGAGGGGGGGTTCAAAACCTATGACAAGGACACAGGAACATCAGGAAAAAAAGTTTAAGCTTATTTAAATATTTTAACCTCTTTTTGGCTGCTTGCTTGTACATTCATGAGGAAGTGGAGAAAGTGGACAAACCTGCAAAAGGGTCCTTCACCATCAAGGCCCAGAAAGATTACCCATAATTCCATGCAAGTATGGAAGCCAATTGCATTCCATGACCAAACAAGCTATTTATTTTTTTTTTTTTTTTCTGGGGAATTCTTGTTCACTAATGGAAACAATGGCTATTTATTGTTAAAAGTACAATTTACTTGATGTCATCTCTTGTTGACCACATTTCTGTTCCAGAAAGTTCTCTTCTCTACTTGTGTCTTTAGTGAAAGAGGTGTCTTCATTGTTACTGTAATTGAGTTCATCCATCTGGAAGCTACTTGTCCTCTTCTTCTTCTTCCTCCAACCTTTCCAACCATTTCATTTCAGTCTTTTCAAGAGAATCTAATCATCTCATGATGTGTCCAAAGTATGATTACCTTAATCTCATCATCTGTGCTTCTAATACCTCTACGTGTCGTTACAGATACAGGTGGTCCCTGACTTATGATGGGGTTACGTTCCGAGAAACCCATCCTAAGTCGAAAATATCGTAAGTCAAAAGTGCATTTAATACACCTAACCTAACGAACATCATTGCTTCGCTTCTTATCCTTTAAGATGGTCGAGATCGTCGAATGCGAAAGTTCCAGTTCATGTGCGATGACCATTACGGGATAGCCCCCTTCACGCTGGGCAATTATCTTGAGTTTCTCCTCAAGAGTAATTATCCTCCTCTTTTTCTTTTCACCAGTAGCAGGAGACACAGATGGGTGTTTCTGTGACATTATGGATGCACAAAACATAACCACGTGGCAGACTGGGAGATGTGGATCGCTGCTGCTGTCCAGCATCGAGAGAGAGTATTGCATCCCAGTATCGCTTGCCTGGGAAAAAATCAAAATTCAAAGTATGGTTTTTACTGAATGTTTATCGCCAGCTGACCATCGTAAAGGCGAGAAATTCTAAGTCGAACCATTGTAAGTTGAGGAGTTGAGGTATATATTGCTACGTGTCCAATACAGTACTTATGTGCCCAAAGTATTGACATTTCATGTCTCTCAGGAACTTCTTGAACTCTTCAGCCTTCTACTATGCGTGATCAGTCCCAACATTTAGTGCGGCAGTCAGAGCTTCTGTGTGCCTCAAAGGCAGCATGTTGCCACAAGTGTGGGAAAAAACATCCCACTTTCACGATGTTGGTCCCCGCAGCACGATTATCAAACATCGGGCAATTAATAGCGCTCAAGAAAGAGTCTCATCCTTTCAAAGCCAGCTTGCCGCAAATGACGGCACAAAAGGGGAGCGGGACGGAATCAAAAGGGAAGCGCGTTGTCAACAGAGTCCCCCGCTGAGGAATTTCAATTTCATATATCTAATTATGTCTCTCAGACGGAGGAGCGCGCAAAAAGCACTCTTTGTTCTCGCCTCCTGCCTCCCGCGTCCCTCTCAATTAATTTCAGCATACAAATATGACTAATTGTCTTGCCGCAGTTCAGGCCCTGTACACGTAGCAATTTGAGACGTGGAAATGGTGCAAAGTGCACTCAGGCATCCGGTTATGATATTTGCGCACAATGGCGACGCATCGTTGAGGTGAACGTCCGGGCAACCTTCCTCAACCTTGCCGCTGACGTCGGCTAATATTCCTTTTCAGAGGCGAATTTTGGAGTCACGCAATTGGTCGCACTTTTCCTGCTCTGTGGGCCGCAGCATTACGTCTCTCATATCAGTCATTGAAATTACTACTTTGTTTAGAATCCAGTTATTAGCATCATAATCAGACAGAGCGCCTCGGCCCATTTCAGTGATTCCATGTCTGAATTCGTGCCATTCTTCTATAGAGATATCAGTTAGTGAGCCATTCAACTGGTGTTTTTATGTCTGCTTGATTCACATCTAAAATTAACATAACATAAATGTTCCTCTTCTTTTTATTTAAAGCAAAATGTATCCTTGAAGAAAGAAGGGGGGGGGGGGGTGGGGGCTACAGGAAAACAACACCAGTGGGGCGAATTTCACACTAGAATGGTGCGATATTTCGAGTAGAAAAACTCAGAAATTTAATGTAGGTTGAAACCACTGCGGTTTAAACTTCTACAAATCTTGTTTCGGAAAACAGACTTTGTTTATGTTTCAAAAACTGCGCTTTGGGTAAGCTGTACCCACATCTTCTGCATCATTTTTCCAACTCTAACAGTAGATGTTCAGTTGAACTGAAGAAATGATTAAAGCAACTAGAGGTTATGAACAAACCCTGAAGATTGGGATTGGAGAAAAAGTGAGATCCCAGGACAGAGTATCAGCGGCCACTCAGGTGTAGCGTACAGAAAGAGCTGTGCTCACACCACAGTTAGCCTGACTTTCGTTAGCTAGGCCCGTATTCGCCAAGTCCCAGTAGTTGGCTAGGCCTCAGTTAGCTAGGTTCCAGTGATCTCTTCAGGAGACACCTAGGCAAACGTCTTGTTAGTTAGGCAAGTTAAACAGCTTTTATTTAACCAGGCCATTCTTAGACAGACCACAATTGGCTAGGGCATGTTTAACTTGTTCAGTTGACTGCGATTCAGTCGGCTAGGCTAATTTCAGCCATGCTGCAGGTAGCAGGTACTCAGTTTTGGTAGAAGAAGTGTGTTTGGCTACAGTTAGACTGTCCCTCAGAAAGTCCACAATTAACTCTTGTCTTTGCTGCGGGTTAGCAGAATTCATAATTTTAATCAAATGCTCCAGAAGCCCTTTTCCCTCCTTTTTTAACAACCATTTCTCTGTTTTTAAAGTCACTGGAACACTTTAAAATCTTGAAATGTTGTGCCCCCTATAACTTTGACAGAAGAAAATTGCTTCTTGTCTAGTTTATCTTGCCATATCTGAAAGCTTGGAAGAACTTTAAAAATATAATATGATTTAAGAACAAATTCTTAATAGTTTATAATGACATGGTTAGCAAAGTTAAGGACTTGATTAATAGTTTCTAAGGATTCAAACACTTCTGTTGGTATCGTTTGTGTATTATAAGGAAGAGCCAATATTCTCCTTTTCAATGCCTGGGACAGAACTTTTTTTTTCCCCATCAGTCAGTTACATGTTACATATTTACTGCAACTTATAGCAGAAACAATGACATCAATTAGTATATTATATTCATGCATCTGTCAACAATCAAATCTGCTAAATCCTTATCTTTATTAGATTTTTTTTTCATTCAGTCTGATTTGATTGCCCAGTTAATGACATGAAACAAGTAATATTTCACAATAACAACAGAGAAAATAATGGCAGGTGACATGCTTGACTTTATTAATAAGAATTCATGATAAAAACTGGATGCTGGCATCCTTTCTGTATTACCTCTGGGAGAAGAAAAAAAATACTTTTTACACAACAGTGTATAGTACTGTAGAATTTCCTGGCAGACATTGCAAATTAGCATGAGCTGATAGAAATTTTTCCTACTGCTAGTATTAATTTGGCCCTGAGAGGGTTAAAGGCACAAAGATAACCTGTCACATGAAATCTGAAATTATCTGTAATATGTTTTCAAAATAAGGTTTTTGAAAAGAAGTTGTGTTAAAAACCCTTTTAATTATACTTCTGAAATGAATGAGACGAAACGGGGGTATTGAGAAGGCCACGCTGCGCTTCTTCTGGGCGACATTCAGTGGAAGTGTGACAAAAAGTGTGTGCTGTGTCTGCATCTGAGGGACTCGCACTTGCTGCCATGTCACTTTTTCTGGGCCTTCGCTGTAAACACCCCGTTTCCACATATCCATTTCCATTAGAATATCTACAGTCAAGTACCAAATAACTGTAACGGAAGGGAGAAAAAAATAGCTATTCGTGTATAAATAGTCCCAAGTCAGGGGCTATAAAGTTTTCAATTAACATGTAAACAGTTGGAAAGTCCTCCGCAAACCCATCCCCCGTTCCCCGTTCTTTTTTGTGGAAACCGTGATAAATATACATAAAGTCCTGCACAAAGACAGCCTTGTTCCTTTAATGGGAGACCCTTAATGGAGACTTATATTTCCAGGATTATATCTTTATTCAGTTGCAAATGATTTTTTTCGGGGGGAGAGTTTTAATACTGCGGTGCGGTTCGATGAATAATAGTATCGTTTGAATGCGCCGGACACCTGGTGCAGCGAGCCCGGGCCGTGGGGCTCAGCGACGACCCGATCGCACTGCCAACTCCACATTTTCCCAGCCTTTGCCCGTCCCCATCCATTCAGAGTCTCATTTCAGCCACCCCCCAACCCGAACCACCACCCCCCCACCAAGCAGAACGGCACACACTTGTAACTTTAGTCTCCTTCCTCCAAAAAAAAAAAAAGAAAACTTGGTCTCTTGAAAGTAAAAGCAAAAAAAAAATTAAAAAGAAAGAAAAAAACGGAGAGGAAAAAAATCTTATCAATCTCTTCTTAGATTCGGTCAAAGTCATTTGGAAGCCGGTTTAGTGTTTCAGGGCAGAGGAAAGAAAGAAAGAAAGAAAAAACGTCCAATTAAATACTGTAAAAAGATAAAATAACAGTGCTCTCGGGTGCTGCCCATGGCTGCATTGAAGCACCCTTTTGTTGATTTATTGTACATTAGTCAGTGAGCCATGCGAGGGAGCGGAGGCCTCCGAGGAAAGCATTCGTATGCGTCCCGCATCCCCAGCGCAAACAATCGGGCCTGTATTGCGTTTTGCAAATTTATACCAGGATGTTGGTTTAGAGTGTTTCCCTGAAAAAAGGGGAAAAAAAAGTTTTTCAAGTAAGTGTCTGCTTTCATGAGCGGGAGTGATTGAGGCACACAAACAAACCTTTGTTTCAAAACTCACAGATGTAAGAGCGGAGCTGGGCTTTGTGCGCAGTGCCGAGAAGTATTCGCACATTTTTTGTTTGGAGCACAACACGGGATTGTAGAAAAAAAAAAATACCGGGAGAATGAATGTCCTATATAATCTTTGGCTTTTCCCGCATTTTCCCAGGGTTAAATTTTCCACTCGAGTTTTTTTCTTTCCTTTCCTTTCAGAAATGAAATACGAAGGAGGTATTTTCTCAGGTTTATGGACAATTTTATTGATTTCAGTAAAAATAAAACTTATCACTATGATAATGTCTAATCACTTTATTTATGGCTCTGTTTATAAGGCTATAACTATGAACACTTTTTAAAATGAATTTTAATAATCTTACAGTACAAATATCCTCACTACACATTTTTAAATCTTTACACACTGTAAATACTGTCATCAAAACTAGAATAGATTTCAATTTGTTCCCAACGGTGACTTACAACAAGGTACAAAAATACTTGGTTTTGTACTTCGAGACACTTGCAGTGATTTACCCATTTATACAGCAGTTTTTACCACATCAATTCAAGGTTACTACCTTGGTCAAGGGTACCACAGCAAGCAGAGAATTCACACACAAACAATGGTGCCCACCACTACACACCCTGGTGTCCAATACAAAAAAATACATTAAAAACATACCGAAATATGAGCGTATCCCTGAGCAGTCGAAATTGACGGTGCCATAGCGTGTGACGGCTTTTAATTGACTTTGACATTTAATCTTGATGCCAGGCTTAGTTGAGAAAGAGTGTGAACTTTCTTGAAGTGTATCACACCACCACAGCGGCTAACAAGCTTTGCCTGGTCTTATCAAATGCAAATTGCTCCTAGCTTAAAAAAAAATGCTCAGTGCTGTATAGAATTGTCGGATAGCCATCTTGCAAAGCTGGTCGAAGGAACGCAAGCTGGCATACTTGTAAAGGATTTTTCTTAATAACAGACACATTAATTTAAATGTTTTTTACTTGCACCAGACTGGAGCGGTGATCACACATCGATATCAGTTCCATTATTGACAGAGGAGCTGTTTGAAGAATTAAGGTAAAAAAAAATCTGTTGTATTACCATATGGTTTGAAGCAAGCACCACCTCTGCTGGTAAAGTATCGTCCAAGGCTTTAGTTCTGCTGCCAAATGCAAAGAAATCAAAATATTTTACAGAGGCTGTTATAGCTAGTGATTATATCTGATTCCATTAGCGATGATATTTCATGATTATTAACCTCTTTTACCAGACAACTTTCTCCAAGGGGACTTACAACTATGTAATTGCATATTATACATTATTATTATTTACTATGTTTGTACAACACCACGGTAATTGCAATATCTTGACTAACAGTACTACTGCAGGAGCAGGAATGCAACCTTCAGCTTGCCTGTCCTTGGCCATAACTGCTGTGCCACCCGCTGCTCAAATCATCAACAGTACAGAATAGTCTAAAATTGGAGATCAAGAAATATCGCCAGAATAACATGTAACCGTGTTGTAAACTCCTCAAATGAGAACCATTGCATCAGCAATGCTTGACCTTTCTTTTTGGGATCTGAACACAAACCCTTCTATAGTTTGTTGGAATTAAAAGTTTAAAGAGAGTCTAGGCTGTTCGGCAGTAATATCAGATCCAGAAAAGGAAGCTCTTCATTTCAGTGTTCCAGGAAGGACCAAATGTCAGGGCTTAACTCCCCCTTCCACATGTTGCACCGTGTTCCCGTGACTCTACTGTAATGCATCAATCAAATAATAATACTTGAAAGTCTTCGGTGAAGAAATCTAATCCATACATGAGTACATGAGGCTGCTTGAATTTTTACCTTGTGAATGATTACAAATATAATCATAACACATCCATTCCAAGGTGCACCCGGTTTTATAAATAAATAAGGCTGTGCATATAACTCTGTCTGAAGAGGTTATTAACATACTTAAAAACAGATAACATACATGCACACATTTATGGGGCAGATTTAAAGTTTTTTTCCACTCCTGGCAGCAGCTGGTGTAGTGGTTCAAGTTGCCTTCTTGCACTCAAAGGACTAATGTTTGAATCTCTATTCCTGTGGTAGTACCCCTGAACAAGGTTCTTAACCTGAGCTACAATAATAAAAATTACCCTGCTGTACAAATGAGTAAATCACTCCAAGTACCTTATTGTATAAATCTCACATTGCGAGTTGCCTTTGGGAATGTTCAAGCTGTACAGATGGGCCAAATGTGCATATACACCACGCAAGTAAAGTGGGTTTGGATGGAAGTGTCCACAAAGCCGTTCATTAAGAGAGCCCCGGGTCAAAGGTCGATAGGCGGTATTGCAGTGTTCCAGCAGCTGTGAGGATGCAGCACCCACCTCGGGAATCCGTCAGCGCTTTGCTGCTTCCCTTCGCCCACGAGCCAAACGCCGAGCTGATTCACTAAAATGGATAAATAAAGAAAGGGGAATATAAAAAGAGATTTGAAGGCCCAGCTTGGCGTGGGCGATCCATCATTCCCCCCCACACCCTCTTCAGTGAATCTGCAGCTGAACGCTAGGGCCGCTTCCGCCAAGCACCCACACGTCTTCCGCTGCCAGGGGAAACAAATCAAGAATTACAAGGCTTTGCTTATCTGACTTGCATGGCGTTGTCCTTCTCCACGAGGTCTGGACTTCAGCAGCATCCCTGCCCTGGTGCTCAGACCTTTAAACCGTCCACGATGACAAAGATACGAGAGTGCATGAGTGCTGCACCGCTTGCTCTTCATTGTTGTAGATACTCCTGCAAAGCACAGCCGGATGCGCTGCTGAAGGAACTCAAGGGTACAATAGCAGGACCCTTGTTTGAAGTTAAGGTTGAAATCCACTGCTTCTTTTTTTCTGCAGAACCTCAGGACCTCTTTAATTAAAACTATTTACACTTTTCTGCAAAGCTGCTCATAATGCTTGGAGTCCATTCTAGGCTACTTACACTTATTCATATGCTTGTGTAGCTGGATTGTTTTTACTGTGTCTGTACCTTGATTGAAGGTACTACAGATTCAGGTGGGATTCAGACCTGGGTGTTTCGATTGCAAGAGAGCTACGCAACCCACTACACCACCTGCTGCCTCTCCTATAAAGATATTCAAAATACATTTTATCTTGAGTTCTTTTACCTTGGTTCAAATCCGAATCTACTTTTGTTTCATGAAACATTTTCGGAAAAGTATACGTAGCGTAGTACTTAACGCTGCTGCCTTTGGGTTACAGGTTTGAATCCCACCTCCAGTTGCAGTACCCTTAAGCAAGGCACTAACCATAAATTGCTTCAGTTAAAGTAAAGAGTTGTAGGTACCTTGGAAGAAGGCAGTAGCTAAGTGAATAAACATAAATTTTGGATCCATAGTGAAAGAATGGCACAACATACACAAAATCCAAGGAGACCAATAAAAGCTATACTAATTTCAAGATCACCGAAATAATTCCATGTGTCCAAGGACCATTTGTGAATTTAAATTTTGCTCTGTTATATCTTCTTGATTCTCAGCCATCCAGTTTTGCCCACCACGGAGGACGTATGTTTCTAATTTTATCTCCCAAATTGTACACGCTACTATGCTGAGTCTTAATGCACCCTTAAGGGACATTAAATGCTTTTACATGATACCGTGTTTTGGAGAGAGAGTAGAAATTTCTAGAAATGCATCCAAAAAACATTCTGTTTTTCACTTGGTCTCAGGATTATACAGCGACTCACTGGTCAACAGTCCTTCTTCCTGAACTTTACACGCAGATGCTGGAAGTCCTTCGTAAACTCATGAGGCCCCTCCCATGTTACTCTAGGACCGTGATCGGTACGGTGAAAGAGAATTACACGACTCAGACACATGTTACGTGCAGGTCCCCTGGACCCTGGGGGTCAGGGAGTTCAAAACGAATCAGATTATCGCTCTCTGCAGGTCGGGCCTTCATAAATAATGGGCGCCCGGAGCGGTTTGCGTTTTGCCTGATTAGCATAATGTAAAGCCATCGACAATGCAGTTATCATATTACAAAATAAAAGTCCCCCTGGTCATGCAGAGGTCACCCTAACGAAATGACCGCGCATAGATTTTTGTTAATTAGACCACGCCCGGGGAACCGAGTAAATAATAACATCATCCAGGCCATAATGCACTTTCATAACCTTGTTGTTTGTTCTCTTTCAAAATAACGAATGAATGGGAGGACCATTAAGGGCCTTCTAAGTGAAAGCTCATTTTCTGCGCTTTAAAGCGCTGGAAGGTCCACCGTCATCGAGTCGCTACCTACGAAGAGGGAGGGTGATGCAGAGGGGGAAACTTTTAAAGACAAGCTCTTGCTTTCAGATACAGTGCAATGAGTGGTAAAATAACTTGGAATTATGAGCGGCAGCCTTCGGACCGGCGCAGCGGGCAAAACGGCAAATACTCAGACACGCTGCGGAGATTTTAATTTAGAATCCCCCACTAAGCTATGTATGCTTACCGTATAGGCAGCCGACAATTACCTCTGCGCCCGTCTGCCAGGGGAAGTGGGCTGATATTGCTCGGCTAAGCCCCTCTAAGCTGGTAGAGCTGACGCTCGGCAGAGGGGGGACGACTTCGCTCTTCCAATTCAAGCATGGACCTCCTGGGGGACGGCGGGCCCGGTGCCTCCCTGAGTGGAGGAGGGACCCCCGGATCACACGTGTGGGCACACAAAGCCAAAAAAAAAAATCAGAAATATGGAAGGAACGTTTTCGCGCTTCACGGTGGGGGGCCAAAGCCGGGATCAGTCCGATACCCATGTCCCGAGCGGATCAAATCCCTCCCGGCAGCCGTTTGCGTTCTTAAACGCCCTGACGGAGGCGCACAGCGGCCGACCGGAGCGAGACAACAAATAAAAGTTTGTACTATAACTTGAAAAGCTCCACTTTCCGTTGTGACCCTTTCGATGACATCAGTGGCAGACCCTTGTCCATTTGACCATTTAGCAAGGATGGAGGGGTGGAGAATTGGAAGAAGAAAAATCGTGATCGGTACAATGGCAGCAGCTGGCAGCCTCTGCATTTAGTGGAATAGCTGACCCTTTTCTCCAAAACATCTTACACCGATTTACCCATTTATACAGCGGTGAAATTTTTACTGCCTCAATATCGGGTTAGTACCTTGACCTAGGATACTTCTGCGTAGCTGTTTCCAGTAGAAAGGCAGCAGCTCTCATCACTGCACCACCTGCTGCCTCATCATAATAACTGAGAAGCATTTGGATTCAAAGGTCACAGGTTTGACTCCCACATCTAGCTGTATAAATGGGTAAATAACTGTAAGTTGCTTTGGACAAAAGTGTCAGATAAATGTAGGTAATGCTGTCCCCATCCAAACAAGTGTGATTTTAACATGTGACACGATTGTTTCTCGAGCTTTCCGAATACTATTGCTCTTGGATGCAGAACCAAGGTCGCGTGTCAACAGCTCCAGGCTTGCAAACCGGCCCTGCGACTGGTCTCTGGACAAGCTGGTCTGGATCATCCTCTGCGTGGCGTTGAACAGCCAGCGTGTAAAACTGGGAGTCCCACCTGTTCGACCAGATGCCGGAAAATACGTCCAAGTCATCCGTGCGTAGGACTCCCAAGAGGGCCCACGCCTTTCCCATGACACGCTGCGCATTCTTCCGTTAATTATTTATTTCTTGGTGATGATCACGATTATGGTGTTGCGCGAGCCCGACCTCTGTGGGACCGCCGTTCCTCGGCTGCCGCGCGTCGGTTTTTTAATGCGCGACCTGCTTCCCGATGCAAATTGGAACTTCACACGCCGAGGAGCAGGCTGCTGAGCTCTGTGATTTGACAAGACCAATTAAGGCGTTCTTGGCAGTGGCGAGAACAGTTTCATTAGAGGAGATAATATTGTAACGTGAAATAATAAGCAATCATTATGATGAATGCTCAGACATTACATTACATGTTAATGAGGTGTAAATGATCTAATTATTTTTTGAAAGAGTACAGATTAGAGTGACGCCGAGTGGACAGCGCTCCTCTATGTACAAACAAGTTAACGTTAATTAGGCACAATCTGCGCGAACAAATGAGGCACAGCCCCTCGGTAAACAGGCGGCCCGCGTAGCTCTAGGGGAGATTGCTCCACAAATATATGCATTTCTCTTAATTTATGGGTGTTCGTTAGAGTTGGTGTGAAAAAGAAGCAACGCACTGTATTTCTCATCGCTGGAATCTCCACCCGCTTTTTCACTAGAGCTCCTAGACCAGGTTGCGACCACGTGGAAATCCCAGGTTGGACAGTGTGGTCCAGTTCCAGCCAAAGTGATGGAAAGAGAAGCCATCGAATGCCGTATTCACGTGTATATGTGCTTGTATGTGTCATAACTATGACCCCTGTCCAATGTCATCGGATTTCTTAGCTGTTATTGAACCCACCTGTATGGGCATTGCTCGGGATGAAGATCGTACCTGGAACCTGAACTACGTGGTTGACAGGAACACGTCTTTGCCTGCTCCTGCAGCGTAGAGAGAGATTCGAATTAAATGACATCCCCGGAAAGGTCCTTCCACTGTATCCTTTGAACAAGGTCCAGTGATCCGATTTTTGCCATTTCCTGCTCAGTGCCGGAATGCTGCACCCCGAGCAGGTGTGCAGCTGCAGCTCCTTTCCTCGGATTCCAACCTGAAAGCGTTCAGGTTCCACACTTGGGTTATCAGGCCTATCAAACTCAGTGGAGGTCACAACATTTGGATAAAAGATTTTTACCCAAAATCAACCAAGAAGTTTTGTACCCGATATGTATGAATAAAGATGTATATGTGAAAGGGCCTGCCGGTGATGTACTGCAATCTGATGACCCTGCTGTGGTACCCTTGATCATGGCACTTACCCTGAATTGATACAGTAAAAATGACCTTGTTGTGTAAATGGTAATATACTAGTGTACATGCCAACATGAAAAACTGATGAGTTTCATATTGATAAGATTGTGTCAGGAAGCAGTTGAAAGTAAGTCATGTGGCTGAAGAGGACTGATATTTTTATGATGGACAGGCACATTCTGTGAAGTCAGTGTGACGAAGGACCAGGCCCACAACGTCGACACTGTGCCACTCCTTTTACACTAGTATACAGCTGAATTTACACTTATCCATTAAACTTACCCCTTTCTCCCAAGCACCTTACGATGTCAGGATTCCAACATTTACTCATTTATACAGCTGGGTAATTTTGCTGGAGCAATTTGATCAGGAGTATTAGAGCAGTAGGTGGCTTCCAAACCTGCAACTTTCGGACCCCACGGGGAGCACTAACTAACCGCTATGCTATCAACTACCCCCATGAGAGGGGAAGGAAAGGCTCAGCTCACATTACATAAGCAGCCTCGGTCCTGGGACCGCTTGACCGCACCCTCGTCTTTTGCACGTCTCTGAGAACGCACGGCGGTGACCGTCTCCAGCTCGATTGATCCCGCGCCGCGAATCCGTCCCAGGGACGAGCCTCAATTATGACGAGCAGGAGGACCCATAATCCCCCTGCCGATGGAGTTATATTCCTCTGACACTTGGGCTCTTATCGCTGATTGATAGCGCTTTAGCTCAAAACATATTTAAGCATTAGGGATGTCAATATTCCGCCGCCACCTGAAAGTGACCCTTCGCTCCTGTGTTTGCTAAGTGCGTTGGGGGCTTTGCTGGTAAATTTGTAAGGGTGCTTATGGGGGAAGGCTATTATGGATTTGCTATCTTAGCCTGAAGTGTTTGCTGCTGATTATGTGATTAAATCAATAATAATTTCAGTTTGGCTCCAGTGCCCCCCGATTCATCTTCTTCGCCTGTGTAGCCAGGCGGAACCGCTGGGGGGGAAGGGGAGTTGGGGCAGAGCAGCCAACGGCAGGGCAGCTATTATGGAGGAAATACGTCTCTAAAATGCCACGTCTGGTGCAGTTCAGCGGGACAAGAAGTGCTCTGAACGGGGCTGAGCAGGAGGGACAGGAGGTGCTACCTCTTATTTATGGGACGGCCATGTGTCTGATCCTCGTCGGCGCTGTTTAGGGTCCTTTTCGGATCTTCTAGAAGAGCAAGTGCTAACGCTTACTGCCGCCGCGGGGTCACTGTGCTATGGCGAGTCGTGCTATCTGTGGTCTGTTGAATTTGAGTTTGAGTTCATCGCCCGATCTGCTCTCCTCTCCTCTCCTCACCTCGCCTCTCCAGGGATGAAATGACAGGAAGCCGAAAACCAGGGATGTCTTTTTCTCGGCCATTGAATTGTTAACGAGCTCCCTACTGTAATTTGTTGTTTTCATTCAAGTCGGGGGGGGTGGGGGAGTGGGCTACAATTTGGGTACAAACACCCCAATCTCGGAGGAGGCCTACAAAGGGATCCGCCGCATTCTAGCCGGCATCTCACAAACACACCACATCATTCCCCCTGCAGTGCATGACTAACACAAGAGCTATTATGCGAGTGTGTGCGAACGTGTGTGTTCCTGCGCTACGTTTTGGATAGCCGCCTCCAGCAAGGGGACAAACTGATTTTATTAAAGGAAGACATTGCAGCAGCTGTAACTGAATTACTCCTGAACAGAAACAGGTAGAAACCGTAGAACGTCTTTGTTCCTATTGTAAGAGCGTCTTGGAAACAAGGTAAAAGACAGATCCCAGCCGCCAATCCCGAATGAAACCCTTTCTGACACAAGCAAAAGGTTTTAACTCCAAGAGAAAATATTTGGACACCTATACACCACACAGTCAGTGTCTTCCCCCCCGCTGCAAAATATCTCCAAATGACCTCTTAAAGGAGCCACGTTAATTTTTTCAGTTAGCCGTTGTCATTTTGTTTCCGAAATGTGCCAGTCAAGACTCAGAAAACCCGAACGGGCGTTTCCTCCTTGGCACTGCCATTCTGTTGTGTCTAGACTGCAGGAAATGCAGAATGGCGTTTGTTTACGACACCGGGATGCCAAACCACAAGTTGGTCGTTAAGTTGCCTCGCCCCGGGAGTGCGGATTCCTATCGCAGATTACACTTGTTTTGGTAGTAATGACTTACATTTTGATTGAACTAAGTCTGGGGGATAAAAAAAAAAAAACAAAACCAAACAAAACCAAACCAAACCAAAACTCACAAAATTCTTTCTTTGCTAAGTGCTTTGATTTGTGTGTTTTTGACCTGTACTTTGTCTTGTTAGAACCAATATTTCTTTCGTTACTCCATCACAGCCAACCCGCTGATTGATTATCGTTTTCATTTATAAATTCATTATTCGTAAAAGACAGAGAATGCCGTAAACAGAAACGGACAGCGTGCTGTCGAGTTGCCAATAGGATGTATGGAGAGGATTTTAAGAGGAAAGCAAAGCGGCTCGCAATGGCGCCGTGAGCCTCCCTTCCACTCTCTCCATAAATCTATATCCAATAAAATCAGGGCCGTCTCCAAACAGAAGAAAGAGAACATCTGTAAAACATTGATCCTGCAAATTGCAAACCACCTGCATACCTAATGAGAAAATAAATCATTTTTGATTAATTAACCCCCAAACTGGAGCATTTAGATAACCGCGAGGGGGATGACAGCGCTGGAGGGCTGCGGTCTGATTGGTGGGCTAGAGAGATCAGGAGGCTGCATGATTGGTGCAGTGCTGCCCGATGGCTCCTGATTGGTGGAAAATGTCAGTCAGAGGGCTGTGATTGGTGGGATGTATCCACAAGGTGCCTGATGAGCTGAGAAACAGGGCCTTAAGACCCCTTAACTGAAAAGCCATAAGGATCCAGAATTTTCCTCTGAAAGTATAACTCATTTACTAGTGAATCACAAATAATTTATAATGTTTCACACAACCGTGTACATTTGCACAGACACAATTCAAGTGCCTTTATCAGAGTCGACAGAGCAGGGCATCTTTTGCGACTTTAGCCAACAGCTCTATGTTTTCAAGACCATTTTCGTAACCATGATCCGGAACAGAAAACAAGTCCTTTAAAAGTATCGCCATATGCATTTTTCAAGACTACTGTTCTGTTTATACACTTCATATCTATTCCTCTTATCCCATGGCCCGGTCCATGATGTTATCAAATAAGCAAAAAGTATACACATTCTTCAAAAGTCAAAGCAAACTTCCAAAAATAAGAAAAAATACACATATTGCAAATTATTGTTCATATACATTTTTCAAGTTATACCTCGTGTCCGAAAGATATAGTTCAAAGAGAAATATACACTGTAAAGTGTGTGCGGAAAATCAGGTGTTTAAAACTCATAACAGCAGTATTGACTACAGGTATACATTTTTAACTAGATTCATTAGTTTCCTCTGCTATTTCATCTGCTCATTACAGTCATTGATTTGCTGTGTATTATGTATAGATATTTGCAACCCAGCTAATTTTCTTGCCTAATTACTTCCAAAGCGACGACAGCAAAAGCCCGGCCCTCGTGTCAAGGGGGATTAGCCCTTCTCTTGCCCGTTCGGCCGAAGGCGAGAACAAACATTGGACCGCACCGCCTCGGCGTATACCGAGCTTCCGCACAGAGGCGCTGCGCTCAACGGTTCGACGGTCGACAAAAAAGATGAGTGCGGCACAAACCGAACGTGTTTTGAAATTCTCCGCACCATCGAGATGTTTTCTGTCCAAACGGTTCAGCCAGACAACTTGCTCAAAGTGCTCCAAACTACTTAATTGGACACTTCCATTGTGGACAAGTATTCAAGACTGATTGAGAATATATAAATAATGCATGAATGCCAATTTCGTCAATTCTATGGACTCAGACTGCTGAGAGTTTTAATTTATGTTCACCTAAAGCACCAAGTGATGGTATCACAGTCAGCCATCTAATAAGGTCCAATAGGAGCTTTTTCTGCTTTTCAGCAAAAACAGAGGGTTTGCAGGGGTCTAGATGTCCAGACTGACAACCCCCCCAAGGGGTAACAGTCAGGACAAGTCAGGGCATCAGCTCAGATCACATACATCTGAACACAAGACAGATAGATAGATAGATAGATAGATAGATAGATAGATAGATAGATAGATAGATAGATAGATAGATAGATAGATTTATTTTGTGGAAATGTGAGAAGATTCAGTGTAACTTCAAACAAAACAAATTGTCATCGCCATCCTCATCAATGTTTTTAAAATTATTAATTTTATGGTCATTATTGTAAATAAAAATATACACTATTATCTTTTTGATATAGTGACAAATTATCATTGCTGTCATTCTCCTCATCCCTTTTTAATTGATTTTATCTTGAATAAAATTATTAATTTAATTATTACAGTTAATTCCTCCAAGAATTAACATTAAAAAATAAATGTTAAAAATTGGGTTGGAAATTGTTTGTGCTTGACAATAAATATGATAATTTGGAAATATTTTCAGTTAAAACATATATTTATTATGTTTCTACAGACAACACAGTGAGGATGTTACTTGTTCATATTAGATACACTACAGGTGATATTATGAATGTGTCTGTAAATATTCAGTATATTTGGGTCACTCAGACATGTGTGCAAGTAAATGGAATGTCTCACAAGAGCAGTAAAAAAATTGGATTTTGACAAACTAAAATACTAAATACTTCCTTTCTTATCTCATCCTGTAACTGAGATGACAAGGGAAGGATTTGTTCAGAATGAGGGGACAGTGCGGAAACTTGCGTTATTTACCAAAGTCATATTCGAACTGTTTAATCAAATTTGTCTGAGTTATGGGTTTCGATACCGTCCGTCGAAATGTCAGCGGGATCCGTCGCTTCTTCTCCAGCTGCACTGAGCTCCGGCTGCAGAACGGAGCAACGATGTGCGGGGGGGCTTTCGCACCCAAGGACGAGGCATTCGGCAAGGTGCCAGTGGGTCTCACAAAGAGTACAGGCCTATTTTTTCTATAAGAAGGGCACGGTGGCACAGCGGGTCGCACCGGTGCCCCAGAGCTCCTGAGCTGTGGGCTGGAATGCGGCTCAGCTTGCGTGGAGTTTTCACGTTTTCTCCCATGTTTGTGTGAGTTTTTTCCCCATAACTCTGAAAACATGGATTGGTGCGTGTGTGTGTGTGTGTGTGTGTGTGTGTGTGTGTGTGTGAGAGAGAGAGAGAGAGAGATTGTCTTGTGATGGACTTGTGTCTCCAGCGTGTACCCTGCCTCACAAGACACACCCTGGACATCATGACCCTGCACTGGAAAAGCAGTTATTGATAATGGATTCATTTTTATCAGTCTAGCATAACATCCAGGGCCTTAAGCTTCATGATTTTAACAAAGAGGCCCTTATTGGTGTCCTTTTACGAGGTAATTTCTCCCATCTCCACGCCTGGTCATCACGGCTAAGACAAGCTCTTCCCAAGATCCTCGATGCACCCAGACGCCACTTTTTCGTTCCCCGGTGTTCCCAGCAAACAGGGCCTGTCCTCACGTGAACCCTGCAGACTCCGCAGTTGTGGCCGATATGACACCCAGTTTCCCTCCAAATCAACCGGTACAATCACATTAAAAAATAAATAAATAAATTAGATAAAGGTGCTTTTTGGCTTGCATGTGCTTGGAAAATGCGCAGCCCCCACTGCAAAAAATATGAATTAAATTTAATCCTGTTAATTCTCTGTAATTCCCTGGCACTGATGTTTTCACATGGTGTCACATAGGTGGAGGTCCTTGTGCACAAAAACACCCCCACAATTTACAAATTTTAAATGTTTGATTTGGCAGATGTTTTTTCTCGAGAACAATTTACAGCTGAGAGTAAACTCTCCTGTCTTCATTCTGGAAGATTCTCTCTGTCCTCTAAAGTCATTGCATACAGTCATCTTCTGTGTCTGTGGTTGTAGAAAATCAGCATTTAACTGTTTGTCATTCACTGTTCAACGGATGTGAGAGTTCCAGAATATGTAAAAAAAAAAAATGTAAATATGAACATATGCATCATGATGGAGAGAAAAAGAAAACAAGAGGCCCAAACCTTGCATAAATGATACTTTATAATAAAAGCTTTTTTTTCATATTTTATGTTTGCTTTTGGCCCATCTTACCTACATCGGGAGACCTTGTGCAGTTTGCAGTATCTTGGTGGGTACTGTCAGCCTGAGCCTAATAGCAAACACTATTCAAACACAGTTTTATTTACTTGAGCCAAAAATATGTCCATTTATATTTTTACCATTCAAATGAACTGATGTTCGGTTTAAATAATTAGAATAACTGTAAAACTATGAGAAGAGAACAACAGCCAATTCACTCCAAGATGAAGACCACCACATTGAGAGTAAAGTGAATAACTGCATAAAAGCCAGACCTGCAGGTTATGGATGAAAGTTAAACATGTGTCTGAAACTCACATGACAGTTATTATTATTCTGAATGTTTCCCAACACTTTTGAAGACCCCGGTTGTGCATCATTATTTATTATATGTAATGCATTTAAAAATTTGGGGGAATTTGCTCTTTTATTACAGGGTAAACATCCTGCATGTACTCAGTATCTGCAAAGTTCGCAGCATCTTCAGCATTCATCATCCTTAAAGTCCTCAACATCCTCAGCATCTCCAACCTCCTCAAGTCCTCACCATCTCGGACATCTTCTACATTCTCACATCCTCAGTATCTCCAACGTGCTAAACATTCTCTGTATCATCAGTGTCAACATTCTGAATGTCTTCCACATCCTCAAGCTCTTCAACATCTCAACATCTTCAAACTCTCAACACCCTCAACATCTCCAACATACTCAGCGTCTCACTCTCAGGGTCCTTAACCTCCTCACAATCCTCAGATGCTCAACATCATCACATTCCAGCATTCTTAAAGTCCTCACCATCCCTAGTGTTTGGGTTGCCCAGTGTCCCACTGATGGAACACATCTCTGAGTCCATCAGAAGCTGTTGCTTTATGGGACAGTCCCACAGCTGAGATTTGAGGCTACACAGCCATAACACATCTTATTACTGGTAAATAGATGGATTTTTTTCTCTCTCTCTTTTTTTGGTAAAAGGCCTATAAAAACGAGTTTAAAAAGCCAGCCCACCTTCCCACCAGCACAGCGCAGAAGCAGATGACAATTAACTTTGGGGACGGCAGGAGCTCACCTCACGCCAGCCGCAGTAATTATAACTGTGCCGTCGACTTCCAGGTCCAAGAGGCTCCGTCTCGTCTGGCCCGGGTGGCGGCCCGCTTATTTGCCATCTCAACAACATCAACGGGGAAATAAATTGCTCCAGCGGCCACCGTGATGGGGGGGGGCTGTTACACCACATGGACTTTAACAAAGAAAACAAGCAAACAAACAAACAAACAAACAAAACGGGGAGAAAAACAGAAGGAAGAATCCCTCAGGAGGACGAACCTGCACTTGGTCTCATGTGTCTGGACGACTCACACCTACAGCCACATCTCTGCCCAGGAGCCTGTGGATGTGGAGCAGCGGGCCTCAATATCAAGCGATCCCAAAAAAAAGGAATAAAGAAGAGAGAGACAGATCTGATCTCATACCACGCGACTTCAGCGATAACAGGTATTTCTGTGAAATGACACATACTCTGTTGTACCGCAATTTTACACGCTGTACTATCGCCGCCGCTCGACCTCATACCCGGTTAGTGCTCAAAAGTTATGGGAATTGTTTCTTGTTTCTCGGTTCAATGGGAAGTCGGGGGCACAGAAACTTGATCTCGGGAGTGTTTTCATCATTATTTTTCAGTGTGAATAAAAAGCCACGCCCCCCCACTCCCAGCAGCTGCTAAAATGAGCCTCCGAATTCACACAGCCCACTATAATGTTTCTTTTTAACATATATGCAGATGCGATACATATGCAGTATATGTAGGCCATTACAATCAGAATCTGTGTGCCCATGAATCCAACCTGCCACACATGCGAATAATAAACCCAGATTAAAGTTTTACCTGTTTACTGTGAAAAGTTCACGCTGCTGGTAATAGGAGCCACACTGCATTTTTACAGAATTTTTAACACTTAAACACTACAAATTCAGGAACTGTACAACTGCAGCATAACAGTTTTCCCTGATTTACTGAAGTTAAAATATAGTTAAATGCTCACAATAACACTCTAATAAATATTATTGCTATTTGTCATTAAGAATAATGGTTCCTGAATAGAACTGAACTGACATGAAGAGTAAACTACTATAATATACTATTATTTTATTGTGGTCCTTGATCCGTCCTTGTAAATAAATGTAAACATGTAAATGATCCAAAGTCATCAGACACTCATTGAACTTTTTCGGTAAGTTTAAGGTTCAGTGTTTTATTGAAAGAGAAACTAAAATGAGTCAATTAGGTCAACTAACCCATTTTAAAAGTTTACATGTTAATGGAATTAAATGACTAAAAAAGTGTGAAAATTCCCCCACCAGATTTAAAAGTGAATGTAATATGACTTCAGTTCAGTGACTACATCTGGATTCTGTGGGGTAGCCGGAGCAAAGTGGGTGTACAGTCAGAAAGTCCTGGGATTGAACTGAATTCATACAAGCAAAATTAACCTACTCTATAAACGAGGAAATCAGTGCAAATAACTTTTGTACGAACTAACATTTTAAGGCCACCTTGGAGGAAAATTTTAGATAAATAAAGGTTCATAATAACAGTACGAGGTCCACCTCCAGGATGCACTGAGTATCAATTACAAGTCGGAGAAAAGAGCGCAATTATAGCGTTAGGGTCCACTGTGGGGGGTCAAGGCCCAAGGAAGTGAGTGATGTAACCCTGGAATTAATACAGGAATAATGATAAAATAAAGCCTCTATATAATATATAAATATATATATATATATAATATAATATACACACACCCACTGTACACACACTGTACATATACACATAAACATACAGTATTATATAACATATAAAAAGCTTTCTACACATATATACTGTATATAAAGATCAAACAACACAAACACACAGCTTTCTGTGATATTGTTTTTTTGTATGTTTTATATGTCTTTTCGATACAGTATATTTATTATATGAACATATAGAAATATGAAACACACACATATATAGATGCACATTTGTTATTAAAATGTTTTTTATATTATTCTCCACTCATATAACATTTGCAGGACTTCTTGAGGAATTACTCTTTGTGTTGCGTTGTGTCGTGAGCTCCGGCTGCCTTAAAGCTGACTGGACTGGCTAAGAGATGTTTGTTTTTCCAGTCACTATTGGAAAGGATACCTCTGAGACGAAAGATGTTGACAACAGGAAATGGTGTTCAATTAAAAGGAGGGAAAAATGGAAAAAAGCTTAATTGATAAGGATTTCTTTTTTTTCTGAATGAGCTTCTGACTGCTAAGTGACATGGAGGGGCTGATGACACACATTCTTGAGGAAATTGATGTTAATTGCTGTCTAGACGCTTATTACCAGAACAGGACACTTAAGAGCTCACCATCCTTTTTTTTTAACATACAAGTTTTGATGAAACGGCGTTGTTTGGGCCCAGCTCTGTAAAAGAAGTTTCTGACAAAATAACAAAATCAAAGAAAGACACTTTTACATCGTCTCCATGTGTAGCATAGTTTTCCAAAGGTCATCGGGGGAGAAAACCGAAAACACCACCATAGTGGACACGTCCCATAGTGCATCAGTAAAAATGTCCACATTCTGTACATTTTTAAAATATATATATATATGTATACATACATACAGACATGCATACATACATTTCAATCTGTTTGCTTTGCTTCTTCGGGCGGCCAGATGCTTTTCTTGGAGGATTATATTGGACCTCCGGTTATTGAACTCGACTCATATGTGCTGAACACTTCTGTGTAAAAATTAAATATGTGGGCGAAAAGTGCAGCTTCGTCCTGCAGGAAGTGCCTGGGTGGGGTGGGCTGGGGTAGGCTGGGGTGGGGGTGTGGCAATAACTGGCAAACATCATATTAATAGAAAGTTATATTACCATGATTTAACTAAGTGTCAGTAGACTTGTTTGCTTTTCCCAGAAGGTGTCCTTAAAGCCCAGTGTTGAGGGCAGACGCCCCAAGGAGCCAGAAATGTTTTGCGTGGCGGGAAACACTAGTGGAGAAAAAGCTGGACATTTTCGTCTCGGTCTTGTCCGTGGTTTGTCTGCCTCACCGTCGCACTCACTGATCCACAATGTGCTATTTAGAGGTGGTGTAGTGGCTGTGGCTGTTATTTTGAAGTCTGATGGTTGTAGATTCAAATCCCACTCTTTCTGTAGTTCATTTGATGAAGGTACTTGCCCAGAACTGATGGAGCCAGAAATGGGTAAACCATAGCAAAGTTGCTTATCCAGCCTAGAAAGTTGCCTTTTAAAAATGGGTGAATAATAATAATAATAATAATAATAATAATAATATAATAATATGTCCCATTGGAGGAAAGGGTTAGATATTTATTTAGTAAGAAGTGAAAGTTTTACAGTATGTAAAGAGTGTATGTGTGTACAGTATACACATATAGTGTATGTATACAGTTCTGCTTGAAAGTATGTGGTCATTCTTCTTGCATAAAACATTAAAGCAAACTCATGAAATCTAAATGTTAAATGTTAATATAAACGTAGAAAACGAATACATTACTATGATTTACACCCCTGATTCTACTTACCTACTTGGCTTGACCAGTTCAACTTGGGCTTCACTTATTTTTACACCTGCACTACTTGTGTGTTTCTACTACGCACACAATTTCCTGTAAAGCAACATATGGAATTGATCGCTACACACACCTCGTGTCATGTGAGAAACACCGATTGTCTATGAAATATCCATTTTGAGGTAAAACTAAGGGACACAAGAATTCAAACACTGTGAAGCAGCAATGCACATATATGCAAATATACGAACTGTATCGGTAAAGTTTGCAGAGATCAATAGGTTACTCATACACTCTACATACACCGTTTGAGTTTGGACCCAGCAGACAAAGCACTGTAATAGTCAGTGGTCCAAATATTTGTATTTATTTGATGCTTTTCGCTAAAGCAACCGACTGGAGCAGTTTAGGGTACGAACGTTACTCAGCGATACTATAGCTGGAGGTCGGTTCGGAACCCGTGGCCTTTTCAGCAAAGGCAGCACCTCTGACCATTATGCTACCAGTTGCCCCCTATGTCACAAATATGATGGCATTTTGCAGCGGAGAAATCTGGTGTCTTCGTCCGCTCACATGTCTGTGGCCCAGTTCCCATTTTACTGCAGTGAAACTCACTGACTGACCATTTAAACACACTTTGGCGTTTGGACACTGTGGCCGGAGGCTCGGAGACAAGGGGGACAAGGAGGAGAGCGGAGACAAAGCGGTCCGCGGACGGGGTTCGGACCCTCCGTTCCTCGAAGGAAGGGCCGCAGCGGCTCTCGCTCTCGCCGCATTTAATTGGCCGGAGACTCATTTCCATCACAGCCCCCAATATCGGCATTATCCTGTACACAAAACACACGTCGGGTTACAAAAGGGACTCTGTGTCCACATGTCACTTTTTAGTGGAAAATTACAGCTCTCGGTGCAATTTCTCAGCATGACGTCGGTCTCCAAGTACATTTTATCCGCAAATCACAATTATTTTCCTCATACTCGCCGTTAATTGGGACCCCCGCTGCTCCGAAGAAGACACTGTTCTATTCATAAAAAAGTGTTACAGGCAGGAAATCATTAACTGATTTCAAATGCGGCCGTGAGGGTATTGACATAATAACGCCGTGAAAAGGAAAACACTTTTCCCTTTTTAAGCGTCCCTTTTCCAGAACAATGGCGGTCGGCCGCACGCGGATCCTTCCGGTGGCTTGGGTTCACCGCGCCTTCCGGGCGACGGCCAAGAGGCCGCAGAGATTCTCCTGTGCGAAGCGATTCGGGGTTGAGACACAGAACGTCCAGAAGAGTACAAACAGAAGCAGTGACAAGTGTGGGGAGAACGTTCTGGAGAAAAAAAAATTACCCTTTTGTGACAATCACTGAGAAGTGCTGAAGCTGCACTGCACACACACTCTGTTCAGGGAGTGTACTAGTGAGTATAACAGTGGGGTGGCACACTGGCATAGCGAGTAGCGCTGCTGTCTCACAGCTCCTGGGTGAGCGAGAGGGCATGGGTTTGATCCCCACTCAGTCTGTGTGGAGTTTGCATGTTCTCCCTGTGTCTCTGTAGGTTTCGTCTGGGTGCTCTGGTTTCCTCCCACACTCCAAAGACATGCTGTTCAGGTTCCCCCATAGTGTGTGAGTGATAGAGAGAGTGTGTGTGTTCCACTGATGTATGGATGAAATAGTGTATCGGTGAATAAGGTGTGTGGGCTGATAACACTACATAGAGTTCATCGCTTTGGAGAAACAAATAAATGTTACATGTTCATCATAAGGTCTTAGGTTCAAAGCCCAGCCTGTGCCGTAACACCACGGATTGAGATTCTTACTCTAAATCGACACAGTAAAAAACAAAAAAAATGGCTACATAAATAAAAGCGTTCAGTTTAATAAAGATTGTTAGTAACAAATGAGACAATAAAGGTACGGGGGAGAAATAGCACAGAGTTTAGGGTTGAGCCTTTTGACCTGTAGCTTGTTGGTTCGAACCTGTTCTGCTGCAGCTCCCTTGATCAAGGGAGTCACCGTGAACTGATACACGAGAAATGTACCTGCTCATTAAACAGGTAAATCAGTGTAAAGTCAATTGTTTAACATTTCAGATCACATTGCGCACTGATGTGAGACACATAAATAATATTAACTGCTGTAGTGTATTATGGGTTCACATGTTCAGTGGTTCACAAGTGTTGGGATGTGCGCAAACTGCATGAGGTGTTTGAGTAGCACTGAAACTTGCAAACGCCCCCTTTGGGATACCTCCCGAACTCGAACCCGCACCCCACCCTGGGGAAGCCAGAGAGAGCCTGTGTGCCCACACAATTTACACAGATGGCGGCCGCCCTCAGTCAACACGGCCGTAAAGACGGCTCACGTACGCAGGCGGAGAGAAAAGACTGTAGTAGGAAAGTTTCACTTTGCAGAAGTTGTGAAAGAAAAGAAAGAAAGAAAGAAAGAAAGAAAAGAAAGAAAGAAAGAAACGTGTCTTTTCCGCCTTATCGTTGTCCTGCCTGGTTGCGGCCGCCGGTTCGAGCTGAGACCTGAGGAGTAATCGGCGCTCAGACTGTCATTTATTGTATCGTACTGATAGATAGTAATGTTCCAGGATAGGATCCAACTCGCTGTGACCCCACTCGGGACAGGCAGTTGTGACGTTGGTCAGTTAAATCACTTAAAATCTTTCAATAAAACTGTTTTTTTTTTTTTTTCGGATTCCGAAAGGAAAAATGTTACAAAAACTAATACTGCGATTCGGAGGATTGTCAGGTCGTGCGAATATGTGGTGACGGGAGGCCCAGCCACGTGCCGATGAAGTGCATTGAAAAAAAGAGCAAACGAAATATGTGCCGAAGGCCAAGGAGGAGTCCGTCGCAGGGCCGCGTGCGACTTTGGCGACCGGTGGTCATCGTTCGGACCGCGAAGCCCTCGCCAGCGCATCACTGATGAACCGAAACGTGATCTAATGAATTCTGGCCCGCAAACGGCATCTCTCGCCGCAGCCACGCGGATGACATTTAATAACCATCGTGAGCTATGGCTTCCCCGTCGGGTTCAATATTAATACATTTGTGCTGGATACAAATCAATTAGCGACTCGGAAGATAACGGCACATCGCTCGGTCGTCGATCCGGCTGAGAAGGACGTAGCGCGCCGGGGCCGTTTTTCCTCGCTCTGTCGACGGTCTGAGGGGGGTCCTGCTGTTTAACCGCGAACGCTCCATGAGGTCAGTGGGGGATTGTCCCACGGCGGTCAGCTTTCTTGCACCCCCACCCCCCTCCTGCTAGGATTCAGCTTACTGAAGGCTGAAGGCTGAAGGCCGAGGCCGTCTCTTTGTCAGGGCTCTCTGGACAGAGATGGACAAACGTCTCCACGGTCCGCGAAGACGCGAACGTTAAGTGGACTTGAGCGTCGCCGCCGCCGGTCGAGGGTTTTCCGAAATTCCACACGGACAGACACATTTCTTTTCTTGTTTGTCTTCCAAATGGTCCTTAAAGGCTTTGTCAACGTAGCAGATGTGTGTGACTTCAGGCCCGGGCATGACCTCAAATTCCTGAAGAGGCAAGAGCTGTGGGGGGACGGGTGGGTCGCGAGGAAAGACCCGAGGAGACCATGATGGGCGGCCCGAGACACACGGCAATATTTTAGACGTATGAACATTTCGAATGCAGCGCCTTCCTTACTGTAACTCTGTAAAATTGAAAACAAACAGGAAAAAAACAGCAAGTTCCTTTGCTCACATGGAACCACAAAATTTTACAATAGTTTTTAAATTTATGGCAGAAGTTTTTTTTTTTTTTTTAATCTATCTATCTATCTATCTATCTATCAGTTTTTTGTTTATTAATCTATTTCTGCTAAGGTTGTTCATTGCAAAACAAGGGGAAATGATCATTGCTGTATAGAACAAAATGAAGTGAGTAATGAAAACTGAAGAATAGAATAGAATAGAACAGAATCCACCAGGGCACTTTATCTATGGCCAAATATTTTTCAGGACTAATGGGTATGATTGCAATAATGATGCAGGACAGTAAAGTACAGTAAAGTGTATTCTGTAATTATTCTGAATCATGCATTAATTTTCCATGTTTTTGGTATTTTTTCATTAACAGAAACACATTTTCTTTGCTGAAAGACGGTTTGGTCTTTGGTATTGCCACTCTAGGGCTCTGAACAGGGTGCAGAGTGTCGGATGACATTACGGGGAGCTGTACCGCGGCACAGCCTCGTCTTTTTTCGTTTCCTGAAAGCCTCTGCGTTCCAATTTGTATTTGAATGAAAAGCTAAAGAGAGCCGTTTATGATTCATAATTTAATGAGTGCATTGCAGCGCCAGCGGAGGGAGCTGGATCAGGGTCCCTGGCTGCCCGTTGGCTGCGTAGACGCAGACGCAGAATTACAACAGCGGTGTGTGAGATGTATCGACAGGGCTGCGCGATCGCCTGTCTCTGTCGTTTGTGTCTCTGCCTTTCTCCAGGGACGTCCAGCGGAGACACATCGACCGCTTTCCACACTCTCATTTCACCGTTTCATTGGTCTTCATTCACCAAATCAACCTTCTCCTTCTATGTACATCACACATACAACATGTGTTTTTTTTTTTTTTTTTTTTTTAATTAAAAGCAGAACAGGAGTGGGTCACAGCAACACAGAGACAAAATTAGCATGTGGATAAATTGCAAATACACACAGTGCTGCTTGAAAGTATGTGAAAGTCGTGTGTCCCTTACTTTTACCCTTAAATGGGTATTTAATGAGAATCAGTGTTTCTCATGTGACACAATGTGTGTGTAATGATCAATTCCATATGTTGCTTTACGGGAAATGGTGTGTGTAGTAGAAACACACAAGTAGTGCAGGTGTAAAAATAAATGAAGCCCAAGTTGAATTTCTTACACCAAGTAGGTAAGTAGAATCATTTGTGTGAATCATGAGCATTTATTCATTTTAGAAGTTGATTTTAATATTTGACACAAGAATAACCGACCACCCCTACAGGGGTCACAAACTTTCGGACAGCACCGTACACGTATGTAATAGAGGAGCTAATAAGGCTATAATATTTTGCAGCGTTGAACATGTAGCACTGAATATGTTCCGAAAAGTGACCATACATTCAGAAATTCGTTAAAATTACGATTCGTGGCGAAAGTCAGCTTTTCTAAAGTCAGACACCTGAGTCAAGAGAAATTGATAAGGGGAGCTTGTTGCTGTGGACCATATGCTTATGGCCCTTATTATAAAATACACTTCTGTGGCCTGAGTCCCATAACTTCATGTAGCACAGATTTCTGTTGTGCTTCAGCAGCAATATAGAAGGGTGGAAAATCTCAGTTTTTGTCCAAGAATCACTTGAATAGCTGATTGAACATCTCTCCTGTACGCTAAGCATCCCATCGCATCCCTGGAAGAATGCGCCGGAGCACCTTGGAGAGCAGCCTGTAATATACAGTATAACATGATATAAATAATAGAACATAATAAATATAACAATATAACATTGAAATAACAACAGCCCTCGCATTAAAGGTGAACTGGAAATTCAACGGCAAAGAAGAAACAGGTTTTTCCCCGCTGTCGTGTTTCAAAAAGGAGGCTCTCGAGCGAGAGTCTCCGAGGCGATGGTGTCAGATGCAGGAACGCGAGACGGAGTTGGGGAGCCGAGTGTGACCTTTGTTCAAAGCACACATCTAATCTGCTACCACTTTCCTAATTAGAAAAGCAGACAGATTTTAATACACGCCGTGTTAATGAGAAACAGCTCGCAGGTGCTAATTAAATA
This sequence comes from Scleropages formosus, assembly GCF_900964775.1. NCBI lineage: Eukaryota > Metazoa > Chordata > Actinopteri > Osteoglossiformes > Osteoglossidae > Scleropages > Scleropages formosus. The sequence continues at coordinate 2,473,196 of NC_041823.1, forward strand.
GAATAAAGAAAAAAACACTAAGATAATTATTAGTTTTGTTTTGCCGAGGCTCCGCCAAGTTCTCGTATTTCAGTAAATATGCACATATTTGCAAACATTAGAATTTCGTGGCATTTCCTTTGTGCTTGAGGGGAAACGAGGGGAAGCGACAAAGCTGGGTTTCTGTCCCATGATGCCTGGCGCCCAAGCGGATAGGGACCTGGAGCTCCTGAAGAGCACAGCGTCCCTGATCACGGTCGCCTTCGCCTTTAACACGGAGAGCTATTTATACCATGGTAACCACACTGTGATACTGCGATGGCAGTTCTCCCGTACACACTCAGATCAGCACATCAAATCTGGAATGTTCTGTCACTTATCTACCCGGTCCTGTGACAACACACCTTATGTTTAGAGGTGGTGTAGTGGCTGTGGCTGTCATTTTGAAGTCGGATGGTTGGTGGTTCAAATCCCGCTCTTTCTGTAGTTCTCTTGATCAAGGCACTTAGCCAGAATTGATGGAGTGAGAAATAGCTAGAAACGGGTAACCATGGCAAAGTTGCTTATCCAGCCTAGAAGCTGCCTTTTAAAATGCACAGAATATTTATGTAATATAATCATAATAATATATAATATAAAAACCGTATGGACATTTATAGAGTTAATTACCCTGAATTTATACAGTAAAATCATCTAGCCATGTAAATGGGTAAATATTTTAAATAAGTTTTAGTTTACAACTGAACATTTTAAGATGTCTTGGACTAAGGAATTGGAAAATAATGGCTAGTAATTTCAAACAAATTTGTAGTGGTTTTTTTTTTTTTTTTTCTTTTTTTATTGAAAGAGCCTAAAAAATGTTTTTTTTTTTGTATTCTGTGCAATTTGATGCTGGTTCGTAAGGCTGTTTTGTGCGCCGTATGGGTACATAGTGTATAAACACAAATATATTGGCTGTGAGCTGTTAACATGTTCGCTCATTTGTTACATATATGTTACGTAGCTGTATCATAATAATACTGCGGTTTGCTCACGGAAGCTACACCTTTTCACCTTCTAGGAGCCAGGAAATGACTTTTTTCCGTAAAGGCCAAGGATTTGCTCCCATTTTTAGTTCTCTTTGGAAGTTGGGAGACGACATTGTTATGAAACAAAAATCAACTCGATTGGATTTAATTCCATGACCCTCCGTTACAATCAGTTCTCCCCCCTTGACTTTGATCTCATCTCAATGAACGCCTTGTTTCCAGGGAGTCGTGCTCATTTTTTCCCATGCAAAGTCGCAAGGTAAATTAGAGCGCGACGCGCCTCGGAGTCCGAGGGCGACGTCGGCCGAGGCTGATGCTTAAAGCCCTTCTTTTACATTTTCGCCGCACGATGTTCTGACAGCAAGTTAATAAACGGGTCTGTGTTCTGTCAAGCCCTGAGGGTCTCCAAATTAAGCTCTACCTTACGTCTCGGTCTTGGCCCGGCGTAGGCTGCACGACGACGCGGGCTATAATTACCTGCTTTACTGCATTTACTATGCGATGTGCCATGCCTACCCTGAAGGAGGAAACTATAATGAACTGCTTCCTCCTTTCCTTATATCCGCCACAACCTCCAGTGTGCTGCGTCGCCCAGCGAATGAAACCACTTAATGCCAGGCGTCCTCTTAACAGTATGTCTAAATAAGAGTGCCAAACAAAAAAGTAGCCCCGTTCTTAGTCACATGTTCGTGAACAAAACCCACATGAGGAACACATATTGTTTCGCTTTCATCCCTCGTAGACGCACAGTATTACATGGCATATTTACCGTGGGCATTCAGACCGGAAGATGTGAGGTCATAAAAAAGAGTTAATTACCGGGGGGGTTCTTGAAAATACATGAGTGCAGTTAACTTGCTAAATTCAGATTATTATTTTTTTTTTCTATTTTTTTTCCAATCTTTTTTTTCAAAGCTTCTGAATTGTAAACAGGCACCGCAGAGCTTCCTGTGTGTGTTGACAACATGTGCTCCCCATATCCACCACGGCACATCGGCCGATGTTACACTGCAGGCAACGTCACCAGACACCTCCTAAATCACAAACATACCTAAAAGCTTTGGGTTCATAATTATCATAATCTTCCTCATCCTTAGTTTGTACACTGATGAACCATCTATACTGAACAGCAGATTTTACTGTATCGGTTCAGGGTAAATACCTTGAACGAGGACACTAGAGCAGGAAGGAGATTCAAACTCAGGAGCTTCACACTGCAAGGTGATGACTTTAACCCAAACACCACCTGTGGTCTCTTTTTCACCACATTGAGGGTGGCTCAGAGCTTTCAGCCTGCAGCGTATGTTACTCCTTAATAACTGCATGGATCATATCAATGACTTATCTCAGAGTGGTTAAGGTTTAGGTCTGGGATCCGACCTGGTGGTTACTGAGCTGGCGTCGATCTTTCGCACAGTGGGAGACATCAGCCCGACTGCCACGGCACAAACAGAGGGAGGTTGCGGAGATCCAATAATTTTCCCACCCTGGAGAAGCTTCACGGAGATCTCTGTCCAGCCAGGAGACGATGACCTACGTGGTCAGAAATCCATTGAGCCGCGATAATGTTTCCCATTGGCTGCAGCTCCGCGAATATATTATCATACATTATCGGGCAACCGTGAGTGACTTCAAACGGGCCCGGCCACAGAGGAAACTGGGACTTATCATACGGTTTTTTTCTCGCTGGAATGTCACGCAGATGCAGAGCAGAACACAGGCAATCTGGCCAGACGGAGGCAACCGAAGGCATGAAATACAAAATGCTCTCCCCCGGATCTCTTCGGGGAGAGGAATCGTTAGCTGTGGGTCACGTATCGACGACGCGGGGGTCCTCCAATGTTCAGCCGCTGGCGGTCAATCCAATATGCTCGGGCCTTTCTGCAGAGGGAGGAGTTTATTGACGGCCAGACATAAAATCCTTTATTTGTGTTCTCTTGAAAACGACACTTTTTTCCTCCTTAGGTCAACAGATTGTTCATCGCATGTCCACAGATGATGCATTGATTGTCAGCTGAACATCAAAACGTGTGTCCTCGGCTTGTCCCAAAACGTTAGCTCTGACATCCTCATCGAACGGGTGGTGTTGAGACACACACACACACACACACACACACACACACACACACCACACACACACACCACACACACAGAGTAATGCTGCAGTAATGCTCTCAGACTGTTATTTTTCCTTCCTCTCTGTCGCTGCTTCAATTCAATCAGTCTGAGGTTGAGTTAAAAATGACCACCTGTCAGCTTCGCTACCTGACACTCATTTCTTGCCATTTGGCTTCAGTTAAACTCCCATCACCAGCAGATAATACCACGTAGTCAAATAAGCTCCACTAATGTTGCACAGCCGCAAATGTTTTACTTCACACTGCAGCGTTGAATCAGTTGTTGTTTGCTTCTAAAACTTACATTTTAGTTATTTTTTTCCCATCAGTTAAAATAAATACTTGTCTGCTGCAGGGTCATGGTGGTCCAAAACCTATCCTGTAAGGCACAGTACAGTCCATCGCCAGGCAACGTTATTATTTTATCATTTTAATTTCAGTAAAAGAACAGGAGATCCCATCTTGTTTTTACCCGGGAATATTGAATGTGTAAAAATTCCTACTTTACCACTACTTTGTGTGTCTAACAGTAGAACATGAAACTATGAGGTGCCACAGTCCCACTGGATTCACTGTCTATGCTTTTCACTACAAAAAGGACATGAATCGATGGTCGATGGAAATTCACAAAAGAGTTTGTCTAAATGGCTGCTGTATTGTATGAGTAAAATAAACGAAAAACCTTGGGGGGGGGGGGGGGGACTTGTTGAGTGAAAAATCTTTGATATTTCTATTTATAACTGCACAAGAGCCGCTGTGTTGTGCGTGACCTCAGAGCGCCGGAGTTAATGATGCCATCTTCTTGCCATGAGGGTCTGGCCACATTAAAAGCCCACTTCTATGGCCAGTGTGTGGTCTTCCACTGTGGGACGGGGAAGATTAAGGAAATAAATGAGCTTTCTTGACCTTGGACCGAGTGCCCCCCCCCAACTCACTCCCCCGATTCCTTCACTTCAAAGGTCATCTGGATGAGGAAGCAGTTGTGCTGCCGGAGAGTAAAGACTGGGAGTTGTTTTGGTGAGCAGTCATCGCAAACCAGCACTATGGGCATGTTGAAAAAGCCATGTGCTCCTTTCGCCTTTGACTTATTACTGCTTTAAACTCACAGCACCGCCCCGCGATTCCTTCCCAAACTGTAACACAGGTGTCATTAGTTTTATATTCATTGAACAGATGTTTTTTTCTCCAAAGCAACCGAGAATGGTTCACCAAGCAGGGTCATTTTTGGGAGGGTAATAGCTGTCAGGGTACATACCTTTATCAAGTGTACTATAGTTCGCAGTTACAATTCTGGGTGGAACAGTGGCACAAGGAGTAGCGCTGCTGTCTCAAAGTGCCTCGGTGGTGTGACGGGACATGGGTGCGATCCCCACTCAGTCTGTGTGGAGTTTGGATGTTCCCCCTGTGTATGTGTGGGTTTCCTCTGGGTGCTCTGGTTTCCTCCCACACTCCAAAGACATGCTGTTCAGGTTCACCCCTAGTGCGTGAGTGACAGAGAGTGTGTGTGTGCTCCACTGATGTATAGATGAGTGACTCATTGTAAGTAGTGTATCTAGCAGTGTAAGTCACCGCGATGAATAAGGTGTGTGGGCTGAAAACACTATATAGAGTTTGTTGGAAGTTGCTTTGGACAAAAGCCTCTGATACATAAATGTAAATGGATTCGAACCTGGGTCTTCATTCCTTTCAGCTGGATGGAGTTTGGATTCGGGAATCTATGAAAATTCATTGGTACAACGGCAGGTCTCTCACCCTGATGCTAGTGCGGCCGGCATTCTCACACCTGCTGCTCATCTATGACTCTAGGGCTCCATAGTGCTTGTTGGTAGCGTAACTGTGTGCTTCCTTTTTTTTAAGTTGCCGGATGGCTGGCAGTGGACTAGATACCATTTAACATACAACATGGACACGCATGCAGGTGCACTTCATTGCAGCGACAGAATGGGGTCAGGGGTCTGGGAACCATGGGAGCCATGAGGATGGAAGCCCATTGAGCACGCACCAACATCGCGAACAAATTGCACACTTTCGACCTCTTAGAGGGAAAAAGTTCACTGCGGACCCATTGAAATGGCCCGGTGCTCCCGCCTCTGCGGGGACAAGAGCCGTCGGTGCGGCCCGGCAGCCTGTAGAAGTGCCGCCTACATATTCCAGGCCACACAGACTCAGGACTGTATCAATTGATCTCGGATTTAAGCGGCTGCTCCGAAATGCTTGACAAACAAATTTCCCCATTAAGCATACGTATATTAATGATAACCATAATTAATGGGGTGCTGGAACGAGGGCAAGTATTTCCATATCCTAGGGGCCAGCAGCCCTGCGCATTAGCGAGATACCGGTTCACTGAAGCAGGTAATGGATTGGACTGTGACTACAAGGGAGAGAAAACAAGCGTTGCGGGAATAGGCATGATTATTCATATCGCATAATTTTATGTCGGGAGAGTTGTATGTGGACGCTGGTGCGCGCCGCATCTTTTCCCTGCTCAGACGTAGCAGCTGCATCAGTGGGAGGTCTTGGAGATCTCATTTCTGATGACTCACGTTGTTTAAACCATTACTGTAAATCTGCTTCCAAAATGTTTTTTTTTCCTCTAAAAAATGCACATGCTGGAATGAGTCAGCGACATTTAAAACGCATGCAATGCTCAGGATTGTGAGGCAATGGTTAAGCTTTTATGACTAACCGGTGGCTGAAAAGAGAAGTGTGGCATTTTACGGTTGCCCATTTGTACTTTAAAAACTCCCAGGTAAGCCACTTGCGAAAGAAAAATAACAGAATCCCTTTTATTGTTTTATGATACTTACTGCGGTCATTGTATTCATAATGATGGGAAAACACAAAAAGGACACATCTGTATGACATAGTATACGGAGCGCCCTCTTCCCCTCGGAGCTGCTGAATCCCTCCCATATTCAAGAAGGGTCACAAACCATCTCTTTCAGGTCAGCTTCTTTCCTGATCTCCTCACAGCTGCATAAACCAGTCCAACACCATCTGCTATGATTACATATGTATTTAGTATTTGAATCTATCTTCCATAGGTAGGGTACAATGAGCTCCTTCTGTCCCTCAGAGCCACTGAGTCCCTCCCAGCTCTCAAGAAGGGTCACAAACCCATCTCCTTCACAGCCACTTCTCTCCTGAGCTCCATAAATGAGTCCAACACCATCTGCTATGATTATCTATGTAACTGATGCTTGAATGCCACTTCTGTAGGAGTTACTGGAGGGATGTGAACCAGCAACATGGTGGTGTCACACACACAAATTGTATGTCAATAATCCTGTGTCTCTGTCTAACACTCTTAATCTGGTGTTGATGCATTTTTGTTTCCTCTGACCTGTGCGTCATTTCAGAAAAAAGCTTCTGATGAACGAATAAATGTAAATGTGATGGGAAATGACGGCAGCTGCAGATTCGGGGAAAACGAGAGCTCAGAACACAGGACCGGGCATTTTCACTAGGAACTCCCCGCTCTCAGGCTGCATGCAGTACCTGCGAAGTGGAGTCGCCTGTTCTGGCAGCCGTCGGCACCCAGACGGCAGGAAGTGAGAGCGTCCTGCCAAAGAGATGCGCTGGCACGCTCTCTGACCCTCTAAAAGGGGATGTGAGCTATTGTTAGTGGCGCATCTGTCGAAAGCCTTCCTTCCGTCCGCAGGCCACCCGAGTGGAGACGCTTACAGTAAATGGCCATCCGAATGCTCATCTTTTCATAAATAAATACACGCAGATACACAGCGACAGCAAAATAACACAGAAGTCGGGTTAGCTGCAAGTGCGGTGGGCACTAAACAAAGGACGAAGAGGAAATCGTGGCTTGTTTTATAATCTGTATGGTATGAGTCATGTAAATGTTTTTTTAAGAACTTCGTACTTTTCATACATATCAAATCAAGTGATATGCATCTTGTTGGGCCCACAACTGTGTGCAGAAATTAATATAAAAATGTAATAATGAAACTCGAAGGGCCCCAGGGCAAAGCCCATTGGCCCAAATACCTGTTACGTACAAGAAAAGTAAATGAATCCACTTATAAAATATTATTTTTTGTATTAAATATACATTTTTTTTATTTAGAATATTTATAATTGCTTTCATTTATTTAATTAGATATAATGCACAGCATATTTATATATATGTATTCGACAGAGAATGCAAGGCATGGGGGTATGGTGGTGCGGTGGGTTTGGCCTGTGCCTGCTCTCCGGTGAGTCTGGGGTTTAAGTCCCACTTAGGGTCCCTTGTGATGGACTGGTGCCCTGTCCTGGGTGTGTCCCCTCCAGCTCTGTGCCCGGTATTGCCAGGTTCGGCTGAGGCTCGCTGCAACCCTGCTTGGGATAAGTGGCTTCAGACAGTGTGTGTATGTTCTCTATAAAGTATGTGTGTGTGCTCAATGTTTGTATCAGGAAAAGTCAAAAAGTGTATGTACATATAATGTATGTTTTAAACTACTGCTGTTATGTGTTATTAAAGATCTGTTCTTGATCATACGATACACAATAAATGTGTTATTACAAATCTTTTCTCGTGTGTCATGCCACTTCACCACATTCTTTACAGGGTGCGCTCCTGTTTGAAAATGAATTATTAATAACTTATTCAAGAATGTACATTACACTGCGCGCCAGTTGCCACAGGTTCGCACCATGCAGGTCCTGAGCCAAGTGCTGCTAAGTCCTCCATCCCAACATCACGGACACGGGTTCGCTGCAGGGCTCGGACTGTCCTGCTGTACTACTGAATGCGAGGGAAGTGCGGTCAGCAGCGGGATGCCAGGTGGCGAAGGCAAAGGTGGATGTGACGACAAGCCCGACGGTTTTGGGCTTCGGGTCCTCCGGACCACAAGGGGAAAAGGCCGTCGTAAGATTTGATGGTCAGCAAAAAACAAAAAGTCAGGACACTTATTTCATGATGTTACGACACTGCCACCCCAAACACACACACACACACATCCAGTGAAGTGCTGCTTTCTGTAAAGGAAGCTCTTCTTCTATCTATATTAATGGACTGTGGCTTTGGTGGGGGTGGGGGGGGGGGTATTATGATGAGACTACAAACTTCCCTTTTCTGAAATGATCACTGATACAGGAAGTGGACAGCGGTACCCTCTGGACGTGAACAGGATGTGGGGGAGGGGCAGAGGTCATAGTGCCACATGACTTTTCCTCCTGCGGGGCAAAGTGCTCTAATTGGCTTAAATTGTCCAGTCATTACTGATGTAATTAGCTGCCATGGTGACACGGGGGGTTCAGGGCTCTAAGTCCCACGAACCCGACACACTCTTCTACGAGACGGCCTGGCAGAGCCAGCGGTGCGGGGACACGTGACACGGTACGTGCCACTCATTGGAGCAGGCTTTCGGCACACTGTAACTTATTAGGGATCACGTGACATCACACACACCGACTGGACAAGGGTGTACCGTGTTTTCACTCTCCCAAAATGGGATCTCACACTCGTTCTATAGGGGGGGGGGGTGTGTGTGAGGGTGTGTACAGAGACTCATTCCAGCCAGTCTCTCAGTGGATTAAGTTATAGCAAAAATATAGCCATATATGCACAGCTCCACGAAATACAGTATTTATGACTGAAGCTTCTCATAATCAAATGGAGTGTGCATTGTTTTTTAAAATATATGTGTCATTAATATCCATATTTCACGAATAAAGATGGAAATGATATTGTTCATGCCTTCGAATTTAAAAAACAAGAGCAACAATAACAAAAAGATTAGTTCCGGAGGCCTCTGCAACACAACACCTTAATCTTTCACTAATGCAGAAACTGAGTACAGTAAGAAAGGAAATAATCACCTTACTGTAATTCTCTTGTTTTTTTCCTGTAGAACCTCAAGTTTACTACACTGCCTTTCTTTTCCATTTCATAATTATTACTTGTTCTAAATAAGCTGCTTATAATAGCGAAAAAACCTTTGTGTAAATAATAAAAGAAATACAAATTATGGATATATACTTTCATGGTTAACATTATTATCGTTTCTATCGAAAGAAACTTCTGGCATTAAATAATAAAAGTCCTTTCCATCACGTTTTATTTCATCTGTGGAAAATGGTTTATTTTACACACTATATGTACTCTTAAATACAAATATTACAAGTTTGGAACGAACATTATTTTTTCAGTGTTTCCAAAAGTATTACTATTTATTTATTTATTTAACAGTTTCCATTTATTTGATCAGCCAGAACCTGACAAATGAACAGAGGCACTTTTCCCCATCACACCTCCGAACCAAAGTGTGACATCTGGAATTTAAGAAACAGCTGTACTGTTGACTTAAATCACCTTCAGGACTCGAAAGCGAAGAGGAAATGTTTTCTTTTCAATACGTCCTCATAGTGGACTGATAATGCTGAAATACAGCAGTACACTCGTAATTACTGGCATTTTACTTTTAAACACATCAATAACAGGAAATAGGAAACAAAAGACATTGCAACATCAGAAAGACATGCATAATATGAATTATTATGTACTGTGTGATTGAGTTGCGATGTGACAACAGGTGTTTTATAAAGATCATCCTTGTGTTGGGGAAAAAACAAGTGTCAGTAACCAAAAGGAGGTGAATTCATTGAACACCTCTTATAAGCACTGATTCTGGACAATATATAAGGTAATAGTCCATATAACATGTTTCTAGTTCTAAGTAAAAACATAATATCAATCACATAAATTCCCTGTGGTCTATTATTATTATTATTATTATTATTATTATTATTATTATTATTATTATTATTATTGTCCAGCCCCTTTTTTCATGAAATTTTACTTTTCTACAGCTAATTTCTTTTTATATATACTTTCAAAGAGTCCACTCACCAGCTCTCACCTGCAACAGTTACATGATGATGCACACATGGGACACGCTGATGACACACGAGGACACGAGAGGTCTAAAAAGGGCTCTTGAAAGGGGAAACCGCACCACGGCGAAGCGTTCGGATGTTCGCTTTTCGCGAACCGCACGGGTCGCCGTAGCCGTGCCGCCACCTCACACCGACGCCACAGCGAACCCCTCAGGTCTAGAGGCCTGTGCTGGGTTCTCCTCCAGTGTAAAAATGTAGCACGCAAATTACCCACATTTCACAGTTTCTGAATTCTGTTTATGAAATCTTTTCGAGTTCTTTATAAAAATGCCATTTCTGAAGGCATGTTTTTACACTCGACTGCCTTACTTATGATTCCCTATAAGTTTGGATATTAAAAAGCAATGTGGCTCAATTTGACTAATCTTAATGTGTGCTTAAAATAACATAAAATAAAATGAGAAAAAAATAATAATGAGCCGTGGGAAAAAAAGAATGACAAAAGAGTCACAAAAAATCCATACTAAACTAAGGAACCCTTCCTAACATTAAACGGGTCAAAGGATTTCAGTTTTACATTTCAAAGCCTTTGTAGCCGATGCCAAGGGAAAAGCAAAAGCAAAAAAATAAAAAATCTCAATGTTTAAAAAAAAATCCAAAAAGTCCAAATTTCACAAATGATTGTTTCCAACAAATTCAGAAAATGAAACAGAAGGGAGAAACTTTCTTGTCATTTCGAGAAGTGGATTAAAAAAGAGCGTCACAGCACCTCGGAGGAGTGAAGTGGCGTTTTTGGGCTTTCAGTTGTGACACATGGATCTGACATCTATCATGAGGCTGTCATCAGACCCCCCAGACATGTTCCCCTTCCTTCAGACGCTGGAACCCATCACAGCTGTCTGCTGGCCTCTCATACAGTAACTCGCAAAAGAAATACACACACACACACACACACACACACACACACACTGCCCGGCACAAACGGTTACACACAGACATTAAAAAAAGAACAGAAAATTAGCGAGGGGGAAGTAAGCAGTATGTCCCCGATAACCTGTAAACGGACCGCGGTAAACAGAGCCCCGCTGCAGTGGAGAGACATTCATTACTTCCCTCTATTAATTGCATGGTGGCTCTTTTTCGGGAACGGCGATAATTCACTGGCTTCAGGAAATACAGGAAAGGAAAAACGGCGAAAAAAAAAAGCGACTAATGCACCGCAGCACTGTTCCGGGCCTTCAGTGGTCGAATAATTTCATTCCAGCACAGAACCTGTTTTTTTAAAATTATATTTGCATTGATGGTCCTTTATTGTATTTTTTTTTTTCTTCTTTACTTGTTGGTATTTTTCCACTTTCCTCCATTTCCTGGAAATGGCAAATACTGTGATACACTGCAAACACAGTTGGAACTGCAGAGTAAAAAGAAGTAACACCCTTCTGTCACAACTGTAATTCGGAACACTCGCAAGTATGAAGAAATCGTTGCAAAATGTGAAATTAGGTTCTTCTTTTTTGATTTAATCTTATCACAATTTGCAGCAAGCAGATGTGCTCTGACTGAAACTGATTTTTCAAATATAATTTTTCATCATTTCCTCATTTTCAGCGACTGCACAAAGAAGTATGAACAAAATGAATGTTTTTCACATCTAATTTTTGGCCTGCATGTGCAGTATATCAGTGATCATTAACATTTTAAAAGTGTTTCATGTAATATCTATCTACTGCTCTTTGGTCGCACAATGAGACTGTGAAGATGACACTTTTTATCGTCTAACCTTCCCACCAACACTGTTGTCTCGTTCAAACATGTCTATTTGTCGTGTCTAGAAACGCTTGCAAGAGATATTTGTGAATGAGACGTGTGTAAGTGGTTTGCTCTAATAAGCGCGCAGACGTGTCCCGTCGAGTTCCATGAACTGAGCAACGGCACCTCCGAGCGAAGGAGACCTCGACAGAGCCGAAGAGGAAAACATGACACGCTGGAGATGCTAAAGTGAAGGAGCAAGGAGGAACTAACATATGCAGTAAATGAAATGCACAGATTCCTCTTATTTATGAATTTTTTTTGTCTTTTTTACGAGGGACGCTGCCAGATGAGACAAGGCAGAGAAATAAAACGTGCGATTCGCTCCATGCCCCCTTTTTTTTTTCCTCTCCCGCCGTTTAATGGCTTGTCCGTGCCGTGCTCCCCCCTGCGAGGCCGTGCACCTCCCCCTCTCGCCGGACTTTTCCATTGTTATTCACCTTGTTTATTGCCTGGAGCAGGCGTGGTGTACTGGACATCATCTCAAACCACAAACGACAGGATGCAATAAGCTGGAGAAAAGCAGTAATCTGAGGAAAGTTCTCCATTCACTCTCGCTCCTAACTCTCTGTCTTCTTATCCTACACAGAAAATAAAAAATCAATACGGGCTCCCGGGCCTTGATAAAGGAACAGGACAGGAGGAGCAGGCGCGCTGGATATAGTAAATTAAAGTGATCAAAATTTTCCAGTCGACTCAGCCCACAGCCTCCATAAACTAACAACCTTGTCTCGGCGCTGTCCATCATTCTGCACTCTTGCTATCTTTTTCTGTCTCCCGCTCACTCCATTTCGCCTCTCCTTTCGCCTTCCCTTTCCTCTCTTATTCTCGATATTTCCCGCCGCTCAACTCCGGCAGAAGCGCCGTTCAAAGGATCGTGGAGGAGACTAGAAGTGTGGTTTGCGCAAGAAGCCTCTTCCTGCTCTTAGCAGATGCTGCGTCAGTCGAGATGTTTAATTTGCTCAAAATTTGTGGAGTATTTTTTAAAGCACGAAGGAGGGCATCAGAATCAAAACCGGCCAAACCTCGACCTGAACTGCGAACGTGTTCCCTCCAGGGCTGTGGAGTCGGTCCATAAAACCTTCGACTCTGACTCCAGTAACCCAATAATTGCTTCCGACTCCACATCACCGCCCAAAAGTTGCACATTATTTTGGGGGGTCGACTCACCCGGCAAATATAGGCCTAAACCTGTATTACTGTCATGGTCGGTCCCGGAAGGAAGTGGCGGACCCAAGTGCAGAGCGGAACAAGGGCTTTATTACGGGAAATCCAAGAGACTTCGTCATAGGACAGGCAAAAGGTCTTCGAGGCGCAAATGTCACTAAAGGGGCAATCCAAAAAGCAAGGTCGGTACACAGGCAAGAGGTCGATGATCATAAGGAGGCACAAGGACAACGGAGTATGGTCACCGGACTGGGAAAGGGCTTAGGGATCAGAGAAGACGTAAGGAGGTTGCAAGTAACAAGGCTGAACAAGGTTCCGCATCAGCTCTTGTTCCGATGTTGCCTTTTATGCGTCAGGCTGTGCCGTGCCCCAGCTGTTCCGCGTTGCCTCGGCGGTGTGGGCGTGGCAATTACACCTCTAATTTTTGGGGGTCGCCTTATACGTCGGATCGATTTTTGCATCGGCATATACGGCACATTTAGTCGGAGTCAGTACATTTTTACCGACTCCAGTAATCCAATAGTTGCTTCCGACTTCAACTCCACAACACTGGTTACCTCCCCCCGACAGCTTCTTACTCCGGGATCAGAACAAACCGCCATGAAGGATCTCCATTGATCCTTCTGGATCTCCGTTATCCCTCTCGTTCAAAGTAAGGTTTGGCCTGTAGGGAGCGCTGCTCTTCACGAGTCAAGCTAGGACTTCCTGATGGACCTGTGCAAATGCTCGGGCCACTGGCCGCAATAACGGCTGATTGGCAAGTTGCCGGTGGCTTTGGTCTGTCGAGCATAGCCACTTCCTGGTGGCCTTTAGCGCCTCCACATCTATCCTTCCAGCGGGTCGCGTAAAGAGCCAATGAGGAGGATTCCATGTTGAGGGGATCACGTGTTACCACTTGTGCCAAATTTATTTCCTAAGGAACAAAAACACATGATGGAGAAGACAGAACGCAGCTTTTCAGATGTTCATATGTAGCTAATAGGTAGAGGCCTGAGGTGTTCGCACCCTTCGCACGGGTGGAATTTCGAATGCAGAAATGTCAGCCAAGTCCGTCACTCTAGGGGTCACCAGTGGGGTCCTTTTCAGGTGTAAACCTATAACATCCTGGGTGTGAATCCAAACTGAGTCATGTTGAATTTTTTTGGTTCAAATCCCACTCCTGCTGTAGTGCCCTTGATGACAGTACCTACCCTGAACTGATACAGTAAAAATTACCCAGCAAACTGGCAAACCACTGTAAGTAGCTTAGCATACAAACCTCACATTGTAAGTCACCCTGGACAAGTATTAGATATACAGGTATGGATAAATAATAAGAAGAATAAGTGGAACAAAGGTGGGAGGGCTGTCAATAAATAACATTTTACTGCCTCTTAGATTCACCGTCCATGAAAGTAACCCGTTATTTGCATCACTAAGATCAAACAGTAAATTGCCCTCATGGTTTTCATCCTGTTTATTATGATTCAACTGACATTTTTCTCCAACAACCCTTACAATGTAATCTTTGGTCACTAAGCCACTTATATTAAATTAGTAAGGTAATGTTTACTGCATGAATTAAGGCTGAATACCTCGATCCAGTGTACTACAGCACAGCTAGAACTGAACCCAGAACATTCCAACCTCAAGGTGACTGCTCTAACCACTACGCCACCTGCTGCCCTCTGCCCCTGAATGGCAGGTCCATATAAGAATCACAGGACACAGATGCCAACTGAGTCCTGAGAAGTGTTTGGAAACAAGGGCATTACCTTCAACAAGGACGCTGGAAGGATGTGGGGGGGGCGTCGTGTCACAATGTGGCCTCACCGCAACCTGCCAAAGGTCAAGGCGGCGCACGGTGCTGCAGGGTTCAAACCCTGCCGGTGCGCGGCATCCCGGCGTCACGCTGCTCAGAGGGGAGGAGCGGCAGCGCTCTCTCACGGCTCCCTCCTCCGCGCCGCCGCGCTGCAGCTCGTCCCCAGGAGCAGCCATTGATTTTCCTCCTGTGCCGCACTCACAGACGAACCCCCACGGTGATCCGGACGGTGCACAGAGAAAAAAAATCGGTTCATATTTTGCGCTTTAAATGGTTCCAATTGATCAGGCCTGAACGCCAAGGGATGTAACTGTATATGCAATCTATAATATTTCTAACTGCAAATCAATAGTCTTCCCTATGATGGTGGCGGCAGCGGCTTGGTTAAATTTATGTGGTCAATTTGGTGTCTGCAGCATGTTTTTTTTTTTTTTTTGACTTCTTGTTTTAACTGGTTTTAAATGTAACATTTTTCCTTCCTTTTTCTTTCTGATATGACCACAATTGGCAGTTTAATTGGAAAAATTAAAGCCCCAGTAAATATAAGGAAATACCAGCACTAATTTGTTTTGCAGGAAAATATAAGTCCACCCTAGAAAAACCCATAAGGAGTGTAAGAAAATGTAAGTGTGCACCCTAAGTCAAATCAAGTGTCTTTCCATGAGCCTCTTCAATTAAAATACCTGGAAAAAAAAACATAGCAAAACAAAAGAAAAAATGACAGAAAACAGCAGAAATAATTTACAAAAATGTGTGAAGGCGAAAAATGCAAATAAGTGATTCATCAATGGGCACGGATTCCCATACAATCTGATTAATTAAAAATAAACAATAAAATACAGAAACAGGTTAAAAAATCATGACGTATAAGTCATGCTGAGAACGGATAGGAATAGATTATTTTTTCAAATTAAAACAAATAGCTCTCAAAAAATGCATTAAACAAAAATTGCTCTTCTTTGTAAAAATCATTTTTAAAATGCCACCTCATTAATGCAATGTTTCTATTAATTAATCTTGGAAAATCTAAGCAAGCACTGAGATAATCCTGCATTAATGAGACGTGTCCTTGCCGTACATGTCCACCCTCATGTCCATGTCCAGTGCTCTCTATATATATCTATTTTATCTCTTTATTAAGCAAAAGGATTTCAGTTGCAAATGTCACTCTTGGCAATCCAATTGTATAACAGTTGGCACTCATATGTTTAAGCGGTGATTTAAGAGTTAAAGCCTTAAGAAAAGATTATGCCTGTGCAGCAAAGAGTGTGTGCAGCGTGTTTCGGGTGTGATTTCCGAGTGCATCGCCTAGGAACTCTTTCATTAACTGTTTCTCTCGGAGCCGGAGGAGCGGCGCACACTCCGCTTTTCTTACAGTATGCAGCGAAGCAGGTCTGTAAAATCTCTGCTCTCGCACCGTTGGCCAGCCAAGGAGCATTCAGACCTGCAAATGGACAGATAGTTTAAAGCAATAGTACTCAAAAAAAAAAAAAAAAAAACTCTGATGTTGCAGTGCTGAACCTTGTGTCATCATTATTTTAAAATATTTTTTTTGGCCTTATTTAAAGCTAACCATGTAAATCAATTTTTAGAAATGTGTCAGCAAACAAACAGATGAAAATGAAAATATGAAAGTAGCAATATAAACATAATGCTTTATAGACAATCACATTATGCAAGTTGTGAGCTTCTTCAAAATGTGCTTAGATATACAGTATATATATATATATATATATATATATATATATATGCAAATTGAACATAACAAATATAAAAAACATATTAAACATATGTAACAGCGACCACATTTTATGTTCATCTTTTTTTTACTTTTTTGCTTCTTCAGGGTGTTTAAAATGAGAAATATGTGTGGACTTCAGCAGTCCACACATGTAAGTCTGAAGCCCTGATCTAGATGTTGATTTTCAGCTCTTTTACTGGTGTTGCTCAAGGAGATTAAATGAGAAATCTGCAGTCTTTGTGTCCATGTTCCAGGTGCCAGCGAGACCTGGAGCCGAGAGTGGAGCTGTGGAGGGGAGCGGTGGAGGTGGGGAATGTGTGTGTGGTTCGGGGGGGGGGGGGGGGGGGATGAGCAGCAACTCCAAGTCGCTCCTCCAATTTCTCCCTTTTACCCAGAATGCTCAGTGGAGACCGAGGCAGACAGGACTCGTGGAGACACCTGCCCAGACACATGCATTGACTCAGACAGGTCCCACTGCACCCCCTTTCCCCATTCCCCATTCCATGTTCCCCCATCCCCCGTCCCCCGTCCCCCGTCCCCAGATCCACCCCCTGAAAACCCAGAAGGTTTTTAATCACTACCAATTGATCAATGACAGATATGAGCACAACTTTTGTATGCTAACCATGCAGGATTTTTTTTTTTTAATCTGAGATAATATTTCTCTCTAAAAGGTCTCCCTCTTTGCCAAGTATTAATTAAAATCTAAATACTAAATATTGATTGATGCGTTATCAGGCCATAGCAGTTGGCCTGGGCTGTATTGATCCACAGCGTGATTTATTATCATATTTAAGCAAAATCATTTTGTGTGATTATACAAGGTAATAGACTTTAGTGAGGGTGTAATTCTTTTTGTATCGCGTTTGTTTGCGGTACAGAGGGACCGATTTCTCAATTGTGGCTGAGATCACCGATATCTCCTTCCGCCGGGCCTCTTCCTCCCAGCCGCTTCCCGCAGCTAATACGTTAAGCTCGTATAAGCAAAAGATCCTTGGCCATGTCATTAGGAATAATAGGTATTAGGATTACCTCCTTAATCACAACAAAGATTAACAGATGGTATGAGAGCAGTTATTAGTAAACG
The DNA here is from genome assembly GCF_900964775.1 of Scleropages formosus. Lineage (NCBI taxonomy): Eukaryota > Metazoa > Chordata > Actinopteri > Osteoglossiformes > Osteoglossidae > Scleropages > Scleropages formosus. The sequence goes on from NC_041823.1 coordinate 2,490,762, forward strand.
TCTTACACTTGTCAAATCAATAACATGATTTTTAATCAGGCCAGTGGGTGGAAAACAATGTGTCGCGGTGGCCCTCTGAGGAAGGGGTGGATAGGGAAGAGAGCTATTCCATTTCATCAAGAGTCCTTCCTCCACATCAAGAAACATTCTTTTGCTGTTTAGCAGATGCTCTTAATGGAAAATGTCTCATGGCCGGTATAGGAAATGACTTTAAAAACTGTCAACGATTTGTTCATTTACTCAATGGACATTTTCCCTGGAGAGACCTTTTTTGGGTACAACAGGGTAATCCCTGGAAATCTGAAGTAGGTGCTATTATTGATGCTGAAACATGCTGCTATTACTCCTTTAATACCTGTTTTCATTAGTGTTAGCATTAGCTGTAGGATGTTATTTTATTAGCAACATTTTATTTGCCTCTGTGTAACAAAATTTCATCACACCTATGTTCATTCAGTCACTTGCTTTCGTTAGCTGCCCGTCCTTGTCAGGGTCACAGCGTCACATTTATAATTTAAAAAAATATTACATGTAGCACATACAAGTGATGAACAAAGTCAGTTCAGAATGGTTGGAAGTTTCAAGACCTAACTGGAGCTCCAGCAAGACGCAACCATATGTCCTGCTAGATCTTAGCATGGCTCCACAACAAAGCCCCATCAAGTTCAGCAAGACCCCAACAGCACTGCAACAAGAGCAGCCATAGGTCCAAAAAATACCCCAGAATGACTCAAAGACCCCACTTGGTTCCAACAAGATTTCGCCACAACACCACAGTTCTTTAACTCTAATAGGAGCCTACTGTGGTCCCAATGAGTGGAGAAAAACAGACATTCATTTCTCCCTGACAGCCTCAGCTGCCTCACATCACAGTGAGATGAGCTGCATTTCATCATTTTAATAAGGCTATTGATTCATATAGAGCAGATTGCCTTAATTGTTGTCGTTCCTTTATCGTGTAAATGGACTTGCCGTATTTCAAACACTGTGGGAGTACAATTTATGCTTTTTTCTAGCACTTGGATTGCATAGACATGAATTCAGACACTTTTAATGGATATTTGCACAAATTTCCATATAAAAACCTTCTCAGTTTTATTGAATGTGGTTTTTTTTTTCCTAACATAAAACTGAATGTTCCTTGCATGTTCTTTAATATAATTACAAATAATGTGACACTGAAGGTTCAACAGTGTAGCATATATTTGCAGTGTTTTTTTTTTTCTTATGTACTAATTTAACGGCAAGATTTCTGGTGTATGTACATAAAACTCCGAAAAATCTCCTCATTGAGCTGGATATGGCTGACCTCAAAAAAAAAAAAAAAAAAAAATGCAGGTCAAGAAAACTTTTTTCTGCCGTAGTAAATTAAACTATTTCAGGCATGTTCCTTTTGCCCCGTGGAGTCATTCACAGCTGTACATCCTGGAAACATGAGCCTATATTCATTCACCAGCTTCTCATGTCCTTTGAAATTACTTCCTTTCAAACTCGCCATTCTTTTTTACAGTTACATACTGCCAAGTTCTACTGCACACTCACAGGGTTTCCGTAAGTCTAGCTGCATGCCTTTCGGTATGGTTGGTGCGCCGAGATGCACTTACTGGGATTAAGTGGGGAAGAGGTGCCACGACAACATGAGGTTTGAGGTAACTGATGCTCTTTAAAAATTCAGAGGCCTCTATTGAATACTATAATGTGACACACATATCGTTGCCTCCCAAATCCTTGGCCCACCCCCACGTCTCCTTACCTTCTTACAAGGAGTCACTTAAGGCAACTATCCTGGACCATACAACTCTAATTATCTAATTACGCTAACATTGCTTTGTTGTGTATGCATACGAATGTAAAGAGGAAGCTTTGTGTAATACTCCTTTTGTTAGGTTTTTAGCTATATTTTTGACATACGATGTTTTGAGGCCTAAATCATTCAGAGAAAGCCATGTCTGAAAAATAATAATGTTTAATATAAGAATTTGCATAACTTATTTTTTATTTCCTTGCTGTTTTTTATTCAGATGACACGACTGCAAGAATCACAAAGCAGCTGTTTCAATAATTATGAGTAATTAATCATGAGACATGGTGATGATTGACCTCCCATGAGGCACCAGTGACACCATGACAAAACTGGTCTTGCCACATGCAATGTCGCTTGCTGTGGCTAATACCGTCCCAAGGTCAGCCTTGACAGTGAATTCCAATGAGATTAAGTCTCATCAACGGGGTTTAGTCCTTTCTGCTGATTGTTCCTAGATGGTGGGCAACTATTAAGGCACTACTGGCTGTGCTTGTGCGCGCAGACGATAGTGCACTATCCTATGATTTCATTTCCATCCCATTCTTGAGCCTCACATGTTGATCACCCCATAATTTTTTATAATAACTGAACAAATTAATTATTGTTGTTAATTTTCTCTTGGTCTCCTAACAAAACTACTTTTAATTACTCTCTTTAGTTATGCTCTGCCATTTTCTCAGTTATATTCTGCTGGTTCTGTCACATATTGTATATGAATGGGAGGGTATCTGTACCTTTACAGAATCATTAATATCCACCTTAGTTATATGAGTCATCATAACAAGCAGGAACACAAGAAAAAAAATCAGTGCAATGGAAATAATGAAGATTTTCAATCGGGTGACTTTGAAACTACTGAATTTAATACCTTTGATTTTCCTGATCATGGCAACTTCGGTATCTTTTAGAAAAAAAAAAAAAAAAAAAAAAAAATTTCTCATTATTTTCATTTTTTTAATAGCAAGTGTTAGCAAATGACCAGAGGGTGGTCATATTCTCCTCTGAACAGTGCCTGTTTCTTGTATTTCAGAGCTTGCTCATTCACTGTAATCCAGCCCCCGGTACGTATTTGATCGTGGCCCTTTGACTGCGGTGAGAAATGGACCTGTTGTCCTTTTTTTATTCATACCTGTCAGGATCCCCTCGAACTGCGCTTCCTCACACAAGTGTGTTTCTTGCACATAAATTATTCGGACACTCGACCAGCAGTGGAGTGGATAAACAACAGGCGCAGCTCAGCTATCACTCTAAATCTGGAGAGCGGAACGCCGCTCTGCTGCCCCACATGTCCCCCCCACCCCCTCAAATCCTTGATCGCCCCTTTATCTTGGATGTGTCGTTCCTAATTCCAACAAGAGGACCTCAAAGAATTACTTTATATTCATCCTTTTAATAACTGTAATATCTTTTAAAAACTTAACTAAAGTGTGTACTGCTCCATATTACATGGAGAGATCATCATATATATATATAACAAGAAACGTAAGACTGCCACACCATCAAAGAACAGCACTAGTGTGCAAATTATAATTTTACACAGACATAATTACCTTGATACAGATATAATTTAAAAAGTGAGGAGCTCTTCACAGTGCTGAGCGCTTTAAACCAGAAGTGTAAATGAAGTGTAAAAATAAGTATTAAACGCACAAATTGGTCCATGGAGACATGCACGCTGTGTGCAGTCATTCTTTTTCAACCTGGAGACACGATACTGGAAATTATGTAGAAAGAAAAAAAGGGGGAAGTGAAAGAAGACATAGAAAATGGCCATGTCTCCTCCTGGAAGTTGACACTTAGCCACAGCAGAATTTGGTGTATTAAAACAGTACCTTAGTATGTATTTCTACATATCAGCATCAGCTTGTTAAATAGAAGTGTTTAAGGGTGTGTTTCTACATTGAAATTCTGAAGTATTTTGATTGTTATTTATATTTTGCATTTCATTATAAGGGGCCAGTGGGTAGCGAATGGTTAAAGTTGTCACTTTGCTCTTGTTGGAGCTGGGTTCAAATCCCTGTCCTGCTGTGATCCTGCTGATCAAGGCACTTGTAAAAATTACTGTATTCTGTATAAATGGTCAAATTACTGTGAGTAGCTTAGTGCAAAAACCTAAAGCTGTAAGTGACCTTGGAGAAAAAGTTAAATGAATAAATGATAAGAGTGTGAGATATGATGGGAAAAATTTTGACTCATTTGGATAAAAGCCGCTCTCCTGATGCCTCCCCACCTGACAGGTCAGGTACGCTGACTAACTCTTAACTGTTTCGAGAACTCGGGCCCAGAAATCACTCTGGTAACTTCCCGTGTTTAAGTGGGCCTTTCAGGAATTCCGGCAGCGTGCCAAAACATGTGCCACTGTGGCTGCTCCAAAATGAGAAACTACAGTAGCTGTGAAAGAGGGAGAAGGGAGGGAAAAGCTGAAATTGCCTGGTGCCTCCATCAGGGCTCAGCCTCGCTACTTGGCTGCATTTAAGTTCCTATCAATCAAAACGGTGTTTGCGGCACCCGGAGAGACAGAGCGGCCGCACGCTATGATGGACCTGCCACTGCTCTTGACAGTACGAGCGGTAAAGCCCAGCCCCCGCACCGCTGCCCCGTCCCTCATCTGCGAACGGGGGACCGGCTGCGGACTCCAGAAGTTTCTCTGGTTTTAATCACCCGCACAGCCCGCTAATCTCTTACACAGATTAAACGGCTGACTGCCTCCTTTACATCCTGTGTACTCAGTATTATTATTATACATGGACACATGTCTGTGGCTGCTGGAATATATGAAGCACATGGCTCAGACACAACAGCCATAAACAGGTACCAGCTGCTTAAATTTGCCAACTTTAAGGGCAGATGACTTGGTGATGGGTGTGCACTTGTAAATATGTGCACTTTGTGCTTTGCTTCTAATAGAAAATTTTTATTTATTCAAACAGTATACAGCATATAACACCTTCATCCAAGAAAATGTACAATAATATGTATACTTATACTTAGTGACTTATAAAAACTTACCATATATACAGCAGGGTAATTATTAATGTATTAATTCAGGGCAAGCATGTTCATCAAGGGTACCACAGCAAGAGCAGGGACTAGAACCCAGGATCTTCAGCCGGAAGGCACTGCTTTCAGTCACGATACTGCCTGCTGGACCTGGTTCATTAAATACATTGCTGATATAAAATCAGTTGTTGGGGTCATGAACTACAGCTGTTAAGGATAAAGGCTCAATAAAATTATTAAGAGAATAATAGTTAAAAGAACTTAGGTTTTGTGTGTGAAATTCTTCTTCTTCTTATTATTATTATTATTATTATTATTATTATTATTATTATGCAAACAGATGCATTCTGAGTTGCAGTCCTGCTGCTGGTCTGCATCCCTGGCAGATGTGGTCAGTCCACACCAGGTCCTGCCTGGACGTGCAGGAGACACCGAGTTTCACAGGCAGCTGCCACTTACTGGGGGCGGGCGCCTTTCATTATTTATGCATGCCGGTGCTCCGTTACACTGCCGGCAACAGGTACACACACCCTCGTCGCCAGGAGTGCAGAGAGGGGGAGGTGGGGGAGGCTAACGCTCGGCCCCTGTTGGACGACTCGGGTGGCAGGTCACTGACGGACAGACCTTGTGTTCAGAAATCCTCACTCTCATGACTGTGCTCTACTGTGACAAAACATTTGTTTCCTTTTTCCTTTTAATATTCTATTTTGAGTTTGACTGACATTCTTGGTGAACGGGGCTCTTTTTATTTATGTTGGGTATAAGTTATATTCCGATTTTACCTGTTCTTGTTTTGCATTTAGATATTTACGGGAAATGAACATGTTGAAAAAATATATTTCTAGATGTTTGAAAAGACTGTGGTGTGCTGTGGCTTTACGAATGTACAGAATGTACTCAAAAGAGATCTTCATTTGTCTACATTTTTTTTTTAGCTGAAGGCCTACGTTTTATTACCCTGCTTTTTGCAGAAACATTAAAATTAATTGTATGTGAACATTTGGCGAGTGCAATTTACTGTTATCCGCATTTTACAGTGTTTTTCAGACATCTACAGTTCGGGAATCTATGTTGTACAAAAGATGTTTAAAATAATAAGGAATTACCATTTTTAAAAACACAAATATAAATACGGTGGCATCACAGGCAGCGCCTGGGCTGCAAGTTCGGATGTGGGCTCCAATCCGGTCTGTGAGGTTTGCTGTTCTCCCTGTGTTAATGTGGGTTTCTTCCAAGGATGTGTGTTTCAGGTGGATAAAATAAATAAATTCTTGTTTGCTTATTTATTTAGTAATTTAGTAGGTTAGTGTAGTAAGTCACTTTGTAGAAAAGTGTCAGCTAAATGAATAAAAAACTAAATAATTAATATACACAGGCACAAACGCTGGTTCCTTATATTCAGAATGTACAAGTTCCAAATTATGAAAGTCATAACATTTTTTAAGACGTTAATTGCATTTTCTGAACTTATCAGTTTTCCAAAATTGCAAAATTGCAGAGTTGCAGAGCGAAAGCAATGTACGTTTCTGCGGCCAGCTGTCGATTGGCAGTAAAAAGGAGTCAGACAGAAGTGTGGGACCACCTTAATTCAACTCACTTCCGCAGTGTTTACAGCTTGTGTCTACACTTCCAGCAACATGATGAACTGTGCCTGCGTTTATAAGATAAATTGGCAAAAAATCTTCACTGCACAAGAGTTTGTGGAGACTACATCTTATAAATAATTTTAATTTTATCTGAAGTTAGTGAAAAAAGTCCTACTGGGAACTTTGTGTGTGTGTGTGCGTGTGTGCGCGCGCGCGCCTGCAAACTATATCTTTAAGAGTTTGCAGAATCTAAGCAGCAAATAAATCAAGGGGTGGGCACCTGCATTGTTAAGCTCTCATTGATCTTGGATCTTGACTTTGTGGTTAAATGGACTTTTGAGTTACGAACAAAACGACTTACGAACATACTTCCTGCTCCCGCGCTCTTCCCAAGCTGGAGATCATAATTAAAAGCGCGAGCGTCTACAGACATCGGAAACAGGAGCTCCCGTGTCCTCGTGTCCCACGGTGACGCGGAGGAACAGTACGGTCACGTGGCCTGGATCCGCCAGAAATAAGCCAGAGGCTGCGGGAGCCCGCAGGGGGCACGCACGTCCGCGCGCAGGCAAAAGACACTGTTGTCTACAGTGCTGTCCCCGTGCCGTACCGCGCTCGGGGTAGGAAAAGGCCGCGCGCGAGCCCGCGTCAGAGCACGTCACGCGTTTCAGGTGCCCGATGCTCGCGCGCAGGTGACGCGAGACGTCCTTAAGAATGGCTCGTCACGAGAACAGTGCGAAACACAGGACACGTTACGGAGAAGTTATATTTTTCTCGTTAGTATCACTGCACGTGTGTGTGTGTGAGTATCTGTCAGTGCAGATAAGTGTGTGCAGGTGTGTACCGTACGCGTGTAAGGCCGCACCGTACCTGTCTGTGACGATCGGGTCTCCAAGCGGCCTCGCGCGACTCCTCTCCGGAATGATCGAGCGCGCGGTGTCCGTGTCAGCCGTGGGGGGCGTCGGGGGCGAGAGGGTGGGGGGAAGGGGGGCGGGGTGCGCCGTTAAAACACTTTTTAAGAGCGCTGACTCGACCTGCAGCGTGGCGCCGTGCAGCAGGAAAGACCCCCTGCGCACCCCCACAGCAGTGTGTGTGTGTGTGTCTGTGTGTGTGTGTGTGAGATGCTCTGCGCGATGTATTCCTCCCTCTTCCCCCCGCCCCCTCCCGCAGAGAAACACGGAGCGCAGGAACGCGCCCTTCCCTCTCCTCCGGACACACGAAACACGGGATCCTTCCTGCGTATTATGACATATGAAATATGAAAAATGAAAACAATCCGTTCCTTCGAACTATTAGTTCTGAGGGGCTCCAGTGGTCATGTATAGGAACAATTATTTATCACCCACCCCAAAAAAAAAAAAAAAATCAGTCTGCTGATAAGTGTTTAATTCCGACTTTTAAATGGAATTTGGAAAAAAATAACCGATACAGTAAATGAAAGAGCAGCCGTGGCTCCGTTTTATTTCTTTTCATCTGCTGCAAAATAAAGATCAGGGGGGAGATAATGACAGACCCCCCCCACCACACCCCGCCCCCCCGCGGACGCGCAGCAGATCTTCATTCCAGCGCCTTTGTGGAGATATTGATGATGATGATGGCCAAGTGGACACTTTGATTTTTGTGTGCCGAGCTAGTTATAAAGAATCAATATTATATCAAGGGGTAAGTTTCGTGATAAAGGACTTTAGCCACTCCGGCTATTCATCATAAGTCTGTAGCAGGCAGATAGGTCAAAAGAAATTATATAGCACTAAAGAGTGTGTCTTCTTATCTCTATAAACCAGCGAGTGGGGGACAAGCAGATCGATACCCCCGCCTGCTGTATAGCCCACTTCTTGCAATTATCAATAGCTGATTTTGTCTTCCAGGGGGCTGCATCTATTAATACTAGATAATAAGAGCCTTTTGGACATAACTTGTAGCAGGAAGGCTGGAAAAAACACAAGTTTGCGCACAGGACGACCTTGGTGGCACCGAAAGTGTCCCCTGTGCGCGAGGCGGCTGCGGTGGGGGGTGATGCGGGGTGGTGCGGGTGCCAGCTTGGGCAGGAGACCCTCCGTAAGGGTTTGTGCGAGACACACACTCGTGTGTTTAATTGATTTGAATTACATTGATACTGGGTGGTGCGTTAAATAGGGTTTACACGCACACACACATGCAGACACGCTTGCATGTATAAATTGTTATGGTTAGGGAACATGAAATGGAATTGAAACTGCATAGACATAGACACACACACACACACACACACACACACACACACACTCAGCCGCAGCTGAATACCAAATAATGTACAAATCGAATACACAGAAAACCAGTAATATAACCAAGTGTTTTGAGTACATACACGTTTTAAGGCTGTTTTAATTAATTTAACAATAAAATCACAAATAAAGTCCACGCAATTACTGAAATAACCAAAACATGTCCTATTTCTGTTTTAAACATTTAATGCAAATAATTACGCTTGTAGTATTTGTTTCCATGTTTCGTTTATGTCCAGGCAATTGTGAAAAACAAAATTCGTTTGCAGACCAAAACGAAATAATAAAATAACACTGTTTTTCACGCAAGTCAGTTTGGAGAATAAGAGAAATTCTGGGAACCGTTTCATTTGCTCATCATAAGAAAATTGTGCGGATCAAAATAAATTCATATTCTCCTCATATACCGGAAAGAACGGAACGCATCTGGAGACGAGGGTAAATGATGCGCAGGATTTTGTCCTTTATTTTATAAGGTTGAGAAACTCTTTGAAAGACGAGCTGAAATAATTGTGAAAGAAGAAAACGAACCGTAGAAATCGGAATTAGAGCTCCAGTGATCACAGCCCGATCACACATCTGCTCGCATTTTACCACAGTTTTACGTGTTTTATGGCGAATACCCGGGATACAGTGAGTTCCCTTTGAAAAATGTTCCGTTTGCTCCACGTTCTTTAATTTCACTTTGTCTTCACCCGGGTTCCTGTATCTGAAAACAAACCAAACCGTCAACATTTGCTGCACCGTCGCAGGCCTGCTGCCCAATATCCCTTTGAGATTTATGAAAAACAATAAATAGTGTTATGTACAACCTGAACTCAATGTGTGTGTTGCGGTGGAGGATTTCGCAGTTCTTTTACACTCAGTTTCACATATGATGTAACAACACACTGGATGCCACTTATGACAATTAAATTTCCTCGTCTAACAGAAACTGCATTAGTTCGGAATCTGCGTTTGTTTCCCGAAAACAACATTTCTGTTCTTTCGGTGACAGCAACAACAAAAAAAGAAATATACAATACGTAAGTAAAAAATAAAAAAAAAAAGGTTCCAGAGTCCACGCAGAGACACGCTGTCTTCTTCATCATTCCATATCGCGCCATGTTCACCGCTCCTATTGCACGAATAATTAAACTTTACCCTCAAATGATATAACAATAAGCAGCGCGCACGAAGGCGGCGTCGCGTGCAGGAAATAACCGCGGGCGGCGCGCGACTTACTTCGCGAAAGGAATAAAAAGTCGCCGCTTGACACGAGATGCGCCGGGTCGCGTGCGGCCGGACGGGCTCGAGGAGAGAGGCTTTAAGAGTAACGGAGTGGGACATCCTAGCGGTGGAAACGCGCAATCTCAGAGGCGCAATTTAAAGTGCCTCTGTGACGCGCGGCGACCTCCACAGTGGAGCTGTGGACGCGAGAAGCCACGCCAGCGTCAGACCTCCGTCTCCGTCTCCGTCCGCGACAAAAGAGGCGTTGGAGCCGCGCTCCGCGCCGACAGGACAACGCGCTGCTTCTTTTGCGCCACAACGAGGTTTTGACGCGGACGGGAACAAGGGCCGATTTTTGGAGCGCGGCTCTGCGTCACGGCGGGAACGCGCAGGACGGAGCGGAGACGCGCGCAGCCCCGGGGCTGCTGCTGGAGAGGGGACGGACCCTGGGCTGATCTGGGGACTGATCTGCTGTCGCACACGCGCACAGAGCACACACACACACACACACGCACACACACGCGCACACACACACTGACTGCGCAAAGACGTCGGCGCCCGCGAGCAGCCACACAAAGTTTGGGTAACAATTGTACGGACTTCTTTTTCTCTCCACCTCCGACTTCCAGGCGCTTTTCACACTTCCTCAAGACAGGCAGCATTAAAACGCTTTTGTTTTCCTCGCTCAAAATGTCGAGCGCTTCTCGTGCCAGAGTATTAAATGTCATCATCTTCTGAGTGAAGGACAGCAAGAGAAAGAGGACTTTTTACATCTCTTTTTTTCTTTTTGGAACCGTATCTAGAAAGTTGCTCCGCTCGGGCTCCTGGAGGTCCGCGGCTCAGCTCGAGCACCAGGAGTTCGTCCGATGAAGAAAAGTCCCCAAACTCCGCAGAGGAGGACATAACGGGAGAGAGTGTCCACACAAAGCCCTCGAGACGAGGAGGGAAGAGGAGCGGCTGAGGGGGACAGTCGGGGCCGTTTTGGGGGGACAAAGTGACAGAAGTCACCGAAGAGCGCGGGAGGGGGATGGATGGAAACATCTGAGCCACTGATCTCTAACCCCCCCCCCCAACCCCAGCACCGCTGAAAGTGCGCGCAAAACGCGGGCGCGAGCGATGGCTGATGGGGCTCTGGGACACGAGGAGGCAGCACGAGGCGCCCGCGAATTCCCACAACTTGTAGGACAGGAGAGACGTTAGACATCTGTAGCAAGAAGAAAAGAAAAGAAAAGAAAAGACAAGAAAAAAGAAAAGGGGGGACAGAGCCCGGAGAAGCCGACCTTGTATGAGGGGCACTTTCGGTGCGGTCGCCGGAGCAGGAGAAGGAGGAGGCGGAGGAGGTGGAGGAGGTGGTGGTGGTGGTGGTGGTGGTGGTGGACACAGCGCCGGACCGCGGGGGCCGCTAATTGCCCGGCCCGTCCCTCATTTACATAGGGAGCGTGCACGCTGGAGAGCGGCCAGTCGCCCCCCCCAACACACACCCCCCCACCAACCCGTCGCCATGCATTATTCACCATCATAATTATAAACCGACATGCGCAGTCCGAGCGGCGGCAACTCCGGCTGATCTCCCCCCTCATTTCTGCGAGTGGACTGTTTGCGAACATTTTTGCGTGTTTTGAGCTCCCTCGCGCACCCGCCCCCCCTCGGCCACACACCCCCCAGCGGCGTGCGCGTGGCTGGATGCGCGCGGAGCCGGAGCGCCATGTCCCGCCGCAAGCAAGCGAAGCCGCAGCCGCTGCGCTCGGACCGGGAGCCGGAGCCCGGAGCGCTGCTGTCCCAGCACGGTGAGTCCTGCAGCGTGTCCTGCGGAGGTGATGATGAAGGTGAGGGTGATGGTGGTGGTGGGCTCCTCACAGGGACACCCCCCCACTTCCCCTCCAGAGCCCCGCGGACGCACTTTTGAGAGCCCGGGATGGACGCGCGCACTCGCCGCCTCCGTCCGACACCCTCTCCGACTGTCCTGATCAGGAATTCGTGCGTAATTATTTAATTTTCTCCTCCAGCTGTTCAAACAAACGTGCGCAAAATCTTTCCTGCTCTGTTGACACGTGAAAAGTGTTCTTTTGAGTGGGAAAGGGAAGGTTGTCGTGAGGCGCCGCGTCCGTTCCTGGCTCTCACTTCGTCTCTTTTTTGCTCTACTTAAAAACACACACACACACGCAGACACACACACACACACACACACACACACACATACATAATATGAATAACTACAATTGTGCACTCGTTGCCACGTGAAAGGTGTTTTTGGGTCGTGTTCAGTTCGAGGCTCCACCACTGTGGAAGTATGTCGGAACCATGAGTGGTTCGACAAGACCGTTTTTTACTTTTAATGTCACTAAAAAGAGTTCAGAAGGGACAGTTTTTATTTTCCGTTTTTTATTTTTGAAATATTAAATTTGGCACGAATTGCGCATTAAAAGCACACAACAACAGAGCTTTACTACAACATTTTAATCCATATGATATTCTCCCCCAACTGCACCTTTTCCGCACTTTTTCATACTCGACAATATTTGTGCCAAATGTTTTTTTCTTTGTTTAATGTTTATTTATTTGTCAATTAGTTCATTATTATTATTATTATTATTATTATTATTATTATTTATAATAATAATTTTAAAAGATTCGAAGGCAACATTTTTCGCTAAATTGCAGACCTGTGCCGAAGAATTGCACCCAAGCCTTGTCGGGAATTTTGCTGTTAAATAATTAATTTTAATTACAATCGAGTTTCATGTATTTAACGGATGTTTCCACATGCTTTCTTTTTTCTTATTATTATTACACGTTTACTGCCATTTTTCACAGATTACTTCGTTTTCGTATGAAATTTCTACTTAAAGCTTCTTAATTTATAGAACTAATGCATCATGTGTTTAATTTAGTATTTATAATTTGTTCATATAACTTGAAAGAGCCAGATTTAATCGTTTTGATGAAGACCTGCCTGGAAATAATTAAAATATACACTTTTGATGCTTTGGGGAGGTAAATGTTAGGCATTTAGTGATTTTTGTATGATTTTTTTTTCGGTTAATTTCAGTGGAGATTTCAAAAGAGAAAGTATTTCCCCCCATTTCCCCAAAAACAGACGAATTGCAGTTTCCCCATTGTTATGTTAATGTTTTTTGTTTGCCATCACACCCGGATCCCTTATGCCTGGTGTGTTTCTCATCCTGCATTCAAATCCTGCATTTAGATCCGATTAAAGAAAAAGTTTAACAGCCTCATTCAGAGTTAATATTTTAAAACATATATATTTTTTCAGATTGTGTTAAACACACAACACATGCACAACTTTACATACATACTGCCCATGAGTGTGCACTATATTATATGCATTCTTTTAAAAATATAAAACATTTTTGGGTGGTTTTATGTGAATATTTCTCACAATCATCACAGTTTATTTAGAGCTGCAGCCGATGTATCTGATGAAATTCTATCAAATAATTTACATCTAAGAGCCAGTGGTGCTTAGCAGGCAGACTTAGTGTAAAGAATTAAAAAAAAAAAAAAAAAAAACATTAAGTAGATTATGTTTTTGAAGGGTATAAATGCATTCTTACTAAATGAGATTTGGTTAACCTTGTTAGTGTTTTTAAATATAGTGTCACCTATCATGGCACGCAATTATCTTCCGAGCTGTTTGTGCTCATCTTTATCATTGAAACCCCTCGTGTTACTGAGCACTTTTAAATTCATACATGTGCTTGTGTGTGTGAGCACATCAAATATGATAGATGCCACCATGTGACATCGTTTAATGAAACAATGAAAAGGTAGTTCTTCAAAGTAACCAAATGAGCCAAATGTTTTGTGTACTATTTTTTTTTTAACCTCTGGTTGCCATGCCTGCGTCGTGCGGCGCTCTTCCCGAGAAAAGGCCGGTGCTGTTTATAGGTGTGTTGTAGGTGTGTGCTTTTCTTTTTTTCTTGCGATTCATATACAAATATGCAGATTGCTGCGGCCCAGCACACTCGTCGCACACCTTAGGGGGACGTGTTTTCAGTCATGAGCCAGAAGCTCCACTCAGGTGTCCTGAAGGAGTGAGTGCGGCGAGTTGCTCCTGGAACCTGTGTGAACCCAGTCCCACACCTCCCGGCGGTGTTCAGGTGCCATTTTTACATCTGTTTGGTTAAATCTTACATGGTTTACAGTATATGTGTTCTTGTGGACTGGGCAGAAGAGTGCGGCGCGATGTTCCAGGTCAGGTAGCTGACGCGGAGACACGGGGAGGTCGGCCTCGCAGAGCAAACACACGGACTTGGCAGGACCTGCTGAACTTCTCCACGTCTTTTGTGGATTTGTGCACCAACTCTTGCTTTAGCAGCAGCTTTTATTTGAAAGAGAGGAGCCCTCGTGGTTTCGGAGTGCAAGATCTATGGTACAAAGGCGTCCTTCCGCGCCTCGGTGTGACTTCCCAGGAGACGCAGGAGTGTGTAGCTGAGATTGCTTTCGATGACTTCTGTTTACTTCTATTAAACACTGACAACAAGTCAATATCAGTTGAGCCCACAGCAGCAATATCCGAGAGGCTCTGTGCAGGCGGAGCAGGGAAGGCAACGGTTCTGCGATGATGTTGGAAAAAAGCAGAGGGCACGCCCTTCAAAGTCAGATTCGCAAATGTGAAATCATGTCATAAAAGGACTTGGAGACTGTAAATTTAAAAGAAAAAAAAAAAAAAAAACGCAAGGAAAGTGTCTTCTTTACCACAGTAAGATGTGGCTATTTGAATAGCTTTGTGAGACAGTTTCATTAAAATTATTATTATAAAAAAAAAATTGCTTCATGCTCATGTCCTTCGTTGAACTCAGAAAAGAGAGACAATCTGCCTCGATTTTTGTGAGCGCAGTCCGGACGCACCGGTGCACCGTGGTGTGGAGGCAGGGATGCCGGGTCCATCCTCATCGCCATTCAAGCTCAGGCCTGCTGTGACTTTTCTCACTTCCTGTAGCGCAGGATTTCAGAGAGAGAAATATGACATTTCAGAGAGAAATATGTTTTTTGAGGCATTCATCAATTTGGAGGAAGGCTTCTGCAAAATGAAAAAATGACATTTCAGTCCACATTTTACATTTATTTATTTAACACTTTTCTCCAGAGTGACTCATGATGTTCAGCTACTTACAGCAGGGTAATTTTTACTGTATCAGTTCAGGGGAAGTAGCCTGAATCGATAAAATAAAAAGGCTTCTTCGGCAGGAGGAGGGATTGGAACCCAGGACCTTTGAGTGCTTTAACCATTATGCCACCTGCTGCCCCTCTTTTGTGTAGCTCAACTTACCTGAAGCCACGGCACCAAAATGAGTTCATAGAAAATGTTGGCCATTTTCACCCCCCAGGGACAGAAACACGGGAAAAGTGGTGTCAGTTTCAGGGGGTTGGTTGTTTGAATCCGCTCATCCAGAGCGCTGTCAGGTTGAATTTTCACCGCCAGTCTTTTACTTTGTGTGTTGTTGTCAGACTGGCCGGGGTGTGGGGGGGAGAGTGAGGGTTATGGGAGTAAAACAAAAGTAAAGTAGTGAAAAAGAGACAAATGTCCATAGATGTTCGCGGTCCTGGTCCAGGTTGTGGTCGAACCGAATTCACCCCTCATTCCTCTTCCTTTCTGCCAACGAGGATTCGAACGTGACCTCGCGGCTCTCGGCCCCAAACCTGTGTTTAATCAGGAATTAAACCCTGGAGTTTGTTTGACCCCTTTCTTTTGGGTGGGGGTCAGGTCAGCGAATGGGGTGGGGGGTGGGGGGGGTCCCCTCTCCTTTCTATTGCAGCCACATTGTTGTCAAATGTAGCACATTAGGGCCCTTTTGAGAGGGTGCAATCGCTCCGAGTGCCAGCCCATCCCCCACTCCACCCCACCCCACCCCCCGGCAGCAGGGGCAGTTAGAGGCGCTTTGATGGAGCCTGCTGACTTAACCTTTGCCTGCCTTGCCCCGACAGGCCCGGCTGCGCCATGTCAAGCTCATAATGCAATTAGCACATCTTTGCCGTTGACCTTGGTCATGCCGCTTAGCTGTGTTGGACAACGTGTTAACGCCAACACAGCGGCACCTCGAGGCGGTCCCCGGAGCCCTGGGGAACAAGCGCTGGGGACGAGCGCCGGGGATGAGCGCCGGGGAACGGCTCTGGCCCGGGATCCTCACCGGTGCGCTGCCTGCTTGTAGTTGTTTCAGCTTTACTAACTTTTTAACTTTTACCTACATTTTACAGGTCAGCCAATTGTCTCAGTGACCTAAAGGCATGTCAGTTGTCTATATTCCTAATTTTCTTTAAAGTTCAGCTGTAGACATGAATGAATGAATGAATGAATGAATGAATGGAAATGTTTTAATCCCCCGAGTGAAACTGCACTGGACTACAGCTCCGTAAAACATACATACAGGGACAAAACATAAATTAACAAATAAATAAACACATTATGACAAGGTGGGGGGGGTAGCAGTAGTTCTACATTACAGTCATACAGTCGTGGAAAGCAAGAAAATGCAATGAAAACTGTACAAACTAATTAATAAAATTAATCAGCTTTTTTGTTCATAGCACCACTATAGTATTTTATAAATGTGGTGCACAAGTTTTAAAAGTTTTTTTTTTTTTACTTTTTTATGCCACTTTTTATATGATCTTAAAAGTTATATTTGGCAATTGTGGCACTATTTGCACAGCGGTGCGTGTATGTACTTTCGTTACTAATATTTTGTTTTGGGGGGGGTGTTTTTCTGAAAATTCCTAAAACGGAAAAGCAAGAAAGCTCTAGAAAGTTCTGAGTGGAGTTGCGGAGCTGCGACAGAGGGGACAACCCTCGCTTCCTTTGAAGATCTTCAGGCCTTTGTTTTTATTCACCGCTGGACCACCCACTTAGCGATGCCAGGGATGTTACAGAGAGGAGCCTTGCGCGCACGAGTGTGTGTGTGTGTGTGTGTGTGTGTGTGTGTGTGTTTTTTCAAGGCCCACACCAAGATGGCTGCCCTCTTCAATTACCGGTTGCCGTTTGGGACGCACATAAATACGATGTCCCATTAGGAGGACAGCCGTCGGTAGGCAACGCAGCGGGCGACACGGCCATAAGGGGAGAGTGTGTCGCCAGTGTTCACGCACACACAGACACACACGCACACATCTGTGCACATCCACAAAGGGCCCCAGTGTTGGGGGGCCAAACGGAGCCATACTGTACCGCGCAGCAACAGGCACCACGGCAGCACGGAGGCCATGGTGACATCGGCACGCGATGAGACGCGTAAGGAGGTACGAGGGGCCGGTTTGCGGGGGAGTCCAGTGGGGGTTGGGGGGGCGACTCGTGGACCCCGATGACTTGATGACGCGAGATCGGAATGTCGCTGACCTGTCTAGGGCCTGTTGATTGTATTTGGGGAGGAAACCCTGAGTGAGGATGGGCAAGAATGTGTACGTGTGTGTGTATTGTGTGTTGTGAGGCAGCAGCAGAAAAAAGGTGTCCTTCTTCCAGGAATTTCCCCACATTGATGGCCTCAGCAGGCTTTCCGCTTTGTCTCATTGAGGCTCCCAGCTTGGGAGGGACCCGCGGCGATCCATCTCCCGTTTAATGGCCAACGCGTCCCTGAACGCAGGACAGGGTGCGTTTTAGCGGGGCGGGGTGGCTGGGGGGTGGTGTCGATCATATCCCCTAGTTGAGGGCGCTTGCAACAGGCCGCTGGACATGTCGAGTTGTGACGCGCAACCCGGGTGATGCGCCGGCGCGCGATGTCATAAGAGTGTGTCTTTGTTAAGCGGAGCCGCATTTAGAATGAGACAGATTTACGTGCGCGGTGCTCGAAACCAGCCCGGGGATGCCTTTTATTGCCTTTCCCAGAATTCCTTTCGCTTAAACGCTCTGAGGGGGATTACAGGAAGACATGTGTACTCTGGCTAAAGCCGTCTCTCACGAAGCGGGGTAATGTTTGTGTCGAGTAACACGGCACTGCAGAAGTGGGGGGGGGGGGATCACGATGGCACCAACTGTGTCGCGTGAGTGTGTGTGTGTGTGTGTGTGTGTGTGCGCGTGCTGTAAATCAATGTGCAAGCGGTTAAGAATGGCGGGTGTGTGATTGCACGGCGCTCTGCTGAGCGTGGCACCTCGTGGCTCCCAGTTCATGGGCCGAGAGCAGGAATACTTTATCTGATATGATACGTCAGATTAGTGGTTTCAATTAGCGGGCCCAGATCGCCAGGCCAGATAGCCGAACGCCGCAATCCCTCCATCGATCGCCTCGCGCTCCGTAGTCGCACCTGAGTGCGGAGGTCTTTCCAGCAACGGAGGAGAAGGACTTCTCGTTGAAACCTGAGCTTTACGGCATATGATCAATGCGGGTTGTCCGAGTCCAACTGGACATTTCGCCCAAGAGATGCAAAAGAGAGACGTTACGAAACGTAGCGCGAAAGCAGGGCCTAGACGTCCCGCCGCTCATTTTCGGTTTACTCTCTTTTACTCCGTTTTAAATACGTGCCCTTCGTATGTTTGAGGGACTGTAGGGATGGGGATTTTGGACGTGCAGGTGGCCCTGCGATGGGGCACCTTGAGAGCCACTCGAAACATAGAAATGCATCACAGTGTCCCACTTTAAATTTAAAATGCTTTCTAATAAGACAAGGTTAACAGTTTCCCCTCACATCTGTACCTAGCAAATGACTATTTTAATGCTACACCTGCAGGTGTTGCGGCAGATAACGTTCTGATTGTTATTTAAAGCGTTCCGTGTTTAACGGAACTGAACGATAGGTATTATTTTAGCTTTAATCCATAATTAAGATGGAATTGCGAAGGAATATTGTGGTTTACTGAACAATTTTTCTACATCAGTTTTGCCATAAGGTTGTATATTTTTCTAGAAAGCTCTGCCTGTGCTGAAATGTGTGCACAGTGTATTTTTTTTATTGACGTTTCTTTTATTTTTACTGAGAGAAAATTCAGTTAATGAAAATATTTTGCAGATTTCAGTTCATTCGCTCAATAGTGAATACTGGAAAAAAATAGTTTGAAAATTCATAATTAAAGTAGCAATGCATGGTGCATGTTATTATGAAACATATTTTTGTTTCAGTTTTTAATTCTTGTGTTTCCACTTCAGAATCTAATTTCTTCTCGCAGACGCTAAGGTACGTAGGTATTACAACATATATTGTTGCTGATTATTATTTTGTAATTCCATTTTAAAACTGAAGAAACTAAAAATTAAGATTCATAAGTCAGTGTTCAGATAAATAAAATATCTTCATTGATGTTTTTTTTTTTTTTTCATTCTTGTGCAATCTGTTTCCAAAATAATTGTGTGGTTAATATAAATAAATAGATAAAAATAATAATAACAAATAAATCACATAGCCAAATCCCAACAGAGGAGACCATTACAAAATCAAAACACAGATTTAAATGTTGCTAACCTTTTTGTTTATTATTACTTTTTCAAATCCTACATTTTTTTTTTCTGAACAATTTAAAGAAGTCTGGTCTTAACACGGGCTGCATTGTAATCAGTAATGTAAACCATGTAAACCGATCCTGTTTTTTTTTTATTTAATTTAATTTTTAGTAGCAAAAGCATACACGGACACACTTTAACAAACATTTGTAAAAAATAGAACAATGCAAACAGGAGAATAATTCCCATGCTAATAACTAATCTAGCAAACTAAACAGCTCCTGCTAATTTATCCTGACCTTTCAACCCTCGCTTATGCAAATGTGCATATTTGCATCTCTGTCAGTTGATCGTTTAAGCAGATTTGTCGTCGTGTTCACGTGTCCCGTCATTTTGAGCGCATTGTTTTACTGTTTGTCTCTTGATAATCTCCAGAAATGAAAGGGGAGGGCGACACTGTTTCTTATTGTTCATCCAGGAGGTTAATTCCCATGGAGGCCCACGGGTGTAATCAGAGGATCCCGAGCAAATGTTCAGTGTTACATTTCCACATGTACTGTCCTAAATTGGCCAGTTTTGGGTAGACCTTATTATTTAATATTTGCATTTTGATCATTTTGAGTCGCTCACCATTTTCATAACATTATGTTTTGCTTGTCTTGCCCAGGGTCCCCAGTTAAAGGTCCAATTCTTTGCCGAAAGCTTTTTGTTTTAATTGTTTTCATTCTGTTAAAGAAGGCTGACCCCAGTGGCAAGAGTTACAGCAGAGATGATAAATTTGTTTACTAATTAATCACTTAAACACACAGCGGAGGCAGTAAAATGAGTGTTCAGACAGGACCTTTCAAAGGACGTATGTGAAATCTCTGCATTTTTCTGAGACACTTTTAATTTAGAAAAATCACTGCTGTGCCACTCTGAAAGTTT
This sequence comes from Scleropages formosus, assembly GCF_900964775.1. Classification (NCBI taxonomy): domain Eukaryota; kingdom Metazoa; phylum Chordata; class Actinopteri; order Osteoglossiformes; family Osteoglossidae; genus Scleropages; species Scleropages formosus. Next base: position 2,510,935 of record NC_041823.1, read on the forward strand.
CCCTACTCTGGGTGCATTTAAATAGCAATTGTTATATATTGTTGATTCATATAAGAACATTTTTTTGCTAACTCTTTCTATTATTTAGAAAGAGGTGTCTGAGATATGTTTTCACTGTTTACAACACAATAATTTTCAACTGTGCGAAAAGATGAGATATTAAATAAGAAATTTAAATTAACTTAATTTGTTGTTTTAACATCTGTGATGATGTGCCTTGTTTAAACTGATGAGATATTATATATGGAAGGACATAAAATTTAGAGTGGAACACATCCATGCTGTGTCATTGACAAAATACCCCTCAAATAAGAATAAAGTGATTAGTGACCTCATTTGGTGCTACATTTAACCACACTTCAGTAAACCTGGTTTCTCTTGGCTGCAGTCATCCACATTACATATATATTTACATTTATTTATTTAGCTGATGCCTTTCTCCAAAGTGACCTATAGTATTAAACTACTCATGCTGTTTTATCCATTTATACAGCAGGGCAATTTTTATTGTATCAGCAGTTTGGTCTTGCAAATTTAATGTAAAAAAGTGGTGGGAAAGAAATAGAACTCCTGCCCAATACACAGACACCAGGAGTTCCTTGGTTGCGTGAGCAAGAACTACGACGGCTTTCCACTGATGTAATGACTCGCACCCGCGTTCAGCAGGCCTCTGAAGTGAAACAGCCCCAGTGCTCTGCTCAGGTCTGAGTGAACACAGTCCAGTGGAAATGCGCACCGGGCCGCAGCTGCATATTTGATCAGGTGTGAACTGGGAGTGTGCTCGATGAACACACGGGCTACACGCCACTCGAAGGTAACACGAGAGAGAGGAAGTAGCTCCTTACGCCAGTGATTATACATGTGTAACTAATTAGTGACTTCTCTGCTACGGCTCTGCCGTGTAATTTGTTGGACCCGTTTTCAAAGGGGAAGAACTAAGATGAACTGGCAACCCAAACACTGAAAATGTATTTCTTTTCTGTTTCTGCCTTCTTTGCTTAAAACATGGGATTTCCATTTTAAAATGACAAATTGTAACTTTAAAGTCAATTCACGGGTTGCTCCTTTTTGTACTCGTACATAAAATACAACATTCACTGCACTGTTATGTTAGATGAGTGTGATTATGCAGCATTTTTTTTAAAAAATAAACTTGCTAGATGTGCCTTGGGTTTGAGCCTTTTCAGCGTCTTTTCTGTGGATGCTAAATTTGTGTTTGCGCATGGTAAATGAGCTGGTGCGGGAGTTGCAAATTGCCAGGGGTATCAGAGTGCTCGATAGTGAAGGAGACTCCTAATGAGTCTATCAAAGACTTGATTTGTACTCAACAGACGAGGCAGCTGAGATTTCTATGAAAATATTGGAAATCAATAGCTTCTATGGAATTTCATTAAGCGGCCGCATCCACAATTGATAGGGCCTCATAATTTGATGGATTGTGCAAAGACAAGTATTAGCACGGCATAAGAGCAGGAATAAAACACAGAGGAAAAAAAGATTAACACTAAAGATGTTTGCGCACAATCCCTGATGGGTTTCTTTCCTTCCTTTTTTCTTCTCGACTTTCACATTCCCAGCAGCTTCGGGGGAGGGAGCGGATGACGCGGACAGCGGGAACGAGAGCCGCAGTGGCAGCGAGGAGACGCATGTGTGCGACAAGTGCTGCGCCGAGTTCTTCAAGTGGTCAGACTTCTGCGAGCATCTGAAAAGCTGCACCAAGAACCCACTGGTGCTCATTGTCAATGAGGACGGCCCTGCGCCCGACCCTGAGGACTTCCCAGCTGAGCAGTCCCCGGCCGGCAGCTGCCACAGTGACCCAGCAGACAGTGAGGACGTGGAGGATGGCCCGGTGCTGGTGGAGGGTGACGATGCGGCCGAGGCAGTGGCGCTAAAGGCTGGCGCCGAGAAGGACGACGAGTCTATGGAAGTGGAGCGAGTCCCTGAGAAGCAGGCTGATCTGGAAGAGCCTGCTGGCTCTCCAGAGCCCAGTGCCCCGTTGCCTCAGATCGAGACCCCGTCAGCTGTGACTGGGTACAGCTTGCCAAACACCAATGTGACCCTAGAGACTCTTCACAGCACTAGAGTGGCCGTCGCTCAGTTCTCGCAGAGCTTCCGTGCGGGACCTGGCGCTGTGTCCACTGTGGCCATCCCCATGATCCTGGACCAGCTGATGGCGCTGCAGCAGCAACAGATCCACCAGCTACAGCTGATTGAGCAAATCAGGAGTCAGGTGGCCATGATGAACAGGCAGCCAATGCAACCAACGCTGAACCCCGTCGGTGTGCCTCAAGGTCCATCCTCGGTAGCCACTTCCGGTCAGCTCCACCTACAGGGTTTCATTGTCCCTCCTGTCCACCAGCTGCCCATTAGAGTGCCCTCGGCTACGAACGGACAGGCTTCCATGTCTCTGGCATCGGCTCTGGAGGGACCCCAGTCACTTGTTTCTCAGTCTGGATCCGTGCCCTCTGTCCCAGGAATTACCAACAGTACTTCAGCTTCAGCCGCCTCCAACCTTCCTGCTTCCAGCTGCAGCTCAGTGTCTTCTTTACTGCCACCCTCCTGCATGGCCCCAAACAGCGGCGGGAATGGCGGCCAGACACGAAACACCTCAAGCCCTCCCCCGCTAGGTCCTAGCAGCCTTCTTAGTCCATCCTCCAGCCTTCCGCTGCTACCTCAGAGCTCCTCGAGCACTGTCATCTTCCCTAACCCGTTGGCCAGTATCGCTGCCACAGCCAACGCGCTGGACCCTCTCGCTGCCCTGATGAAGCACCGCAAGGGGAAGCCGCCCAATGTTTCCGTGTTTGACACCAAGCCCAGTTCGGAGGATCCCTTCTTCAAGCATAAGTGCAGGTTCTGTGCCAAGGTGTTTGGCAGCGATAGCGCCCTACAGATCCACCTGCGCTCGCACACGGGTGAGAGACCATTCAAATGCAACATTTGTGGCAACCGCTTCTCCACCAAGGGAAACCTGAAGGTTCACTTCCAGAGGCACAAAGAGAAGTACCCTCACATCCAGATGAACCCGTACCCGGTTCCGGAATACCTCGACAATGTGCCCACTAGCTCTGGAATCCCGTACGGAATGTCTCTGCCTCCAGAAAAACCGGTCACAACGTGGCTGGACAGCAAGCCAGTTCTACCCACAATTCCCACATCGGTGGGCCTGCAGCTTCCTCCGACCTTACCTAGCATGGGGGGCTATAATGATTCTCCGAGTCTGACTCCTTTGAGCAGATCGCCGCAGAGACCATCCCCACCTTCAAGTGAGTGTGCGTCTTTATCACCCAATCTGCTGGGCAGTGATACCAGCACTCAGGCCACGTTAGAATCCAACCAGCCCAACCTGGGGGCCGATGCTCCCCCAGTCCTCAAACCGGAGGGGGTCCTTCTCCCGCCAAACTGCACAAGCCGTCCGGGAGACAGCTCCACTGCGGTGACACAAGTGGTCCTCTCATCCACCGTCACTACAACTACCGCCACGACCACGCAGGCGAGCGAACCTGCAACTCCCCCGTCCATGGTGTCCAGCTCTGCACTCCCGCTGATGTCCGATCAGTTCAAAGCGAAATTCCCATTCGGTGGCCTCCTGGATTCCATGCAAACCTCTGAGACCTCGAAGCTCCAACAGCTGGTGGAGAACATTGACAAAAAAATGACGGATCCAAACCAGTGCGTGATTTGCCATCGTGTGCTCAGCTGTCAGAGTGCTCTGAAGATGCACTACCGCATCCACACTGGTGAGAGGCCTTTCAAGTGCAAGATATGCGGCCGGGCATTCACAACTAAAGGGAACCTCAAGACACACTTTGGGGTCCACAGGTCTAAACCACCGCTTCGAGTTCAGCACTCATGCCCCATTTGCCAGAAGAAGTTCACTAACGCCGTGGTCTTGCAGCAGCACATCCGTATGCACATGGGTGGCCAGATCCCAAACACCCCCTTGCCTGATGGACTCCAGGACATGGACACTGACCTCTCTTTTGATGAGAAGAGTTTGGATGCCATGAGCAACTATGACGATGAACTGATGGACGAAATGGAGCAATCAATGGAGGAGGATGCTGACCTCAAGGAAGGGGAGCTCGATCCATCTAAGCCCCTGATCCCATACTCTGGCATGTCCCCCTGCTCACCCCCCTCAGTCATCTCCAGCATCGCAGCCCTAGAGAACCAGATGAAGATGATTGACTCCACGGTGAACATGACCCACTCTTTCGGCCTTAAGTCAACACAGAACGGGTTCTTGGAGAGTGACCGCTTGACCAATGACTCGTCTTCAGCAGTAGGGGATCTGGAGAGCCAGAGTGTGGGAAGCCCAGCCCTATCAGAGTCCTCCAACTCAATGCATGCACTCTCCCCGGCACACAGCCACTCTGAGAGCCTCCGATCCAAGTCCCCGGGGGGGAACAACACGGAAGAAATGCAAGAATCAATGGCAACCGTAGTGAAGTCCGAAAAATCGGGAACCCCATCACCGACACCACTATCCGAAAACAGCGGGGCGCTTGACTTGACGGCAGCCCAGCCTGGGAGACCCTTCATCAAGGAGGAGAGCCAATTTGGGATGCTGTTCCTGAGTCGAGAGCGTGGTAAGTTCAAAAGCACTATCTGTGATAACGCGTAGTGGGTTGTGAACCTGTGGATTGTAAACTTATAGATGAGAGGGGATCAAAAGAACCTGTCTGAGATGTCTAAACCCGACTCCACTCTAGGTGTGACCCAAAACTCGTCAAGCCTGGTTACCACGGCTCCCAGCGCCATCAAGATGGAAGTGAACGGACACAGTAAGTCAAACTCGGTGAGCGACGGCCCACACCTGGCCCTCAGCATCCCCGCCCCCGTTGCCCCCCAGTCGGCAGTGAGCCCTGGCCTCGCACCCATGCTGGCTCCGCCACCACCACGCCGGACCCCCAAACAGCACAACTGTCACTCATGCGGGAAGAACTTCTCCTCAGCCAGTGCCCTGCAGATCCATGAGCGTACACACACGGGAGAGAAACCCTTCGGGTGCAGCATCTGCGGTCGTGCATTCACCACTAAAGGAAACCTAAAGGTATGTGAAGGCCCACGGACGTAAATCAGGACTCACTGAAGATTGCATTTAATACAGTCGATGTAACAAAATTAAAAATTCAGAACAAAATGAATTGAACTTTTCAAAATAAATGCTTATTGTGCTTTATGTTCCTCCATAATTTTTCATTTTTAAATACTGAATATTGTCTTTCTGTATGCTAGCTCTGAAAGGTATAGTCTAAAAGCAATGAAAGCAGGTTCCAGAAATAAAATAAATGAAAATATTCTGAATGCAGAACATTATGGGACAAAACCATGCTGTGAGTTGTTATTCTGTTAATTTACTTTTGCATGAGGGAAAGTAGTGTATTTTTGCATAAAAACTTTCTGTATTTATTTTGATATGAGATGGGTAAAAATGTTTTAAGTGAGGATATTGATAAATAATTACTGTAGTCAATTTTGTGAAGATTGCAGCTGTATGGAGCTCAGCATTTAAAATTATTTACAAAAATTCCAAGACCATTTTACATTTTGCTACACTGAGTACTTCATGAATGAAGAATGTTGTGTATTTGGAGTATAATTTGAAAATGTTCATTATATATATATATATATATATATATATTTTTACATTTTGATTTTAAGGTTGACCTAAAATATGTTTTCAGTTTAAACAATGAAAAAATACAGATAATATTAAAACAATTTTATTTCAGTCATTTACAACGTTGTATTTGTTTTTGGGGAAAAATTAACCAAATGTATTTTGAAATTGTGTTAATCGCGATATTCTCAGGAAGTTACTACATTTCTTAATATTAATTAATGATAATTTTACACCTTTGAATTGTAAGAATAATAACAATTATAAATCAAGGAATATACATCATATTTTTTAATTCAGTCTTTAATTCTGATATTATTCTCTCTATAGAGGTATTACTTGTGAAAGTGTGAGATATTTTCCACAGTTCAGCCCAAAGTGTGGACCTTTTGTTTATCATAAATTCCTACACAGATGCAAATTAGCTTTCGGGTCCTTTTTTTTGCTTTAATGAAAGAGAAAAAGGCATTGTTTCTTTTGTTCTATTCTTTGGAGGATTTACACTGATGCTGCATGGCTTTACATATTTTATGCACTTCACTAGCAGAATAAATGCACTTTTTTAGTTTATTTGTATTTGTTATTCAATTAAAAAGGCATTGTTAATTCAAATTAAAAAAAAAAAACACTAAAACCTTTTTTGAAAGTCCCTCATATTTTTTCTGGTGCTTTGAGGCTACATTTAGGATACACATTAAAAAATATTGCCCAAACTGAAGTGAAAGTAAATAATTATTTAAAATCTCTGTTGCCTAATTTTGAAGCCTAATTTGTGCCTTTTAGGTTCACATGGGCACCCACATGTGGAACAATGCTCCGGCCAGGAGGGGGCGACGTCTCTCGGTGGAGAACCCCATGGCCCTGCTGGGTGGCGACGCTGTCAAGTTTAGCGAAATGTTCCAGAAGGACCTGGCCGCACGTGCCATGAACGTGGATCCGGGCTTCTGGAACCAGTATGCCGCCGCCATCTCCAACGGCCTGGCGCTCAAGAACAACGAGATCTCGGTCATCCAGAATGGCGGCGTTCCCCCCCAGCTCCCCGTGAGCCTCGGCGGTGGTGGACTCCCGCCCTTGGGCGGGCTGTCCGGGGCCATGGACAGGCCACGCGCTGGTGGTAGCCCGCCAATGACCAGCCTGGAGAAGACGGGCATGGATGTGGGAGTGGGCCGCCCCTTCTCCAGGTTCATCGAGGACAACAAAGAGATCGGAATCAATTAAAAGAAGTTATTGGGACAGTGAGACTGTTATGAAATATGAAAAGTAACTGTTAAACCAGTTTGAAATATATGTACTATATTATGTACAGATGACATTTTTTTGGTTTTGGAAATATAGTATTGAGTATTTGTTAGAGATTGATCTATCTTTACCTTGGTCTCATTCCTCGTTGCTGTTTCGCTCATGCGAAGAACATGTCTTGTTTGCGAATCGGTCGTCTTGCAAGATTTGCATGGTACTTATTTGGTTCCTATCAGTACGTCGATGCTTCTGAGGCTGAATTTTGTTTCTCTTTTTTTTGTCGATGTTTTCAAAGAACTCTCCAGATGCATCAGCGACGAGCTAGCCTCGTGTTCGTAGAGCGGACGCGCAGAGACTGGCCCGCGTCTAGCTACGCCCTGGCTTGCGTACGCTCCTCCCGGCGTGGACTTTGGAATTACGAGATTAAATCACATCGTTTTAGTGCTCGCCTAATATTTTTTCTCCTCATAAAGTAGAGAACTTGAAAATGTTTGAACTATTTTAATCTTTACATTTAGTCCCTTGACATTGTGTTATATTAATGTCCAGTGTCTTTAGTATTTATAATATTGAAAAAAGCGGGTATAAGAAAATATATTTAATAGCCCCAGCATTTTATTGATCTTTTTTTTTCTAAACTGAACACTTCAAATATACTAAATGTCTCTTTGAAATAAAGACATAAATGTCATTTCACCTGATCGAAACAGAAACATCGTGAAGTTTTATTTGGAAAGTTAGCATGATTGTGTTTACCACCATGGTACATGAAGTAAACTTTGAGGTGTCTTAAGCTGCTATTTTGACATTTGTGCTAATATGAGACAACTTTTGTAAACATGTTGTCTAAAAAAATATTTAAAAGGAAAATTACAGACAAATCTTATCAGAAACATGTATGCATATTTTGTAATATACAGTTTAAAAAGATAGTCTAAGGAAAAAAGTCATCTTATAATTTGAAGGTTACATTTAAGAGAATGCACTTTTTAAAGGAAAGGTTTGTCTGTAATTTATTGTTAACCTTTGACTGAGCTACCACGCATTGTTTGAACCATAACAGGGTTTGTGCTTTTTGGCAATTCAGTTCTGAACTTTTGATAACATCGTCCGGACAGCGTTTCTCATAGCTGTTTGAGACAGCTTCGCGGGGTCGCTGTCCTTGTCCTCGTTTACCTTAAAACAAAAACTGAGACGAAAACCCTTCCTGTCTGTTGTAATTGTACCCCCTCCTATTGTGTGTTGGAAGCATGTTCAATGTAGACTGGTTGTTGCTTCTCCAGACAAAATAAGGGATTGAAGGTGTTTTAAAAAATTGTGCAGAAAAAATTAACAAAAAAAGAGAAAAACTGAACACCGTAGAAGTTTTTTCATTATTATTATTATTATTATTATTATGAATTTGTTTTTCTGCTCAGCCTATTCGCTTCATAACATCGCTTGCTGCAAAGCGTAGAAGTACTCATCAATAAATCGCATTGGGCGTGAAGTAAAAAAAAAATCACAGTATCACGGTTAGCTCTGCTGCAAGCGTCAGTGTTAGAAAAAACAGTCTTCAGTTATTTAAAACTTGAACTAACGGTGTATGTTTTGTGTACTACCTCATTTTTTGTTTTTTATTTCTTTGTATTTTTGTTTTTTTTTTTTTTGCATATGGCATGGGGAGATGGAAGAAAACAAGAGACTTCCTCCTCGTGTACAGACTGTACAAGTGAACCGTGGTACTGTACAACATCAAATCTCCGCTGCGTGACACAGTCCCCACTTTGAACGACAACCATGAGGAAAAAACAACACCGACGACCATCACTTTTTCTTTTTCTTTGACTCTTGGACGGGACACGTAAATTCAATTGAGGACAATCATGCCTTCAGATCCCTTCCTTTTTACTGTAAGGAGGGAAACCTCCTTCTCTTGTGATTCACTAATAAAAGAAATGGAAAAAAAAAAAAACAAAACATTACATGATTCTTTTCATACTTTTATACTATGGATATTCTTAGTGAAAAAGGACTAAACGAACGTTTGTCACCAGTCTCTGTGTGTTTTATGTGAGCCGTACTTCTGCGGAGACAGGACCATGTACACACACTCTGGTAATGGGGTGATTTGATGGTTTAATACTACATTCCGTCAGCAGAAGAACGATGGTTTGGGATGGAGGCAAATGACAAACGAGACCTTTTTTTGACGTAGGTGCTCTGCGTCGGAACTCTGCTTGGTGGGATGCTGTGGCGTCTTCTCCTAACCGAGGCCGCACACAGCATCATCGAGCTGGAAACTCAGTTCAATGGCTCTTCAACTTACGAACAAAACTGCGACTGAAAGTATGTCTGTAATTCAGTTTGTTCATAACTCCAAAGCCACTCTGACCGCTAAGTTGCAATTAATAAAATATCGTACAGACCATACCTCGTTTAATATACAGGTTAGATCCTTTAAAAATGTTGCTATATTTTCAACAGCTATTGCTAGGCAGCAGGTTGTATAGTGGTGAGCGCTACTGCATTTAGGGGGAAAAGGTTACAGGTTCAAGTCTCATCTCCAGCAGTAGTACCCTTGAGTAAAGCACTTACCCTAAAATGCTCCAGGAAAATTGCCCAGCTCTGTAAATGGGTGAAAAGGGTCCAGTAATGTAGAAACTGGTGTTTTAGTTAATCTTTATATCAACTTCAGACTTGAAAAATAATTTAAAGTGACTTGAAATGTAAAAACTGTTATTTGGTACCAATTGTTGACAGACATCCAATGAGCACACGGTTCCTCATGGTGTTATTGATCAGTGACTCTCAGGAGCAGCAGACACCATGGAGGAGGTGAGTTGCTTGAAAGCGTTTCCAAAGTGCTGCCTGGCTGCCCTTTACTGCCGTCTGTACCGAAGGTAAGAAAGGGTAAGAAAGTTTAGGAAACAGAGTGAAAAATAAATCAGCCGGAAAACGTCCATGTGGCTGAGAATTCGTAATTTGACCGTTCAGATGAGTGCGGACAGCGTTCGGCCATAGAGCAGGGCTGGAGGTCCGACCTCAAAGTGCAGCTCAGTGTCACCGAATACGATTTTTTCCCCCTCTGGAGGCTATTTGGAGGTGTGAGCAGCTTTGAATTCTCCTCCGGGGAGCAAAGTGTGAAAAGCTGCTTATTCCTAACAGCTTAGTCGGTTCTCCAGAGCGAGTCGTTCCGTCCTTCCGCTAAACCGTAAGGAAACGGCTGCAGGGCCGCGGGTAAAGTGCCGCTCTTGGTTCGAACCCGCAGGCCTCCTCGGCTGTCGGGCCTTTCGGTGGAGCCTCGAACGACAGCCACGCATTGCACCGCAGGGCTCCCGACGCCCATATGAGAAACAGAGAACCGAATCTTGCCATGATGTAAGAATGCGTCCGAGCCGAGTGTGTCCGGGTGCGAATGGCACCCGGTCCCCTGCAGTGTATCCCTGCGACCAGACACTCGTGTGTGTTTCTCATCCACACAAAGATGAGATGTCGTTCAGGTGATTTCCAGCAGCGGCTCGAAACACGCAGAGACGCTGCAAATAAATCAATTCCAGCTTCTGCCCAAGGGGCTTGAAAAGAAAAAGAAAAAAAAACTCAATCAACATCTTTATACAGCTGCCCTGGAATGATTCCAATGCATTAAATTATGCAGAAATGAGGATATGATTATTAACGCTCGCACCGAGGAGCACGAGGCAGCGCTGCGACACAACCGTAGGCTTTTATGCTCACGTAAGGCCCTGCAAAGAGGAACACGAGTCATGTCACCGCAGCTAAACGTTGTGTTTCCAAACTGCCGCACACACACACACACACACACACACACACACTGTCTGAACCACTTGTACCATACAGGGTCATGGGGAGCCAGAGCCTAACCTGGCAACACAGGGCGTAAGGCTGGAGGGGAGGGGACACACGCAGGGCAGGACACCAGTCCGCCACAAGGTACCCTGAGCAGGACTCAAACCCCAGACCCACTAGAGAGCAGGGCCCGGTTCAACCCACTGCGCCACCCATTATTATTACTATTATTATTATTATTATTATTATTATTATTATTATTATTATTATTATTCCAAGAACACAAGTTGACAGAACATCTTTTTTCTGAGACGATCCTAAATTCCAAATAAATACAGAAATATATTAAACAATATTAAACGTATCCTTTTATTGTAATGGAGAGAAATTCCAGCCTAATTAATTTTTTTCATAATAATTACAAAATGAGAAGATTGACAAGGAGAGGTTTCCTGTAGAACATACAGTGTATTTAAAATGATAAGAAAAGGTAGGAAATGCAGCAAAGAGGGTTTTGTTTCCCACCCAGAAGCACTGATGTGATCGAGAGAGCAGCCAAGAAACTGTGTTACCTGTGGAGATATTTCTCAGGTTTGCTTCTTTATTTCCACCAGTGTAAGTGAGAGCAGCTGTACCTGTGCGACTTGGCCAATGGAGGAGAATTGTTGAGGAAAATCGCTGAGAAAAATCACAGTGGAAAATCATCAGGAAAATTCGCTGTCACACCCTGGTAGTCCAGTGGCCAGCTGGTCTCCGATACGTTGACACGCACACACACACACACACACACACACACACACACACACACACACTGTATATACTGTATGTATACACAGACACACATTTCATCCATATTATTTGGTAAGTACCTTCTGGAAGAGTCAAAGGCTCTTTTTTTAGAAACATGAAGTAAACACGGCTGTCCTTTTGGGGATAGATGTGGGGCGGCGGAACCCCGATTCCCAGACGTGACTGCTTATTAAAACCCATATAAATCTTGAATGACCAGCTGGCCACACTGGCCTCTCGAATTCAGGAACATTTGTTTTCCGGGACAAAGAGCAAGAATATAATCACCCAGCATCTGCTCCCCGGCTTCCTTTTAACGGGACGTTTTATGTCGAGAAAGAAACGGTCGGGACAATTACATCGCTATGCTGATATTATCTTTGCTGCATGCAGTCTGCTCAGAGGCACAGGAATGCATCTCAATATGAGACTGGGCAAATCATGGTAAAGAGAGGGAAAATGACAACACGTGGGAATTCATAAGGAATGAGAAGGAGTCCTGCAGTGTTTAACACACAGTGTCTGTTCTGCTGTCGTACATGTGTTTTGAATCTCCGTCTTACATTTAATACTCCGGCGGGAAATCAAAGAATGTTCATGACATAATTTTTTAGACTATCAACAAAGTCCAAAATTAGACAAGGAAAAAACAACAAAAAAAGTGTATTTCGATGCCAGAACGGGGGCGCCGGATAACGATGAAGGTCCAGCAAGGAAACGCCACCATGCGAGTAACCTCTTTATTTCAGCCCCGTTGTTTTGCCACTATTATTGTTTCATACTGTTTCGTTTGGATATTTACACACTATCCTTCAGAGCACCGCTCATAGTTGCAAGATACAAAAACCTGCCGACAATTCAAGATTATTGCGTTTTGCTTATGAGGGGTGCGGTGGTGCAGTGGGTTGGACCACAGTCCTGCTCTCCGGTGGGTCTGGGGTTCAAATCCTGCTTGGGGTGCCCTGTGGCGGACTGGCGTCCCGTCCTGGGTGTGTCCCCTCCACCTCTGGCCTTACGCCCTGAGTTGCCGGGTAGGCTCCGGTTCCCCGTGACCCCGTATGGGACAAGCGGTTCTGAAAATGTGTGTGTGTGTGTGTGTGTGTTTTTTGCTTGTGGGGGATGGAAACAGGTGAGTCTCACTCACTCACTCTAGCCACATGTCCTGATCAGGGTTACGGCAGTCCGGAGCCTCTCCTACAACTACCAGATGCACAGTGGGGGAGGGAGATGGGGACAGCTGGTTATGTAGTAGTTAGAGCTGCTGCTTTTATATCCAAAGGTTGCAGGTTTGATTCCCACCTCCAGCTGTAGTACCCATGAGCAAGGTACTTTCCCTAAAAATTACCCAGCTGTATAAATAGGTAAGTGGTTGAAAGTACCTTAATGTTCTAAGTCAACAGGTGACATGGTGGCACAGCAAGTAGCACTGCTGTCTAACAGAGGTGGGGTGGTGAGAGAGGATGTGGGTTTGATCCCTGCTCAGTCTGTGTGGAGTTTGCATGTTCTCCCCCAGATGTGTGTGCTTCCTCTGGGTGCTCTGGTTTCCTCCCACACTCCAAAGACATGCTGCTCAGGTTCCCCCATAGTGTGTAAGTGACAGAGAGAGTGTGTTTTCCACTGATGTATGGATGAGTGACCCAGTGTAAGTAGTGTATCTAGCAGTGTAAGTCACCGCGGTGAATAAGGTGTGTAGGCTGATAACACTACGCAGAGTTCATTGGAAGTCGCTTTCGGCAAAAGTGTCTGATAAATTAATAAATGCAAATACGATGCGAGTTCACTGTCAGGTCGCCACACATGCACTGTGAGCCATTTAGTATCGCCCATTTACCTAAACTGCATGTCTGTGGGAGGAAACCAGAGCACCCAGAGGAAACATGTATAGACACTGAGAGGGCATGCAAACTCCACACAGCAATACCACCTACCCGCTGCACCACCATGCCGTCTAGGTGAAAGTTCCTTGATGAAATTTCCCAGAAATACATTATTCTCAGCTGTTCCTGACGGGTGAAAACAGTGTCTGACTATAAAAGCTGTGAGAGTACAGCACACATTTACGAGCCCATACCTGAGCGGGAACACCCATAACAACGGCGACACGGAGCTAGGGGGCCGAAGGCCCAGATGACTGCGAGCGGAGAACAAATATGGAAAAGGAGGCACAGGGAATAAAGCGGCGCACGTTTACATCTGAGTGTTTTCAAGTGCGAGATATCAGTGGCAGAGCGGCTATAATATTTAGAGCAGGAGGCACTTTATTTTTTATATTGTTGTTGGCAAACCTCCTTGAGGGCTTTTAGTACAGTTATGAATACCAAAAATGTCTTCATGTATGGGATTATGTCATGGAAAAAGGCGCTGGGCAGCTCCAGCTGATGCCGCCGTCTGGAGGCACGCGATCGGGCCCCGTTTTACCGCGGTGCCTATCAGTGAATTTAGAGTTTGGCTCCAGCTCCCCATCAAACAGGTGAGTCTCGTATTTATGCCCAGTATAACTTCTTGGCACGACTCGCTGCAATTTTTTCCATTTTCTATGTAGACAAACTTGATACGGTGCAGCAGTCGCTAAAACAAAGGAAATACCGTAAAGCAAACATAAATCAATACCAACCTGAAGAGAGCCATGTTTTTTTTTTTTCGCCTTAAATTATGCATCACGTTCCATTTTATTTCAGTTTTCAGAATCTGTGTGGGTGTTGAATATGACCAAGATTTGCATCACACTATATTACTTTGCTCTTTCACGAGTCCCAGTCTGTTGTTTATTTCTGGCATTTGTCACTCGCATTACAAATGATCAATTCTTGTTACCAGGGTATTAGTTACATTTACATTTATTCATTTCCCTGACACTTTTCACATAAAATGTTTGCATAATAAGAAATGCACACGGTTACACCCTTTCACACAGCTGGATATGTTTTACTCCGTTGGTTCAGAGTGAAGTACATCAGCAGGAGGTGAGAGTCAAACCCAGGTCCTCTAACTGCTTCGCCACCTGCTGCTTGCGACTCACTTTTACATTAAAATGTTACCCCCCGAAGTTCCGGCTCAGACAAGGGCAGCGCTGCGGGCGACACGCTCCGAATCGCTTGGCATGCTGGGCGACGACAGACAGAACAATGCGCTCGATGTCCCCCAGCATCGGAACGGGCTTTCGCATTGCGCCTCTGTCGGCGGCCCAGGGTTCGAGGAGCCCCGCAGGTAGGACAGAACCCTCATCCTGATCATGAAGGATGAGTCCAAACGGGAAGCAGCAGGTAGTTCTTGCGTTATGGGTCCTGGGGCGTCATGACGACATGGCAGATGGACATGGGAGGGTCCCGTTGGTGCCCTCCAGCCCACAGAGCACACATGTAACATAGAGCTACACCCCCAGCTGGAAGGGGGACACACCTGAACACAGAGGAGTCTGGGAAATGACCAGAACGAGGACCTGCCATGCCACAGTGCCCTTGATCGAGGTCCTTACCTTGAACTCACACAGGAAGAGTGACCCTGCTGTATGACTGGGTAAATCAGTGTAAATAGCAGAGTGTACAAACCTCACATTGTAAGTTGTTCTAGGCAAAGGGTTCAAGAAAGAGAGAGTTAACAGTAATAACACGCACGCACACACACACACACACACACACACACACAGTCCAACACTGCAATACAGGGCACAGGGCTGGAGGAGGAGGGGACGCCAGGCCACCACAAGGCACCCCCAGCAGGACTCGAACCCCAGACCTGCCAGAGAGCAGGATGTGGCCAAACCCGCTGCACCACCACACCCCCCTCCAGTAATAGTAATTCATTTGAAATCCTGAGTATTATTGAGCAAAAGCTGTCCTCACATGAGATTCTCTCCTGATTGGCCAGTTCAGACATTCTTGTCCAACTCTCATTCCCCTCGTTTTTTAAGACTGTGAAAACAAGGTTGATGAAGAATTCGTATCGATGGAGACCTGAGTAGTTCAAGTTGCTGAAAAGATCTCGAAAAAAGAAGAGAGAATAACAACTTTTCCATTTATTTTTCTTTACTATGCAAGAGCCCTGAAAATGGGACTTGATCTCTGTCCAGATTAATGATTAATTCATTCATCAAGTTTTAATTTAACAAATATTTTTTTTTTTTTAAATCTTGGGCTGTTGCATTAATGACTGGTCTCTTGGAGACAAATCATGTTTAACTCAAAAGATGAGCATTTCAGATCAAATGCAGGAGCTTTCTAATCAAAGTCACCGATTTTTTTTTTTTTTTTGGGGGGGGAGGAGTTCTTGTTGATTTCAACTAAGAATTTTATTTGTTTTTATATTTTTATTTTTATTTTAAGAAATGTTATTTTATTAAGCAATAAATCTCTAAACATGAACTCAGCACAATAGTTCATAGAACCAGGTATCCTTTGGATCATAAATACACCCCTTCTTAGCAGCAATTTAGAGGTGGGACAGCTGGTAGCTTTAGACCCAAAGGCTGCAGGTTTGCATCCCACCTCTAACTGTAGTACCCTTGAGTAACTTACACACACACACACTTTCAGAACCGCTCGTCCCTCACGGGGTCACGGGGAACCGGAGCCTACCCGGCAACACAGGGCGTAAGGCCGGAGGGGGAAGGGGACACACCCAGGACGGGACGCCAGTCCGTCGCAAGGCACCCCAAGCGGGACTCGAACCCCAGACCCACCAAAGAGCAGGACTGCGGTCCAACCTACTGCGCCACCGCATCCCCTGAGTAACTTACTTACCCTAAAATTGTTTTAGCACAATTACCCACTTTTCGAAATTGTTACATGATTATAAGTAGCTTAACATGCCATGGCAATCTGCTTCGAGGAAAAGCATCAGATAAATGAATGCTGATTGTTGACTGTTACAATGTGAGGCAAATGAAGAGTTAAAAAGCCAAATTTTTTTTCCGAAAAAAATGGTTAAAATTAATCATGGAAGAAATGGAAAGAAATTGTATATTAGACTAAAAGAAATGTTGAAAAAGTTCCAGTAGACAGATATAATTATCTTATTGGCCCTTGAAAGCCTTGCTGTATGTCTCCCAAAATGAAATTACCGCGTCACTTTCAATACTCGCCCCGCTGCCGAGACGTCTCTTCGTGCAGCTACACCGTTCATAACAAGCAGCTTATGTCCTCAACTGTACGCCGCTAATGGCTTCATCCAATAAGGATCTGGACGTCAGGGCTATAAAAAATATAACGACAATAATTGAACAGCATGGAAAGTAACAGAGCGGCGCAGGACACTGTAGCACCTCTTGCAAAGTGAATTAGCCAATCAGCACGTCGGCTTGTGGCGAACGGAGGTGGTGATTGGCAGGCGAGTGGCCCCGCCCACTGCATTCACATCCTCACGAGGCCACTTCATCACTGCTCTTCATTATAAAATGAGGAACTGGTGTTTACTGCCGAACATCGATGCGAGTCGTACATCGGTACATCGGTACAGCTTGAGTTCGACTCCGGTCAAAAGGGACGACCGGTTCAGGTCCTGCGATCAGGAATAAAATGTGTGTATTCATGGTCACATGGTCACATGGCGGGGCGTGGTGGCGGAGCAGGTTTGGCTGGGTCCTGCTATGTGGTGGGTCTGGGGTTCGAGTCCTGCTTGGGGTGCCTTGCTATGGACCGGCGTCCCGCCCTGGGTGTGTCCCCTCCCCCTCCAGCCTTGTGCCCTGTGTTGCTGGGTTAGGCTCTGGTTTGCGGCGACCCTGCTTAGGATAAGCAGTTTTCAGACAGTGTGTGTATGTAGTCACATGGTGCCAATGGCTACCTATGAGCTGGGAGAGCAGGTACCTGAGTAAAAGTGCCCTGACCGGACCTGCTGTTGTACCCTTGAAGGGGTTACTAAACATCAGCAGTCCTACCTGCATAGATTCATCAGTCCTTGATCGATAAGAGTGTCTTTTTTTTCTTTTCTTTTTTTCTTGAGTCAAGATGGCGCCGCGGATGGCCGCCTCGGTGTGGAGCAGCAAACTGGTGCAATACACAACGCTATTTATACTTATATTTATTTATCACATCATATCTTTTATTTACATTCCCTTGCATTTGTATATAACATACCTGTACATACACATAATGTCTAGTGTCTATTTTGTATATAGTGCACTTTATATTTTATATATTTTTTATATTTTATTCACTTATTCTATTTTTTATTATCTGTGTCTTGTCACTGTCATTCTGTCTGTGCTGTGGAAGTTTTGTCACCAAAACAAGTTCCTTGTCTGTGTGAACACGCTTGGCAATAAAGCTCGTTCTGATTCTGATTCTGTCCAGTGTTGTGTTGTGGTGGTGCGGTGCCTAATGTGGAAGCATGAGATGTAAGACAGGGTACGCCCCGGACAGGATGCTAGTCCATCGCAGGGCAGCCTCACACACACACACACACACACACACACACACACACACACACACACACACACACACTGAAAAGTGCAATTCAGAGTCACCAGTTCACCCAGAACCCATGTCTGTGGACTTTAAAGCCCAAGAAACATTGTGTTGGATAAGAGGCGACTTAAATAAAACACTCAACACTTCTCGAACTGCACCATCTGGGCCTGTGTACACATCTACCCATTTACCATAGTACACCGACCGCCAGCTGAGTCTGACCCCGAGTTTACTTGTCTGAACAGGTCCGCATTGTCCTCCACATTGACACACTGGTGTCCGCAGTCACAGGTCTTCAGCATCGCCTATTCAACGAAATTCTTGGAAAATTACTGCGAGCGCCCACGCTTACATTTTCTTAATGTGCAAGCATCTCATTTTTTCAAAACTTATTTTTAAATATCGCATACCGGACATGCTTGTTCTCATTGGCCGCAATTACCAAATGAAAATCTTAATTTCTCCACAGCGGCCACACGAATATAAGACTTTTGTGCACATCTCTGCGCCGACACATTTTATGCCGTTTCATAATGTAATTCAATATGTTGCACTCGAACCCTCATAAGAGCACTTTGTTGGGCCAAAAGGTCGAACCTCAAGTGATTTCAATTATGATGCATCAGCCCATTGATGAGATTGGAAATGACATTAAAAAACACAACAGCTCGTTTGGAAAACGTTCCATTAACATATATGTTGAGCAGGAAAACGTGTAATTGACCGCGGTGATGAGAACGAGGAGGAAGCTGCAGAACCGCAACACAGCAGCCTGTTGTTACACAGAAACACGACTAAACCTCGGCTTGTACTTTTTACCCTGTTTTTGTTTATAAAGCAGCACTAGCTTTCACCGCACTCGTGTGTCTGAATTGTTACGTTTATCCATTTAGCTAAGACTTTTCGCCAAAGCAACTCGCAGTGTTGAGAACCTCTGATTATTCATCCGTTTATACAAGTGGGTCACGGGACTGGGATTCGAACCTATGACCTTTGTGCCCCACGGAGGCACCTCCAACTGCTATGCTGCCTGCTACCCCGGTTTACACTTGCTTGTGTGTAAACCATCTCTTGTGTATAAAAAGAGCTCGTTAGAAAGAAATTTTGGATCTGCCGAAGGAGTGTCGTGTACCGAGGTGTTTCTTCACTGTCGCCGGAATGTCGTTTCTCATGTGTCCTTTCGAGTGTTTTGGCAACTATCCTTCAGCAAGGGGTGCACTGAAGGAGACCTGGTGGTGTAGTGGTTAAAAGTGCTCCCTTTTTGTTCCAAAGGCTGCAGGTTCAAGCCCCACCTCTACTTATAAGAGCCATCAGCAAGCTTCTCATCCTGAACTAATAGAGTGAAATAAAAAACTATGAAGCAGTCGGTAACTGTAATAATTGCAATCGCAACATAGTAAGTCGCTTTGCGGAAGAGCGTCAGCTAAATATTCGCCGAACGCAGCAGCCGTCCTTTTCCAGCGTTCAGCCCGCAGAAATATCGCGGGGGGGCCTCGGACACGATTTGTGCGATCGCGATTTTTCTGTTAAAAAACAGAGTTGTGGTGAAATCCGGTTTGCAGCAGTTGGGTCCAGCATTTGCGTTTACAGATTTGTTTGCGCATGACTTCTGAAAACTTTTGAAAACGTGAAGAAGAATGCCAGCTTTTATTATTTTATTTTCTAACTGATTCGTAGTGAAATTAAGTCCGACTTGGACTAAGTCCAGTCGCCTCCAGGAGTCACATTTTTAAAATGTTAGGAGTTCAAAACCTGCCGTAAAAACAGACAATTTAGTCTTTTCAGCATCTCCTCTACACTGTGGGCTCCTTGGCTGTCAGCGAAAATACCGCGGTATGTTACCGCAGAGCAGATTCTCTTATGTCACCTGGAGCCGAAAGCCTTGCTCACTGGGCCCTGGGATTGGAGCTGGACTGGGAAGCGGCTCTAAGGCCAAAAACAGATAAAACAGTGGAGACGGAGCCAGGAGCAGGATGTCGAACAGCCCGATGGAACGTCGGCGGTCGTCACGTGGTTCCCGGCGACCGCCTACGGTCCCGCCGAAAAGGCTTCGCTTCCGTCCTCCCTGGCGCTCGGCCATCGAGCTGTTTTGAGGATGGCAGAGGGACGGGAGCGGGACGACTTTGGGCCTTTTCTGTCCGTTGCTTCTCTTAATGCATGTGGGCTGCGAGAGCTTCCTAGAAGCGGCGTTGTAAATACGCCCATTGATCGAGGAGCGCGGTCCTCAGATGATGCAGTGCTGAAGAACGGCTCGAGTAAATCTACCTGGACAGTAATCCAATCCCATTTTCAGGGCTCTTGGATCTTAGATAGGTGCTTTAAATCAAAAAGTTGTTTCGCTCCCTCCCTTTTTTCAGCTGTTTCCGAAAATACGGCCTCGTCAGGTCTCCATCAACACGAGTTGTTCATCAAAGTTGTTTTCACAATAAAAAAAGAGGGCGCCAGTAAGAGACAGACAGGTGTGCGTGAACTGACCAATCACGGGACTCCAGGGAAGCATTAACATATACGACCTGTTTCCCAGTCATACTAAGGGTTTGAAATGAATTAAAATGACAATTAAAAAAAAAAATCTATCTATCTATCTATCTATCCATCTATCTATCTATCTATCACAGTTTACAGGTCTACACTGTTACACAGGTGTGGTATTTATGGATGCGACCCCAATCCCTGACGCCGAAGCGAAGGAATGTTGACGTGGTGCTACTTTCCAGTCCCCGAATGCAATCCGATGCCGGAATGAAGACCGCAACCTATTCCACGCGCTCGCCGCGTTCCTCGGGTGCGGAGGTGTCCGTTGGCCATCCCGCGTGGGTGGAGCGCGAACCCTGATGCCGAGGGCAACCCCGCAGGATGGGGAGGGCTCCGGTGCCCGCAAGGTTGGTATATATGTGCACTCTGCAGGCTTTTAGCAGCGCGCCCTCATTTGTGGGTGTTATTTTTCACAAGGTCCTCAAAATGACAAAGTGACGGTGTGCAGACGCGGCACGGCGGCCCGGCGTGTGTTTACCTACTCGGATTCCTCGGTGAGAGGGGCGCGGGGGGCCTGCGGGGGGTCTGCTGGGGGCCTGCGGGCTGCGGCGCGTTCGTTCCCGATTAAACTCGGGACCGTCGCTCGTGACCGAGGTGTTTGTTTCTTTTCCACCTCCTGGAGGAAGGAGCACTTTGGAGGGAAACGGGACCATAATCCTCCCTTTGTTTATGGCAGTTCAGCTCGTACCCAGTAGCTCTGCGCGTGTGTGTGTGTGTGTGTGTGTGTGTGTGTGTGTGTGTGTGTGTGTGTGTGTGTGTGTGTGTATGCTTGTGTGAAAATTCCACACACCCCCCAACAGCACCAGCCTCGCGCTCCCGCACCGATCGGCCTCTCTGACCCATAATGAAGTGCCGGTGGAGACGGAGCGGAGGCGCTCGGCGGTGCTGGGTTCCCCCGCGTGGGATTCCCTGCCCCCCCACCCCACCCCTTTCCACCTGTAGCTCTATAACACTCTGAAGGGCCTTTCTGCCATAATCCCATCGAGAGCATCGTTTTTCTCCGCCTGACAGATTTGCGCAGTATGCTTTGATGACGGCCGGTAATCTTAGGCTTTGAGCTGAAGCGGCGAGGACATTAATCTCCTCCGGCTGAGCCCCACGCAGCTCGATTCGGGCTGCGAAAAAAGGAGGGAAAACCATCTCTTTCATTAAGAGGCGACGTGTCCTCGAGCCAGAACTGATTCGCACCTGAAACTTAATTTAAATTTAAACTGCATCTACTTATGGGGGGCCAGCAGGTGGCGTAGTGGTTGGAGTCATTGACCTGCAGTCCAGCAACCTGGTTTTGAATCCTCCTCCTCCTCGCTGCCTTGCCGTACCTTTCATATTGAATTTTGAAAGTAAAAAAAAAAAGGATTTTCAATGCTCTGTGGAAAAGCAGAATTAATTATTCATTGCAATGTTATGAATTTGTTAATATCCCCATTGAGAGCTGCATCACTTTCACATGTCATATTAATATTCTGTTCCATACAAGTGTGTGAAGTGCAGTCATACACACTACCAGCTCCAGCAGCGCACAAGTTACGATCCCCCCGTCACAAAACGACGAGCAATAAGTGCAGTAAACACGGTAAACGGAGGTATAGCTCAAGAAAAGCAGTGAATTGGCTTTGATTTGTAACTCGGTGCATGGGAATGCAAACGCACTCTTACAATCGAATGCAGCGCGAGAGGAAAAGCGCAATGTTTGCATTCCGTGGCTCAGGTGTTCATCTGTCAGACAGACTACAGAGGTGCGTGTAGGTGTGGGACTGCATGTGAGGGCCGCTAACGCGACCTTTCGCACCCTCCTCCAGTCCGGACCGTCCCGGGTCGCCCAGAGCGATGAGTGAGTTGTCACGCACCTCGGGCTCGCTTACTGCGGGACGTCGGGCCCAAGCGCTGCCCCTAAAACCCTAATCCCGTTTAGTCGCCATCTGTCACCTCTGGCGAGCAAAGGTCCAGCAGGTCTGCGTGTGTGCGCGTGTGTTTGTGTCCGATGGACTTTTGTATGGTTTGCTTTGTGTGTGTGTGTATTTATTTATTTATTTATCAGTTTATGTATTTCTTTCCTTACGTGGATGAGGGCGAAAAGCCTCGTAAGCAAAGCTCCGCTCACTGAAATTGCTGAGTCATGCTGTTCTATTGTCAGCGCATTTGGGGAAACAAAGTGCCTCTTGTTTCGGAATTACTTTTAATCACTTGGTTTCAATAATTCCCAGAATTAAAAAGAAGTACAGATGTCTTTGTAAAATTTCATGAGTGACATATAAGAGGTCTTTATATTAAAATAAATAAATAAGTGGAAGTAAAACGAGTTGCATGCACACCCATCGGGGGGGTTGGCGGCATTGGAAATAATCTCCGTTCTGAAAGTGAATACTTCTGAACTTTAATGGAACAAATTAGCTGGGTTCTGCCATAAGCGGAGGGGTGGGGTGCGGTGGGGGTGGGGGGGTCATAATTGCTCCTCTGTGGCGTGAGGGTTTCAGGGGAATCCGATCCACGCCGGGGGCCCACAATAAGAGCCCTCTGTGCTGCTGGGTATTCGTCTGGGACGGGCCGACTGGCTTGGGGGAAGTGTTCGCCACTTTCCCTCGTCCACACGGGGGGTCTGTCCCTCCGGGCCACGTCCTGTCCATCAGAACAGGAAGTCAGGTGTACAGACAGAAAGACAGAAAACACGTGATAAACATATTTCTGCAAAAAACTTATCTATCTATCTATCTATCCATCTCTGTCTGCCTGCCTGCCTGTCTGTCTATACAAATAAAATAACCAATAAAACAACTGCAACAATCAAACAAAAAAATTTACAAAGAGCTGCATAAAACTACTCTAAAAGCAAAAATAATAAAAATATTAAAAAAGGAAAAAAATTATCAAATATGATCAGAGAAAAAAAGAGAGCATGAAGAGATGTTTGTAAAAAAATTTTGGTCATGTTTCTTTTGGGCTGGATTCCAAGTGAGTAACAATAGGAATGAAGGAATGACTGAATGAATGAATGAATGAATGAATGAATGAATGAATGGATTAACAAACGAGCAAATAAGCTTTATGTGCAAAAAATAAAGAAAGATGAATCTTTGCAGCTTTAGAGAAGAGATTTGTAAGGCATCTAGAAGAGCGGTAACAATCATATCAGAGGTCACCACCTTTATGGAGCGTACCGCGGTATGCCTCTCGGCGGGCGCGTTGCTTATCGCAGGGAACAGCGAGGAGTTTGGGGAAGAACGAGGCCCGTTTTTATCTTTTTTCTGTTGAGTCATGGGGAAAAAAAAGCTGTTTTGGAAAATCGATGAATGAGCGCTCCGTGGCGCCGTCCGCTAAAGGAACATGTCATCTATTAAATGAATTGAGCCATTTCTTGAAGTTTATCAGGCCGAGCAGCGATCAGGTATCGGGTTTTAGGAGAGCTCTGACAGATGCTGCTCCTCGGCGACGTCAAGGTAGCGGATCGATAGAGATCATCATTCTGATGGGCTTTTATCTCTCCGGCTCTCCCGGGGACTTACATTATTTTCGACGTCAAATTCCAGGGGGTTCGTTTCGATCCCTGACAGTTATTTTCCGATACAAAGAGCCCTCTGAGTTCGTTTTTCTGCTCCATCCTCCTTTGGACACCAGGTGGCGGAGCGGTTGAGGACTCGGACCCTGCTGTTGGACGCTTGTGGAAGTTGCGTTCACTGTAAACTGGTTTGTCTGGAGTGACTTCTGGATGTTAGCTTTTCTCCAGGTGCTCTGGTTTCCTCCCACAGTCCAACAACATGTGTTTCAGGCCCACTGATGACTCTAAGTGGCCTCAGGTGTGTGTGTGTGTGTGGGTGTGAGTGTGGGTGTGATTGCCCTGTGATGGACTGGTCTCCCATCTAGGACTTACCCTGCCTCCTACCCTCGTCTTCCAGGAAAGGCTCCGGACCACCAGGACCCTGCACATAAAAAGTGAAGATTGATGAGTAGATTAATGGAGAGCTGGATTGTTTTAACACTACACTGTGTAGTCCAAACATGGTAAACTCTGTCATTTTACATGGATGAAAGTGTCTACGAAGCACGTTTGCTAGATGACTCTGAGGTTCAGGCCTCCAGACTTTCCCGTGTATCTGCACACGAGCTCCGATTATGATGTCCCTACTTGGTTTTACCCAATGTGACTGATGCCATTTTATATTTTACCAGTTTTTACCTTTACTTTTAGATTGCGCTGTATGTGATTGTCATTTGAAGGAAATGAGATGGCATCTTGAAAATGGTCCCAAATTATGATGCCTATGCCACTAGGATTATTATTATTATTATTATTATTATAAAGAAATTCCCAATGTGAAGTTTGTTCACTAAGCCACTGACACTTTACCGATTTATGCAACAGGGTAATTTTGGAAGGAGTGGACCTGGATACCTGGGTCTTTGGACTGTAAGGTGGTGCCTCTAACTACTGCGCCACCTGCTGCCCCCCAGTGAAATTGCAGATGAAATCCTTTCACTGTCATCTTTGGCTGAGCTGTCAGATCTCTGGATCCAAACCCCCGAGGTGTCAGTCTCAGCCCCCCCCCACCCCGTGATGACCCCCGAGGAGCCACGTCAAGGTCTGAGGAACCAAAGTCCACCTGTGTCGAGTGCGAACGCAGTGAGCTGTTTGTGCGCCACCTAGAGGAGGGTTCCAAACCCAGTTCTAGGGAGACACCAGCTGAACAGTGTTGGATGCAGAAAATAGAACTTCACGCTTAATAGTGGTCGGTGCCCCTGAACCTAAAACGTGATCATCGTAAAGTGTCCGAGTTCGTGGTATAAATCATATCGCTACGGTGCAAAAATGACACTGAGCTCAGAGAAACTGGTTCTCAGCCTGCAAGGAGGAAACAGATTTTCAGAGTTGAGCAAAAGGAAATTGTGAACGGCTGAATAATTTTAATTTTCATTAAAAAAAAAAACGTGCAGCGGATTTTTGCGGTTGTTTATATTTCCCAGCATCCCCCCGACTTCATGATGAATCATTTACACTTAAGTGTTACTTTTAAAGTTACAGTTTCCCCTTGCGTGTGTGTGTGTGTGTGTGTGTGTGTGTGTGTGTGTACTTTACTTCAGAATTATAATTCGTGTAATATTCCAGAAGATTCTATATGAGCATCATAATTGGTGCTGTGGACCAGGTCGATGTCAAGGTTGATAACAGCTCTCGTGAGATGAATTAACTGTTGCTTTTGGCTCAGAGGTGCGGAGATGGAGATGAATGGGGTTGAGAAGTTTGGTAGAACTTCCTCACACGCTGATCCAACAGCGCTCTGTTCATCACAACATCTCTTCTTGGAGTCCATTTGTCATTCATTGCTATGTGGCTGTGACCCCTCCCCCCCAAAAGGGGTGTATAATTGAGACTAAACAAAGTGCATCAGCAACAGGCGAAGAGCTTTAGACAGGGACACAGGATTATCAATACACGGCTTCAGTTTCTCGTACCACTATGTTGTTGGTTCACATCCCTCCAGTAGCTCCTATAGAAGTGACATTCAAATAGAAAATACATAGATAATCATAGCAGATGATGTTGGAGATCAGGAGAAAAGTAGCTGTGAAAGAGATGGGTTCAAGACCCTTCTTGAAGATGGGAGGGATTCAGCAGCTCTGAGGGACAAGGGGAGCCCATTCCACTAAACTACGGAGAAAACTGAGAATCAGTGGAATTTGGTTTTAGACCCAAGTGAGGAGACCTTGTTCAAACCAAGAGTACTTTACACTATTTACACTTGGCAGTGTGGATGAACTCCACCGCCTGGCCGGGACAGCTGTACCCCTGCTTCTCTAAATGGAAACTGTGCCCCACACAAGAGGGCTTGAACCCCACCCTGAGCGGAGGTAGATACCCCCACGTGGATGAGCGTTCAGGTTACCGTTTGTGTGGTTCTGTAGGACGTCACGCCCGCATGACTATTGAGCCCCCTCCCAACAAATTCTACAGAAGAATGAGACGCTGCTCATTTCAGAGAGGAATTTTTACACTTTGTCAGTCAACAGCATTCCTCTAGTTCCTGTGTGCTGAGTGTGAGAGGTAATAAAACGCGATTAACTCGGAGCAGAAGAACTCCGTGATCCGAATTTTCCATTACACGGCCGACCCTAATTTGCCCAAGAAATCTTTGGTTAATCAGAAATTAACCGAATGTCGGCGGATGGCGGGGGGTGCAACAGGAACGCCACTTTTTTGTTTTTGTTTTTTCAAGAACATCATCTGTTGCCTTCTGAGGCTGAGCAGCAGACGGAACGGTTCGTGTGTCTAGGTTCTTCAGGAACTCAGGAGCCCCGGACAGATGAAGGGCCCTGCTGCCGAGCGCCTTCGCGGCCACGTGCGCTGTGTGTGCGCTGTGTGCGCGCTGCCGCTTGTACACGCATGTTTGATGGGTGATGACCTCACACCCTAGAAGGTACAGTCAGTGGACCTGGATAAATTACAAACAAAAGCTGAATGACAAACTAAAGGAAATGGAAGCGTTGGCACAGCAAGTAGCGCGGCTGTTTCACAGCGCCTGGGTTGCACAAGAGCACTTGGGTTTGATCCCAACTCGGTCTGTGTGAAGTTTGCGTGTTCTCCCTGTGTCTGCGTGGGTTTCCTCCGGGTGCTCTGGTTTCCTCCCACAGTCCAAAGACATGCTGTTCCCCAATAGTGTGTGAGTGACAGAGAAAGAGAGTGTGCTCCACTGATGTATGGATGAGTGACCCAGTGTAAGTAGTGTATCTAGCAGTGTAAGTCACCGCGGTGAAAAAGGTGTGTGGGCTCATAACACTACATAGAGTTCATTGGAGAAGAGTGTCTGATAAATGTAAACAGTGTTTTGTTTTCACATCTCCATCTGAGCACTCTGTGGAATAAGTGACGACTTTTACAGATAGAGAAGGAGAAATTTATTAAATTGTTTATTTATTTTTTTATAAAATACATATATTTTATAATCCTTTTTATTATTTATAGATATATAATACAATATATATAATTTATATATTTATGTACTTACTTATTTAGCCAAAAACGGTTGGACACCGGTACGCAAAGGAGCCACACCCTCTGTATTCACGCAGCGTCGCCCCGCAGGATTTTGCTTCTCTTTTCCAAAATCAATAAGAGACTGAAAGGAGGAGATTGGACGACAATCCCAGCATCCAGAGCAATGAAAGGTACATTTCAGTCACATTATTTTTTATTCCTTTAAGTGAGTCTCTTCTCCAAAGTAGCTCTCAAAGTCAAGCAACTTACAGTGGTTTACCGGGGTAAATCAGCTGAGTACATTTCACCGCACCGGTTCAATCCATAAAAGTACCTTGAAGACCGGAACTACAGTAGGAGGTGGGATTCAAACCTCGCTCCTTTCGGGGTGACACACCACCTAGTGCTCCGAAGTCGGGTCAGACGTGAGGACCCCCAGCAATCAAAAAACAATGTATCTACAGCGAGCCCTGGAATAAAGAATACGGCTGAAGTTTGCGACTGCGCCCAATGCGGCGTTAGGCCTCCGACGTTCGAAGGGCGGTCGAGGACGACCGCAGCATCCCGAGAAGCGACGAGGGAAACTGTACGCGGCGACAAGCCCCCGACACCGAAAGCTCCTTTAAAACATCCGCACTTATTGATCTTATGCTAAGAACATTTGTGCTTGTCAAACAGGCCCCGGCGTTAAATATGGGAGCGGCGCCGGCGTCCCACGCTCAGAATGAGCAAGGAGATGCAAACGAGCGCAAGGGCTTCGCCGGCTGATTGGCAGCTCCGAGACCCCGCCTTCAAACATATCTCTTACATCTAGGGGATTAAGAGAATCATTATTCCTCTTAATCAATACCCCGAGCTGTTCTGGAAGGATTATGATTTTTTTAATCTTTTTTTTTCCCTCCCCACTCATCTGAAAATGCAGAAACACAGAGGCGCGGAGAAGCGGAACACAACGACGTTTCTATTTGAGACTCGAGGCATATTAAATCCGGGACTTAATCTGTTTTATGAAATGCTCCCCCGGCCGTCTCAATTAGTCTTTGTCTGATGAGGCGTGCGGAGGCATGGGAAAGCGCTGATCCCGGCAGCGCGGGCGGGTCAACGAGACGCACTTGGCCCCCGAGACGAAGACACTTGTGGAGCGCCGTTACTGTGATGTGTTCGCGGCCCCGGCGATGGGTGCTGGGCTTTCTGACGTCTGAACGGAAGGCCGGTCTGTCTAAGCAGGACTAACTAGGACTGAGGAGATCAGGGGAGCAGAGACTCTGATGAGCGTCATGTAGAGGGTAATAAACTGTACGCCAGCAGGGGGTGTAGTGGCTAGAGCTGTCACATAGCAGTCAGAAGGTTTCGGGGTTGAATCCCACCTTCAGTGCCCTAGATAGAGGAAGTTACCCCGAATTTACGGAGTAGAAATTACACCGCTGTGTAAACGTGTAAATCAGTGTAAGCAGCTTCGTGCACAAACCCGTGTATACGAGTACGTGATCATACTGAGAACTTTATCAGTCTGAGAAAAATGGCAGAACATGATTACTTACATAAGATGCGAACAAATAATGTTGTTGTACACTGGTAAAGTAAGGGTAAAGTAAAGGCAAGTAATAATCTTCATTATTCCTGTTTGGGGGGGTGCGGTGGCGCAGTGGGTTGGACCGGGTCTTGTTCTCCAGTGGGTCTGGGGTTCGAGTCCTGCTTGGGGTGCCTTGCAATGGACTGGCGTCCCGTCCTGGGTGTGTCCCCTCCCCCTCTGGCCTTACGCCCTGGGTTGGGTTCCGGCTCCCCGTGACCTCGTATGGGACAAGCGGTTCGGAAAATGTGTGTGTGTGTGTGTATTGCTGTTCGTTTGGACACAACAGAACATGGGCACTGAAAGTGATCATTTATTTGTGCGTCTATCTATCTATCTATCCTTTATTTATTTCTTTGCTTATCCTGCATTATTGTTATATCCTGAACCTATTATTAAACAATTCAGTTATTTTTTTAACCCCCCCCCCCCCCCCCCCCCGAGCCCCAGTTCTGTCCATTGAACAAGGATTCAGTTAAGACATTTCTTGCTCCCTGCTGCTCTCCAGTCCAGGCCCAGCACTCCCTGCCCGCCCCCCCGTGCCCTTACATAACTCCTCTCTAGGCAAGTATTTATGTGTGTATGGTCTGGCCCAGTGGGTGTTCTGTTTGACTACAACTTTTATTTCATGGGATTTTCCGCTCGTTGCTTTTTCATAATGCCGCCCATGAGATATGAAGATGCCGTCTGTCTGCGTGCGAGACAGATATAAAACCCAACCCGCGAGTGCGGGACGTGGACATCTGGTCTCCGTGTTCCTTGCAAGCGGGTGCGTTAACTATGCCGAACACGGGTGCAACAAAAACCCCGTCAGCGAACAATGTTCAGGTCTCGAACCCCACCCTGTCGGTTTTATTTACACTAAGGTAACACACAGTAGTGGCCCTGTCCATGACTGCCAAATTAAAGTTCACGTGTTGATTTTGACGGTTTTCGTTCAATAGTGCAGAGGTTAGAGCTGCTTCCTTTCCCAATGAAACTTATAGGTTTGAATCCCACACCCAGCTGTGGTACCCTTAAGGTATTTACCCTAACTGTTCCAGTAAAATTACCCAGCTGTATAAATTTGTAAGTAGCTTAACGCTGTATTTCAATTTGGAAAAAATGTGTCAGATAAATGAATAAATACAAGAACATAAAATGTGAGTTTAAAAAATGATGCAAAATAAACATGGAAACTATGCTCTGTATAAAACAAGCAATGATTCTGGTTATTGTTTAAAGCGTAACTGAAAATGTTATGATTTATCTTGTTATTTTTCTGCAAGGCAACTGTTTGGTTTGTACACTAAGCTCCTGACACTGATTTACCTGTTTCAACAACACGGTAATTTTTACTGAATCAGTTGAGGGTCGGGGGGGGGCATGGTGGGGTGATGGTGCAGTGGTGCAGTGGGTTTGACCGGGTCCTGCTCTCCGGGGGTCTGGGGTTTGAGTCCCGCTTGGGGTGCCTTGCGACGGACTGGCGTCCCGTCCTGGGTGTGTCCCCTCCCCCTCCGGCCTTACGCTCCGGCTCCCCGTGACCCAGTATGGGACAAGCGGTTCAGACGACGTGTGTGATGATGTGTGTGTTTAGGGTCAGTACTGTGATGAGGGACCCCAGAGTGTAAGGCTGCAGGGCTGTTGGTTAGAGGTGCTGCT
Organism: Scleropages formosus; assembly: GCF_900964775.1. NCBI lineage: Eukaryota > Metazoa > Chordata > Actinopteri > Osteoglossiformes > Osteoglossidae > Scleropages > Scleropages formosus. The sequence continues at coordinate 2,541,489 of NC_041823.1, forward strand.
TTGGGACTCAGAGGTTGCAGGTTCGAACGCTGTTTCTTGCTTTAATACCCTTGCTTAAGGCACTCGGCTCAAATTACTCAAACAAAAGCTACATGACCACATAAATGGGTGTAAAATCAGCGTTAGCTGCCTTGGAGGGAAGCGTCTGCTAACCGAATAAATGTGAATAGCAGAAAAAAGTTGTACAAGAGTCTGAGTCTTCCTTTTGTTAATGGCACCACGTGAAGGTATCGGCCGGGATGTTTACCAGGGTGAGGAACCAGTCCGACGTCCCTGTTTTCATCTGTGGGACATGTTTGCAGTTGTTACTGAAGGAAGCCACCCTCAGATGAGTCACATCACTCTCCGGCACAGCGGTTATAGACCCTGCGGCTCCTCATCCTCGTCGCGGGTCTCTACGAAGAGCGTTTTGGCCCCTGACGGGGGGTGCGTGGGTCGCACCTGGCCTCGGATCCACGTTGGCGAGACCTCCGTCTTTAAAGTCCAACGTCCACCCGGGGGGGAGGAGGAGCTCGCTCTCTCAGGGAACCCACACATCCGTTGGTGGTTTTGTGCTCAGCAGCCCCAGAGCGTCAGTCGGCACTTGGATATAGATCATATGAAGAGATTAATAACTGACAAGATGGCAAGATGTGATAAAACCTCCAGTTACACACATCCTGCGGCATCTGCGCTCAGGGCCACATTTTCTCATTTCAGAGACAGTTTTTCGGTGATATTTACTGTGTCGGTTCAGGGTAAGCACCTCGATCAAGGGCATTAAGAAGGATTGGGATTGGAACCCATGTCCTTCAGGTGTATGGCTCCAGCTCTAACCACTACGCCCCCTTGCGCTCGTCATTCACTGTACCATCGACGTGCTGAAAGAGGCGTGCTGTTGTTCAGCTACAGACGGCTCACTTTCTGAGAATGTGCCGGAAAACCGATTCCTGCACAGTAGGAAGTCGGAGTTATTTATGTACTTTTGTAACTCAGAATAACCCCCCCACCACCCCGATGACACGTGCTACTTCCATTCCCTCCGCTGCGCTCCTAACGGGCTTCGCCTTCATCCGCAGCCGAGCCACACGCGACATCCTCATTCTGGCTTCGAACCCTTTGCCAAAACAACCCTGAGACGTGGAGTCGGAGCAGCAGAGACCACAGAAGAGCAAACATAAGAGAGAGAGCGAATGAAAGACAAACACTGGGGTTCCACACTGGCCATCAAAATGAAATAGAAGACACGCTTCAGTATCGGCCTTGTCGCTCTTCCCTACGCGCACTTCTGTGTGCATTTACTGTGTTTTTTAAGCTCTACATTTCCGAACTTCGTGGGGCCGAATAGGAGCCAGACGAACCCTGGTAAATCTGTGTACAGCAGGAGCAAAAAAAAACGCATTTTGGTTTTATGACAATCCGTCTCCCTAGTCATACTCCGTAGGAAGTAGGCCGGCGACACATGGTGAACACACCTCGATTCCCACGGCAGCTTCGACGACTTGAAGCGACGGAAGCGTACGAATGGCTTACGGAAAGAGCGTGAACAAACTGCAGTAAAAAACTCGGCGGATCCATAACGGCGTCGGACTCCGTTCGGGACAGCGGGATCCTGAATTATTCAACGATACACACGTCACCACGGTGACCGGAAAACCCATTCGAGCGGCGACTCCGCTCGTGAATCTCCCGCACCCTCCGTCAGAACTGTCAGAACATTCCGGAATGTGTCCTGCCCCGCGCCTTGTTTAGGGTTTTAATTTCCCACATAGATTTTTGTTCATCGGATCGTGACCCAACTCTTCAGCTTTATTGCCCCTCTTTATTAAACTGCAAAGAAAGCAATGGCCGTGTAACGATCTTGCACCGGCGCAATAAAATGTCAACTGTCTCTCCGACGGATAAATATTCTCATCGTTATCGAGCGCCGCGTTTCGTTTCCTGCGTTCGCTTAAATTATTAAGTGTACAGGGGGCGCTTCGAGTCGCATGCGCTTGTTATTCCTCCAAAGGTCAGAAAGTCGGTCAGGTGCGCGGGGCCTCCGGTCGATCTCTGGTTATTAGTTACGTAAGTACGGCGCTCGATCCGAGGCTGTGGCGTCGCGGAGGGGGCGTCCCGCCGCCCGCCATTAGGGGACGATAACGTTCAGCGCTCCTTTAGCACGCCGCTCCACGCGAGAAAATCACTCCTCGGTTAATTACTGTTCCAATTGGTGCGAATGGAGAGGCCCAGGCGGCCCGTTCGATAAGAGGCGCGACGCCTCCCCATTACCTATAAATGAATTATAAAAGCGATGTTGCGGGAAAGAGGCGAACTCTGAGAATAGGAAGCGAACACGGCCATACGTAATCCACTCGCAGTTGTCAGGGCCAGACCTCCCACCACGTGGGCTCACTTAAAAACACGGAATGTCCTCCATCGGCTCGATTAGGACTCATCGTTGTAGCATTTCCAGGTTGGAAAGCGGACAGAAGGAATGGGTTGGTGTCTGGAGCGTATTGGCCAGCGGTGTGGCGTTTCTCTTGTCTTGTCTTGCCTAGCATGGGGGCAGCTAGTAGTGTAGTGGTTGGAGCTGCTGCCCTTGGATCCAAAGGTCATGGGGTCAGTCTCCAGCTATAGTACCCTTGAGCAAGGTACTTACCCTAGTTTGCTCCAGTAAAATTGCCCAGCTGTGTAAATGGGCAAATAACTGTAAGGGGGGTCGTTCTGGGTCTCCACAGAGGACGTGAGAGGTTTTCTATGCTTTAAGGTCACACGGATGGGGGTCACGAGTTGGACTGACGTCCCTGTAGGTCCAGCGTTGGTCCCGCCGGCTCCCCTGTCGGTCCTCCTCCGCATCGACTCGCACCCCGGCCTTGTGACCGCAGAGGAAACCGCAAAGGGTTGTTTGAAACAGAGCGCGCGTCTCTGTGCGTCTGTGTGTAACCGGACGCCGCACGAACCCGAGGCTACGAGGATACACTTTCCCTGGGTCCAACGCACGGCTCCCGCACCCAGAGGCCCCTCGGAAACAGGCGTCGTCCGGCCTTTTGCGTTACTGCCCGGCGCAGTGCGTTCCTCCTCATCCTCGCGATCGCGTGCTCCAAGTGTCATACCGTCATCATTTCCAAAATACTAGACACAATTCGGGCATTCGGGAATTTTCCAGGGACACGGGGGTTCATCCATTCAGCTCACCTCCATCGCTGTGAACATTTCCGTGCTCTTCTGTCACACTACTGAAATTTTTATTAATTTCTTTGCTGCTTCCTTTGTTAGGAATCAGTGATCAACTTCTGCAGTGATTTACTGATTTATGGAGCAGGGTAATTTTTACCACAACCCTTGAGGTGAAGAGCTGTGGTCGGGGCTACTCAAATATGTGACTTAACGGTTGAAAGACAGGGGCTCTAACCGCGATGCCACCTGCTGCTTGTTTTTATTATGTCATGCGATTCATTTATTTGACACCTTTCTCCAAACTTGCATACAGTGTTAAGTAAGAGGCCTACAGTGACTGATCCATTGATACAGCAGGGTAATTTTTACGGTATCAACCTAGGGTGAGTAATGTCCCATTTTTAATCCGATTACTTAAGTCGTGCAGTTTCCACAAAGGCCTCCGCCAGAACGTCTTTCTAAAGCCGTCTTTCTCATCGTACCGGTGCCCTGCGGGTCACGATCTCGTAGTGAGGGCGTTTACTCGTGTTGGACGGAGGGCCGCAGCAGAGCCATGTGGGACCCCTGGCCGCGACACCCAACCGCTCAGCAAACCCAAATCTACCCGGTGCTGGAATTTTAAAACGGCTCTTCCACTCTAATCAGGTTAATGTGACAACGAGCCACCGGCAGAACACGTAACACACACTAACGTATCCCTTTCCAGTTTAATGTGTAACACACCTCGGCTTAATTATGACTAGGTGCGTTTCCAGCCGCCGAACCGGACGGGCCGAGGGAGCGGGACGCCGGCTGGGTGTTGTTTTACTTCCCCTCGTCCAAGGAGTGTTGAGTCATCGCTTCGCCGTTTTCCTCTGCGTTTCATTTTCGGCCACTGAGCCGTTGCCACGGTTTGTCTTGTGTCCTAGCGCTCAGCGCGCAACACCCACACACACACACACACACACACACACACACACACACACACACACACACACACACACCAGACCCCTTTGCACACCTTGTCCTTTTACAAACCCACGACTGCATGTCCTCAGGTGCAACCTTCCCTCATTTTGACGCCCCCCTTCTACTCTCAGTTCCCCAAATCCTGCTTGGCTGCGTCGGCTCTGCGTGTTTCTGTAATCTTTGTAAGCGCGTAAAAAAGTCCGCCATCATCACGAGGGCCGAAGGTATCCGTTACATAACAATCACGTCATATCGGTGCGGGTGACGCTTGATACACATCTGTGTTTTGATTGAGCGCGCACTAAATTGTTCATTTCCAACGCGGGCCGCTTTGATGCCGGAGCAGTTTGAGATGCTCGCCGATGAAGAAAGGGGCCGGCGGTGCGGCGGCGGGGGTTGGGGTGGGGGGGCAGCTCACATTTCAGCATCATAAATAAATCATTGTAACCCCATATTTCTGCGACTGCTTTCATTTGGTTTTTGTCTGAAAATCACAAGCGGGTGACAAACATCATTATCGCTGACTGCCTCTCGGCTCTTCCCCCCCCCGTGTTGGAACTGCTCCGCTCACTCAGATGGTTCTATCCGGGGGACGCGGCCCCGGATGCGACGACCGCCTCACATCACTTCGCTTGCCTCTGTCGGGCCTCTGCGAAGCCCGTCCACTCGCTGCTTGTCCGACTGTTACATATCAGCCTGCTCTGGTTTCGCATTAATTATGTCTTTTTGCAAAATGCTCCTTTCTTGCACAGCTGGTTTAAAATAATTTTTCCATCATATACAGAAAAACACAACTAAATACATTATAAACCGCTATTACTGTGTTGTATCTACATATATAGTTAGAATTGTAATGGCTGCGAAATATAACTTTTTGAATAGCATATTAATATTCTATACTCCCCATGATGGTATAAATTTGTGGTTAATTCTGTCACTTTGTTTGGACTTTGGACTGATCCTGGGTTTGAATCTCGCCCTTGTTGCAATGGCACACATCAATTTAAAAAAAAAAAAAAAACAAAATTTTTCATTGACCTACAATATAGAGAAATCAAAGAACTAAATACATCACAAACTGCTATATTATAGATATGTAAATTTGTACAGTAAAAACTGTAATACTCATGTGTTGAGGGCTAATAATCTGTACTCATTAATTATTAATATTACACACCCCCATCAGTGTTTACGATATACTTGCACAGCCTTCCGCTTCCAACAGTGCAACATTTGGAGCCGTTGTGTTGTGTTGTACCTGAAGGTCATTAGTTCAAACATCACACCTGCTCTAGAAGCCTAGATCAAGATACTTACCCTGAGTGCATAGAATAAAAATTACCGTCCAGTGTAAATGTGTAAGTCTGTGTAAATACCTTACATTGTGAGTCCTTTGGGAAAAAGTCAGGTAATAAGTGACCCTGCTTTGGGAATGGTGTACACCGTACAGCCCACGAAGTGTAGTAAACAGGGTTCAAATCCCAGCTCCAGCTGTACTACCCTTGAGCAAGGTACTTACCCTGAAGATGTTCTGGTAAAATTACCCATCTGTAAAGATGAATAAATAACTGAAAGTCTCTTTGGAGGGAAACATCAGCTGAGCGTAAATGAAAGGCACTGAATTGGCGTTGATTCATAACTCAGCACTTTAAAATGCTTCCTTCCAATTTTATAAAGTAATGCAACAGCAGTGAAAAAAACTGCAACTGTGAGCGTTAATATTATATTAATATTGCTTATTTAATCAGCGTTTAAAACACAGGTGCCCTCGAATACTGTCGTTTTTACAGCTGTTACCTTGTACTCTGCATGTTGTTAGTCCCACTTCCTGCTGTAGTTCTCAGTGGTACTTGTCATGAATTGAGACAGTAAAAATTACCCTGCGGACATTCCTTGTCCAGCACTGGAGGTCATGTTGGACAAAGGGGTTAGATAAACGGAGGTTTGTTTGTAGTTCCGAAGAGCCCTGGTTCAAATTCAGACGACGTATTTTGCGCTTACGACTAAGGTCTGTGCCTTTCTTTATTGCAGGAACCCGTCCACAATTTGCGAACAAATGCGCGAGAAAACATGCGGCACACGACACGGTAACTCGGCCACGGACGGTCCCAAGCCCGGCTGAGAAACGAGGTGGGTTGGGCGTAGGGATAGCTACCTCACATCGTAAAAACTTCGCCAGCTACAGAAACGCCAGCAAGGAAACATCGTGCCATCTCAGCTCTTGGAGAGGATGGATCTTCCACAAGCAGACCTTTTTTTTTTCCTTATTAACTCCAGTTAAAAAAATAGAACGACTATACAAATACCCAACTGGACATTTACAAACAAAACAACCACAATACAGCTCAATATACTCAAAAAACAACATTATACAAATAAAGTTCAATCAATAATCACCAAATCAAACACTAAAAACCGGTTAAAACATCAGACACCAATCAAGACAACTTTGTTTCAACGCATCACAATCATCGTCCGACTACTAAAAATTCCACAGCTGATACCTTCAAAAGCACAATTGCACAATATCAGTTCTCCAAGAAATCATCGGACTCCAACAAAGCACTCATGACACAACGATAAAACATTATCAATAAACAACAACACTCTAAAAGAGTATTAAACATCAACAATACTGAAACTTCAAGAAAATCCAACTAAAATCACATATTAAACAATCGTTCCAAGCAATAGTCCCCCTCCTTCCCAGCTCCCAAGTGGGACCCCTCGCTGGAGCCTGAAAAACTGAAAACTTCCACAAGAAGACGTATGGCGCCTGATGGGGTCAGCCGGATGACTCTGGAAGCCGTCGGGCCGACACCCCTTCTTTCATCCAAGACGCTCAAGATCGGTACTTGGAACATTAGAACGATGGACGAAACACATCACAAGTGGCAGCGGAAGCGAGGACCTACCAACTTGCCCAACTAGGGAACCCCCAGGGAAGGAGAAAAATGGGACGATCGCGAGAACGCCTGGCGTAGGGATCTTGAAGCTGACACCAGGATGCTGGGATACACCTGGAGAAGAAGACGGAGATGGAGACGACGGAGAAGAAAGCGCAAGACAGAGACGCCTGGTGAGCCTTTGTTGGCGGCCTACGTCCCAGGAGGGGTGGAAGGCAATGAGACTGATGATGACACAACACGGTACCGTGATTCAAAAACAAGGAGAACAGGAACAGCAGTAGCTAAAAAACCCCCCACGATATATCGATATCATAAAACCGGCCCACGTTTCCTATTGGTCTGTCGTCTCTGTAATCGACACAGAGTTGAAAACAGTACAGTTCCTAAGTAATTTATACCCCGCTGCGAGGCCTTCCTACACGTGCAATTTTACGAGTCCTGCCTTCGCCAAGCCGTAATTATGTTGAAGTTCCGAATTACACGACTTGCGTTTCATTAAGAAAAAAAATGTTTGATTATTGTATAATTAGATATATAAGCTCTACACCTACATTTAACGAAGCCTCCTCATAGTGCCGCTACGAAGATGAAGAGGCGTTTCTCAATACGGCTTCAGCTAGTAACTCCGGCTGAATGTGGTAATCATAGTGTTTGGTGCTTTTTCTGCATTTTAACGTAAGAAAATAAAAACGCGATGGTCGGAGTTAAGCTGGAAAGAGATAAAAGACGGAAGAAAATTAAACTCACTACTTTGTCTCATAGAATAAATAAAATGCGACATTTATAGTTCGTTTACGTGGCGCTTTTTTGCCAAAACGTCATTCTACATTAAGCTACTTACACTGATTGACCCATTTATATACCGGGGTAATTTTTACCGTATCATTTCAGGGTAAGTATCTTAATCGATGGTGGCACAGCAGCAGCAGCTCTTGCCACTACACCCCCTGCTGGTGTAACTTGGTTTTTGGAGGGAAGGATTCTCTTCTGAAGATAATGTTGGTGTTTGTGTGGTGTGTGTGTGGGTATTTGCGGGGGGGAGCTCATAGTATTTTTATTGAAATGAACACCCAGTTGAGCACTGTGTAGCTCAGTACCGTGGTCCTCACCCAGCTCTCTCTCTCTCTCTCTCTCTCTCTCTTGCTCTGTCCTGCAGCCTCCTTCCAGACGTCTCGTTCCCGGAGCACTTGTAAACAAGCGTTCATAAGCAGTTACGTGACTTTGGAAATGCACCGCTTTCTGTGGCGCACGGGGTCACGGCCCTTTTCCTGCTGGCGATACGAAGTGCCCCAATGTTACGTTCGCTGTAAATATAAAATTAAGCTGTCCGTCATCTCGGCTATCTCGTCTATCTTAAGTGGCCGTACCCTGTTACCGAGGGCTCTTACATTTCAGACGCCCGCAATCCAATACAGGTTTGAGAAATTGCCCTCCGTCATACAGCCCGTCGGTGCGACAGCTGCGGGGGGTGCGGGGGTGCGGGGGTACGTGGGACAGCGGCGCGGCGGAGCGTCGTGCACCGAGATGACGTGTATTGAATAATCTTTCGGTCCAGAGAGTAACATGAGAGTCAAACAAGTTCCCTCATCACGCGTCGCTACGATGGAGCTCTAAGATCCCTTCGAACCTCAGGCCTCACTTTATTCCATTTGTTTTCCATTCCCGTCGGGTAACATTTTTCTGAATTTGTCATTGCGCTGAAATCCGGTTTCGGCCGCAGGTGAGTCCCGGGACTGTTTCGGTGGCTTCCAGGGTCATTATTAGTATATTAAAAAGATCTTTGTATTATTCTCGCATAACAATGTCCTTGTTATTATATTTCTCTTATGCTTTTCTCCAAAGCAGCTTACAATTATTTCTCCATTTATACAGCTGGGTAATTTTACTGGAGCAATTCAGAGTAAGTACCTTGATCAAGGGTATTACAGCCAGAGGTGGGAATCAAAGCTACGCGTCCAAAGTCAATAGCTGTAACCCCTGTGGTACCAGCTGTCTGTTATTATTATTATTATTATTATTATTATTATTATTATTATTTGTCTGACACTTTTCTCCAAGGCAATTTGCACTGATTTACTCATGAAACAACACTGTAATTTTACTGCATCAGTGCAGGGTAAGTACCTGGATCAAGGGTCTGTTGCAAACCTGGGGTTTTAAGGTCTTCAGCCGCCCTGTTCCTGCTGTGACAACACCTGCCGCCCACACATACACACACAGCTAGAACAAAATGTGAATAATACACACACACACACACATTTTCAGAACCGCTTGTCCCATACGGGGTCACGGGGAACCGGAGCCTACCCGGCAACACAGGGCGTAAGGCTGGAGAGAGGGAGGGGACACACCCAGGACGGGACGCCAGTCCGTCGCAAGGCACCCCAAGCGGGACTTGAACCCCAGACCCACCGGAGAGCAGGACTGCGGTCCAACCCACTGCGCCACCGCGCCCCTCTGCTGTGAATAATACATATGACTTAATTTTTTCATACACTTAGAGGTAAAAATAAAATTACATGCTCTCCTCAAACTCTAATTCAGTGCCGAATATTGATAGTTTCATGTTCCCGTTGCTGATGTCAGACACCCAGGAAGACCAGGCACTGCACTCACCTTCGACTCACGTTTACCGCTGTAAACACCGTGAACGTGAGTTGAATTAAGGCGTCCTGCTTGCTCTCGATGCTCTTTAGCGAAAACTGTCGGCTTGGAGCGCAAACACAGGTCATATTCACTCCGCTGCAGACAGAAACAAGTAAAGAAAAAGAAATTAAAAATAAGTAAATTTACGGGGAAATGTTCACACGTTTCAAAATTCCTACCTCGACATGAAGAGTTCTAATAACTAGTAAATTCAATAAGAATACTTCTGCCAAAAAGAACACAAATATAGGGACTTTAATTTTTATTCACAAATGATATGCTCAGTCAGACCACGTTTAGAGGAGGTCAGGGGACAGTACGTTTCGGCGAGGAAAAAATGGTCAAGTTTTATGTAGATCCCTGAATTGCACCTATAACCAAATACATCCTATGTTGCCCCATTAATAATTAGATTGATCTTTGCAGTTTCAAAGCCTCCAATTCCCCAAGATTACTGGAGAAAGTGGGCGGCAAATTCTCCCGTGCAGCATCCGTGACCCCGAACGGGGGGCTTCCTCACACACATAAGTGGGTATTAAATGGATGTAATTGACAGTGATCTCGCGTGACACCGTGATCATCCAGGCCTCCAACCAGGCATCATAATGGGCCCGAGTTGCATTTGCATGAGGGAATATAATCAATCTTGGAGGAGCGGAGGTGTGGGGGGGGGGTGATAGGAGACATCTGAGTTATGAGCTTTAGCCACAGATTAAAAGACTAACCACTGATGTGCTTTGCATTTTTCTTCTTGTCAAAAGATTCAAAGGCTTTTTCCTCCCTCTGTCAGTGAGATTGAATCGTCCCCATATACATTATATATATATATATATATATATATATGGAGATTCTTTTACATATAATGTGTGTATATATGTATACATAAATTTAAATATTTATCTGCACATACACTAATCTACATACTATTGTGAGATTTAATCGTCTCCATATATACTGGTAGAAACTAAGATAATAGTATTTAAAAAATATATATGGATATATTTTTGATATTTTTTAATTATTATATTATTACACTTCAATTTTCACTTTAGGTGAACGTGTTAGTTGGACTCTTGGACTCTCAAGGCTCCACTGATTGTGACAATATTGCTGTCTCTGCGGTGGAATCCAAGAGCAGTGCTCCAACACGGAGGGCGCTGACCCCATCCCTGAAGAAAAGGTTACCGTGTTCCGTCTTCCTCCTCCTCCGCATCTTCAGGAGTTCATTATTTAAAGGGCTTTTTTTTTCCATTTAAAAAAGAGTAATCACAGGTCCCTTAAAATACTTTCCTGGACTACACCCCAGACACACACACACACACACACACACACACACACACACACACACACACACACACTCATACAAATTATGACTAGTACTAGTATCACTTTGATTACAGTAAAATTGATGGGTCTTCATGGGTTGTTCATTCTTTTCAAACATAATTCACATAATTCACCAATTAATATGTAATTTTAGCAATTGAGTGCTTTTTCTCACATATTCAGCAGGTTCTTTCTGGGGCTTAAAATATAAAGCTGTAGACTTCAGTTTGTCTCTTTATCCACCAATAGGTCAAACAGTCCTATATATGTATATATATATATATATATATATATAGGGGAAAAGTCGCAAAATGAAACCAAAAATGTCTCAAAAAAATGAGCTTAATGCAAAGTGATTTTCAGCATCCAACTGTCAATGCGTCAGGTAACAATATTTTTTGCAAAAACAGAATAAGGAGGAATTCCAGGTTCCACACTCTCATTAAGATCATCAACCATCAATACAAAGAAAACAATTTTAAAATTCATTTAAAAAAAAAAATTCAAGTTTAAAAAATCCACAGATATGGTGACCGGTCACAGTCATGACCCCACCTCATTAGTCCGTCTACCGCCATTGGCCGTTGAGCATGTATGTGGGCGTGTCACGGCCTTCAAGGAAACCCATGCGCCGCATCAGCTGAACATCCCTCCAGATCACCCCTGTCGAATCGAGTGTCCTACATTTGTTAAATCTCGGCGTTCTCAGCTGATGTGATCCCTCCCGCGAGGAGGACCTTCTCCGTGTTTGCATATTGATCAGGGGCGTAAATGACCTGCAGAACTAATCCATTTCAGGTTTGCACTTGACAGATGATTTTCGGCAAGGTGACCTCAGCCTCGCCGCTGGCTGCGCCGTGAAAGCTAACATCGTAATTTATGTAGAACCGTAGGCCGAGTTTGCTCATGGCAGGAAGTCTTGGGCGAGGTCGGGGCGAGCTGCAAACCTCACGTGGGTCTTCTCCGGGGTCGAAGACATGGAGGAGGCCTCTTTCGTTCCGGACGAGGGCTGACTTACACGTGTTACCTTAGACGGTGGCGTCTGAACAAGATGCTCAGTCTGCAAAGTTTCTCCTCCAGTAAGATGTTGATGTGCTTCGCTGTGAGCGGCTGGAGAGAATTCCGATGGAACCGTGCGAGACTCCGTTATCACCCCTGCATGACCGCTCTCGTCGAGGACCGCCGGGAAGAGCAGATGCACTGCGACATTTTCATCCACCCTTGACTGTCACTCTGCTTCATAGGAAACTTCACCTTTAACAATATTTTGATGGCGATTTTTTTCCCAGTGTTGAACATGGGAATCTGTTTTTTTTCGACACAGTTAAGTCGTTTGCATGTTTTCTGTGCGCATCACTTGTTTGGGGATGACATCTGTGTGAGTGATACCTTCAAGTGCACTTTCACTGTGGTATATTTCACGTGACATATGTGTATGACATAACCCTGATAATTATTAATGTTTAGAGCAATTAGCTGATCCTCCCAAATACCCAACACTAGAGCTCTCTCAAAATATGCGGGGGCCACTGTGACTCCGATATTCTTTGCAAATTCAAATGCAATCATGAGTAAAAAAAAAAAAAAAAAAGAAAATCTCTTTTTAACCATCAATAAGAACATAACACTCTAAGTCACCTTAGGAGACCGATAGAGAGAAAAAACAGTTACTGAAAAGTATGGGAACAAAAAATGCGTCATGGATAAGGTTACAGCTCCAATTCCATCGACACGAGGAGCAAACGTGCAGTGTTTCCAGTAAATGTAAGCAGAAAAAGTAAAATTACATAATGTGTTCCCGAGCAGGATGCAGGAGGTGAAAAAGGCTCTTTGTACCTGTCCTGAATGCGAGGCTCCTGAACGCACCCAACTGCTCTGCTCAATGACAAATGGCCTCGGCTAAGTTTTGCACATACGCTCGGATAAAGTTTATCTTTGGCTCGTGCGAGGCTGCCAACAATCTGTCCGGGCTGCTTTAATCCCCCCCCCCCCCCGACAACTCGAGGCCCGTTCCAGTTTGGGGTGTTGATTTAAGTCAGGCTGGAAATGTTTTGACACACATCTGAAAGGCGCGGAAAGGCGAGCCCTGTGCGTCCCTCCCTGCGCCGGGGCTCTTGGTGGAGCGCCGCATCGGCCCGACTCGATGGCGTGATAAACTAAGAACCCAAGCGTGGCGTAATCAGCCCAATTAGATGTCACAGGTACGGTATGCGGGTGGAGGCAAAGCCCCACCCCTTTCCAGAGAGCAAAGCCACGCCCCCCAATCACAGCCCACCCCCGCTGAGACCAGACGCTGCTGTGTAAACACTATTGATGATCTTCAGGATCTCGTTACAGCAGCCCTGTGTCACTCCTAACAGCCAATTCTTTGCAGGAGGGGTGCGAGTGGGAGGGGGGGGGGGGGTTGGGGCCTAGCAAGTCTGCTCTCTGGAGAGTTCCCCGGGGGGTGGAGTCTGAGTGAGGGCCTTGGCATCTATGGCATCAGTATGGAGGGTCTGATTTGAGCTTAAAGATTTTTGTGGATTTTTATGGGTACAATGGATGAGCAGCATTTTTTTTGGTTTACATTTATTCATTTATCAGATGTTTTTGTCCAAAGCAACTTCCAATGAACTCTATGTAGTCTTACTATCAGCCTACACACCTTATTCACCGCGGTGACTTACACTGCTAGATACACTACTTACACTGGGTAACTCATCCATACATTAGTGGAACACACACACTCTCTCTGTCACTCACACACTATGGGTGAACCTGAACAGCATGTCTTTGGAGTATGGGAGGAAACCAGAGCACCCGGAGGAAACCCATGCAGACACAGGGAGAACATGCAAACTCCACACAGACTGAGCGGGGATCACCCAGCCGCTATGAGATAGCAGTGCTACTCACTGTGCCACCATCTCGCCCATTGCCTTTCAACATTCAGGTACTTTCAACTATTTACCTATTTATACAGCTGGGTAATTTTTAGGGTAAGTACCTTGCTCATGGATACTACAGCTGGAGGTGGGAATCAAACCTGCAACCTTCGTAAAGGCAGCAGCTCTAACTACTACAGAACTAGTTGTCCTCGTCTCCCTCCCTCTTTGTGCATCTGGTAATTGTAGGTAACGCAAAGTAATCTGCGGAACTACTGCCCCCCCACTTGACGCTGTCATACCTGGCTCTCCATTGACCTATCAGGGCACATTGCCAAGTGGATCTGCGTCGAGGAAACGTTGAGAACGAACCGGGTCGCGTATCACATTGCAGCAGCGGGGGACGCGAGTGCGACGCTCTTCCTCCCTTTCTTGTGCCGACACCCTGCAAACGCGTCGGTCTCCATTCCGCTCGGTTTTTCCATTTCGGGCTGCGAGGGGTTCAGGGCGACGGGCTGCCGCTGCTCGATAACCAACCTCAGCCGGGAGGCGGGTGTCTTCTGTACCGTACATGACGCACCTGCTTGTCACGCTAATAATGAATATATATACGAAGGGCGTAACGTTTGTTGGTCCCGACGTGCAGCCCAACGCACTCAAAGGCCTCAGGGACCCCAAGAAAGAACACTTAAGGACATAAGTGCACGCCGCCTTCCCCGGGATTAAACATTCATAAAACGTATTGAATCAGTGCCGAAAATCCCCAAAAACACGCAGTTTGATGAGGGTGGGATTATGAGCGCCGCCCTGGCTGTCGATACGAGGCACTGCGGTGTCGCGTTCACTGCGTGTGTTAATACTGCGCTATTGGGCCCATCAGCTCATTGTTTGGAATGTAAATGATGCTGCCGATGTCTCCAGTGACTGATGGCTTAAATTCCAATTAATCAATGGCTTCATCAGTTTACTAATTCGGATCAAATATCCCCCGAGCGCATGCTCTTCTTTCAGCGGCGCTGCGAGAAATAAACGTTTTGGAAGTAATTTGCAGCAACGTCTGATAGACACCAACAAGCCTCGCAGGAGCCGTCCGGGTTCATGTATTCATGTGTGAGATGGGGGGCAAATGCAGTGTCTCTCAGCCGTCCAATCACGTGCCGGCACACCCCGACCCGCCTCCTCATATAAAGTTGTCAAAAATTAAGACGGCTGGAAGGCGATCTAGCGCTCGGCCTTCAAACCGCAGTATCATCCTTCTTTTGTCGCTTGTCCTCGTATCCCTTCCTCCGTTATCTCTCTAACGTGTCTCGGCCGGCCGCCTAATCTCACACGCACACCCTACCAGACTCCCATCTCTAGGTGGCACAGTGAGTAGCACTGCGGTCTCACAGAGTCTGGGTGGAGCAAGGGGACATGGGTGCGATCCCCACTCAGTCTGTGTGGAGTTTGCATGTTCTCCCTGTGTCTGTGTGGGTTTCCTCCGGGTGCTCTGGTTTCCTCCCACACTCCAAAGACATGCTGTTCAAGTTCACCCATAGTGTGTGAGTGATAGAGAGAGTGTGTGTGTTCCACTGATGTATGGATGAGTGACCCAGTGTAAGTAGTGTATCTAGCAGTGTAAGTCACCGCGGTGAATAAGATGTGTAGGCTGATAGTAACACTACATAGAGTTCATTGGAAGTTGCTTTGGAGAAAAGTGTCTAATAAATGTAAATTTGTTATATGTTTATGACATCCTACTTGGCCCTGACCCTCAGCACCCCTCCTCCCTAATTTGCCCGACGACATACAGCCATTATGATGGATGGATGTATACACACACACACACACATTTTCAGAACCGCTCGTCCCATACGGGGTCGCAGGGAACCGGAGCCAACCCAGTAACACAGGGCGTAAGGCCGGAGGGGGAGGGGACACACCCAGGACGGGACGCCAGTCCCCGTCACAAGGCACTCGAAGCGGGACTCAAACCCCAGACCCACAGCAGAGCAGAACTGTGGTCCAACCCACCATGCCACCGCAGCCCCATGGATGTATATATATTATATATATATATATATATATGTATATATTGATATACACATATATATATCGGTCAATCTGAAGCCACGCTGACATGAGAGCCACCTCTGCCTGACAACCCCTGTCAATTATACAAAATAAAATCAAGTATTCATAAGTAGTCCGTAATAGGATATTGACTGACAGATTTAATAATTCAGTTTCGTTCGGGCCGAACTGGCATTAGCTGTAGCTAATGGTCGCCTTTGTTAAAAAATTCATTGGAAACAATGCTTGAGTGAGAAGATAGGCATAATTATGCCCGCTTAATTTACTTTAGGCCGCCGCAAATTAAAAAGCTTGTCCCGAAGAGTGGCCGGCCTTTTAGGCGGCGCAACACGCAAAGGTACTGTAATTTGATTTATGAATTTGATCTGCCTCTAATTTCAGTCATCAATGTTTCAGTGAGAGCAATTATGCTTTGTGCAGCCACTCCACGTGGGTCCATTATCTGCGCCGGGAATCGTTGCGAAGGATGCGCACTAATGGCGCTGCCGGGCGGTAAGTGGCGTTCCCGTCATCCCACATAAGATTGTCTGTTAACCCGACGTCCCCGGTGCCATCGCAAGGGTTCCACTGGAGCGCGCCCGTAGTTTTTGTTTCTTTTGTTTAAAGCATGGCTTTCGTGTGTACTCACAGCACCTGGGTGGTGCGAGAGGACGTGGATTCGATCCCCGCTCAGTCTGTGTGGAGTTTGCATGTTCTCCTCCTGTCTGCGTGGGTTTCCTCCGGGTGCTCTGGTTTCCTCACACAATCCAAAGACATGCTTTTCAGATAAACTTGCGACAGGGAGTTGCCCATAGAGTGTGAATGGGTGAATGACAATGTGTGGTTGTCATGGACTGGCACCCCACCCAGGGTCTCCCCGTGTCTGTATGGGTTTCCTCCGGGTGCTCTGGTTTCCTCCCACAGTCCAAAGACATGCTGTTCAGGTTCACCCCTAGTGTGTGAGTGGCAGAGAGCGTGTGTGTGTTCCACTGATGTATGGATGAGTGACCCATTGCAAATAGTGTACCTAGCAGTGTAAATCACCGCGGTGAATAAGGTGTGTGGGCTGATAACACTGCATAGAGTTCATTGGAAGTCGTGTTGGAGAAAAGCGTCTGATAAATAAATGTAAAAGAAAAGAAAATGTAAATGTCTTGCGCCGGGTCACGCTGCCCGTGTTCTGCCCCGGCAGCATGATTTCGGGATCGGGATTCAGAGGTCGGTCGTTTGGCGGCAGATTTTCTCGCCATTTAATAGTTTTCTCTATGTATGAGCGCTGCCTTAATGCAAACATAAATCATAGAGATTGTGTGTTTACACGTGGACCATATGGAAGCCGTGTTTAAACATTTACTTGTATGTGTCTGCTCAGGGGTAAATATTGTGTTACTGTAAGGTACCACACAAGAGGAGCCCTAAATTAGGTCTGGCACGGTACTTCTGCGTGGGTCTCCTTGTTTACACCCCCACTGCTGACCGCACGCAGGCCAGGTTTCGCCTCGCAGGGGGTCTTCGGCAAGTTTTTGCTCATTCTGCATCCGCTGGGTGCGTGTGCCTCCGAGGATTCTGGGAAATTACTTGTATGCACCTTGTTTTCACTCCCCATATTCCTTCGTTTGCTTTTCCAGTCTCAGTGTGGTAACAAATAAAGTATATCCACGTGTGCTCCTGTATGGACACAGGTACATATAACTGATGACTGATTTTCTATTACATGACATTTGTTCACATTTTGACACTTTCTTTAGGGTGTTAAGCAATTACTCTGACTTGCCCATTTGTACAGCAGGGTAATTTTCACTGTGTCACTTCAGGGTAAGTACCTTGATCGAGGGCACTACAGCAAAAGATGGGGACAAAACCCAGGTCCTTAGAGTGGAAAGCAAGAGTGCTAACCCCATGCCGCTCATATACGCGCGCCTGTCTGTGTGTGTGTGTGTGTGTGTGTGTGTGTGTGTGTGTGTGTGTGTGTTCTCCAGTTCAAACCACTGCGTGTGAGACCCATAAAAACACATGTGAAGCACATGCAAAAATAGATGAACATTCATACACGGATACGTTTAAATCTATAATTATTTCACAAGGTTTAGCTGCGATGCACCCCCGACCACCCCCCGGCCCCCACCCCCCAG
Organism: Scleropages formosus; assembly: GCF_900964775.1. NCBI lineage: Eukaryota > Metazoa > Chordata > Actinopteri > Osteoglossiformes > Osteoglossidae > Scleropages > Scleropages formosus. The sequence goes on from NC_041823.1 coordinate 2,559,504, forward strand.
CTGCGATCTCAGTACGAAGCAGCGAGCCAAGAAAAGCTACTGAGCTCAGTGACCTCCCAGCCCCGAGTCCTGTCGCTGCCCACAGAACCCATTGATCCGGGTTATAATTCTCTATGAAACTGATGGATGAGGGCAGCCATTGACAGAAAGGGTAAAGAGCACTTTGAAAGCTCCCCTGTGAAAACGTATGATGGGAAATAGGCAGTTGAAGAAGATTTATGTTTGTTTTTTCCCTCCAGCACAGCGAGATTTCCTGCTGCAGGCGTCCTGCTGGTGGTCCACAGCGGGGTTCCTCCAGAGAACTTCCACAGCGCAGCTCCGAAGGGTTCCCCATCACCGCGTTCATCGGGAACCTCTTACCCGTCTTTTACCTTCACTGTTCTTTACAGTCAGATGTTTTTCTCCAAAGCAGCTCACGTATTTACACTGATTTACCCTTTCGCAAAGCAGGGGAATTTTACTGTAGGTACTTTGAGCACAGGAGTGGGATTCAATCTTGCATCCTTGAAGTGCAGCAGCTGTAACCACCACACCACCTGCTACCCCGTTTTAATTCAACACTTTCTGAAAACTGTGAGATTTCCAGTCATTTTCACATCAATATTAATATCGAATCGGTGACATGTATTTAAAGTTCTTATTTCCCTGGTGCTATGTGTGTGTGTGTGTGTGCATGTCACACAGAAATCTTCAAAGCAGGGCAGGCGGAGTCCTCTCAGGAGGTAAAAAGGTGCACTTCCACCACACAAGGTGACCAGGATTTCCTGTTTGTGTCTCCACGACGATGGACGATGACCTTGTGTACGGCAGAGAGATGTTCGCTTGGTGCACTGGGGCCAAGAGAGTGACATCTGCTCCTGGGGGGCAGGGGGTGCTATGGGTAGAGCTTCAGCCCCAAGGCCCTGCGGTACCCACTGGCCCACTGCCCCCCCAGGACCCGGAAGCAATTTGGTTACCGAGCCCATCACGGTGGATAGAGGGCATTCTGGGAAAAGTGTGTTGGTAGGTGTGTATCCTCACTTACACACTTTGGTCACAATAAGTGATGCGACCATAACTGCATCAAGAGTTATTGTGAAAATATGGATTTATGGACATTTCCTTTAAACGGATATTATAATGGATATATTAATATAGATTGATATTCTATAAATGGATATTTCCTTTAAACTATTCGCTTGCCTTCGCTCAACAGCAGGTGCCGTAGGGTAACGCAGCTCAAGCAATATGTGTATAAATGTATCATTTCTCTCATGTATTAAAAACAGTAGATTAACCAAAACTGAACACAAATAAATAACCGAAAACAAAAAACCAACTAACCAAACAAACAAACAAACAAACAAAAAAGGAAATAATATGAATTTGAAAGTGAATTTTGGACACTTAAACAACAATATAAGTTAAATAACATGATAGGGAGAGAAGCTGGCGAGTATTACACATGTAGTTTCAACACACACGCACACACACACACACACACACACACACACACACACACACACACACACATACAAACCTTGGCATTTCATTTAGGCTGCGAAGCGTGAAATTTAAAGCATTGATTGGAATTTGCAGTGTTTATTATCTTCTCTAAAATGCAAATGGCTCCACATTAAGTTTGTGCAGGAGAACACAGCCTTGTGTGGTCCATGGACACGCCGAACCTTTCAGGGACAAAAAATATACAAAATGCACATAAATTGTTATATATTTAGATATTTTTTCGTGTGATTTTATTTTGTTTAAATAAAAAACAGGACCTTCACTCCTTTGTTTGGGTGGGATCCGAAGAGAAATATTTTCCGAAAGCCCGCTGTGTGCCAACACCAACTGGGTCTACGCTGAATGCGAGTGAGACGGACAGTTTCCCATTCCCACAGTGAGTGGAAGCATCTCCCATTTTAACGGTTTGAAAAGTTCAGATTAAGATACGGAACTAGATGTAAATGTTTACTTTCCATACCGTTTCCCTGCATGTTATGATCAGAAGGTTATAGGTTCGGGCCCCATCACAACAACAAATGCCTGGGTGCATTTGCTGGACCCCCTTTGGTTTTGAACCTCAGCAAGGTGTGGATTTTCAGAAGATCATGTTGTTCACATATGTTTTATTATCATTATTTTAGGTGGCAGCATGTAGAGCAGTGGTTACAGCTGCACTCGAAGGACCCGGGTGCAGATACTACCTTCTGGTATAGTGCCCTGGTGCAAGGTACTTATTCTTTTCTGATAGAGTAAATATTACCCTGCTGTAGAAAAGGATGAACTACTGTAAGTATCTTAACAAAGTGCTGTGCTTTAGAGAGAAGTGTAAACAGTGAATAGATGAAAATATGCTGTTGACCGTTATTTATCTGACAATGTTCTCCAAGACGACTTAAGGTTCCATACGTTGTATGTTGCCTGTTGGAAGGGCAATTTCTGGAGAATTCCTGTCGTCTATCTGCTCTGGGGTACTAGAGAAGGGTCCAGCTATACCGCTCCAAAAATCAAACACTATCCAACGAGACTTTCTCTATTGCAGGGTATATTTTGTGTTTGTTGTCATCCTGTCAATGAGTTTTGATCACGGTTCCAGCTCTCTTTGGTTCTGTCCCCATGCACCTACTGGTACTCCATGTTTGACCGTCTTTCCTTCAAGCCATTTTCACTCATCTCAGTCCACCCTGTTAAGATCTGGCAGGAGCGAAAGCTGGACCAGGGGGAGGGTGTTTACAACCCAGGTCCAGGTCACAAGTGACAAAGGGATTAAAAACACATAGCTTTAATTTTACTATGATCTACATGTGTGGGCAGGGTTAAGGCCTCCTGACTCTTCTCATGTTCTGAGTTTGTTATGGGATCTTCTCATTTCCTCTGCTTATTTATTCTGTTTCCTAATAGATAGTATCACCTTCACCATTTCTGAAAGTTTAATCAGTATAAACATGTAACAGCTAAACCCAGGGACATAAGTCTGTGAAACATTCATTCAAAGCAGAATTTCTGTTTTATTCCTTTTTGCTGTCCTTGTGCACCACGATGGACATTTTTTTAAAAAATGTGTCTTTCAAATATGTACCTCTTTAAAGGTCAGGTTGAAAATGTATCTAAAGAGTTTGTTAATTTATTTAATTTATTTTACAGCGGGTTTCAAAGATATGTTATTTGTTGAATGAAAAGGATGAAAATGATGCATTGCAAATGGCTTGAATTCAATACATGTAATGATCGGAAACCTTTCCATAGGACCTGCGAGATCTGGTTAAAGTGTACATGCATTATCGGCGTTACAAACATGTCTAAATGTCCTTGTGTTACACTAGAGTCCAAAGTGGGGTTCAGGATCTGTTGAGATTATGGTCTGCATCCCAAAACAGCCGACAGCTTCCTTACATCGACTTGTGTATAAATTCTTACTGTGAGTATAACTCCTGCAAAAGCTACCATGTAGACATTAAATGTGTGACAGAAGAACACCCCAAAACACTGAGAGAAATAACCAACTCAATAACATCCAAGAAAATGGTTCTCGTTTCTTTAAAAAAACGCGAGATGTGCAACTTTACCATAATCCATCTTTTCAGTGCAGTTTTAGTTGGAGAGCATACAATTCGGGCTGAACGGTGCAACGCATTTTTCTTGATTCGTTTAAAGGGACGTATTTAATCTGTGACACAGCAGCTTTTGTGCCGCATGCTTGTCTTTGTGGTGACAGTCTCAGTCCGCATGTCCACTGGAGAACTCACTACGCAAATATCTCCAGGCCCAGTTTATCATCATGCTGTGGGAGTCAGTTGCAGCAGCAATGGGCCTGGAGCTACTCATGAATGCCAACTAGAGGAGCCATTTTATGCAGGGAGACAGTTTGGCAGGTCTGAAATGACACATGAACACATTTACTACATCTTCCACTGTTCAAAAGGTCAACTTCTCAGCATTTGATTTTTTTTCAAGGATTTTTACTATTTTTTGGTATCCTTTCCTCCAAATTCTGTTTTCATAGTTCTCATAGCAGAACCAAAATCTGGTGTTGCATTTTGTATAGCTACCTTGCAATTTTATACCACAATATTTTTGATGTGGATCAGGGCAAATTAGGACGGCCTTTAGAGTAACCGGAGCCGATGCCAAGCCAACGACATCTCCTCGATTCCAAACCAAAACAGGCCACGTGCGCCCAACACTGACACGGTCTGTCAGCCAACATCACCTCGTGTGAAACAGAAACTCTATCCAGCACGATGCTCAGAATAAATCATGGAGCCAGTCCTCTCTGAGAAGAGATGACACCAGCAAGATCATCCCTTCAGATTTTGTTGTCTTCCCAAACCACTTAATGTGATCAGAGAATTAAATTTTCAGCGAGCTGTTGAATGATAGCCAAGAGCGAGAGCTGCTGCACCCCCGGTCATACTTTGCACTACTTTGGACTCATATCTCAAGTGCTTCTTCCTCGCCGGAGCTTTGCCACATTTTAGGTCACTCTCTCGTGCTTTACGTGATCAAGCAAATTTATTATGGGCCATGAGGTCACTGTGATTTTCTGTAATTGGAGGTCGACTGAATTATATCAGAAGATCCATATGGCTGTAAACTACACCATTTACATTTAATTAGTTTTATTGAGCTGCCTGCCGTTTTATTTGTAGTGAGCCCCACATTATGATTAAGGACATATTTTAATGATCTTTAAGCGAAATGAACAAATGTTGCCCTTGACCTGACAAGGATCGTGTTTCACTGTGTTATTAATGCAGCGAAAGTGGAGCAAAATTATGATGGCAAAAGAAATATTCCGCTCACATCAAGCATAATTTAATATCTTATGGCTGAGAATTTGCCTGCCTTTTTGGATGGATTTCTGCTTTACAGAACCGCAACAGTCTCTCTAATTAAAATTTAGAAAACACATTATTATTAATTGATACAAAATTATTTACCCATTTATGCAGCTGGGTAACTTTTATTGTATTGATTCAGGGTTAGTGTCTTTATCAAGAGGTTGGATTCAAATGTGAGTCCACCAGGCAATGGCCTTAACCATTTTGCTACTCTCTGCCATGCTAACAACATATATTATTTTCATCATGACCTTTTTATCCAAAAAGCGATTTGCGTTCCTTTTTTACCCCTTTTTCCTCATTCTGCAGAGTTACCTAATTTATTGATTAATTCAGGTTCTCTATCTTCCTCCAGACAAACACAGCTGATCCCATTTTTTTAATGTTTTTAACCGTTACACCTGCTGGTCTTATCTTGGACGTGTTTTTCTACCCATGTTGAACCGTAATCAAGACCCCATCTGAGCCATAGGAACAGGGAGTCAAGTAAGTAAGTCAAGTCAAGTGAGTAAGAGGGCAGCGCTGCACAACTGAAAAGATTCAAACCCGACTACAGTCGGACTGGGAGACGCGCGTGTGCCAATTCGAGTAAAGTACACCTCTCGTACACCTCAGGTGTTAAAGCCCAGAGTTATCGCAATGCACCCGGGCACATCTCTCCTGTCAGGACGGTAAGATGGATAACCGGACGGCGTCGGTACATCTCCTTCATACAACAGATAAGGAGGCACCGGCCATAATCTCACCTGTTCAGGAGCAATATCGATTCAACACTGCAGTGAGCTGCGAGAGCGAGAGCGAGAGCGAGAGCAAGAGGGACGCGTGACACGAAAGAAATAGCCTGCCAGAGCCCCGCCCACCGTGGCGTTAAACAAAGGAGGTCCGGTTACAAAGAACACCGAAACAACGCCATTCGCAAACATCTGGTGCATCTCCAGGATGCGTCATGTCAGGGAGCGTTGTCACAAAAGTGCTCTGCATACAAATCCACTGTCACGGTGGACCAAGATGTCCCCAAAGGGACCAGTCTCTCATAAGTGCATCTTCTCTCGACCTACATGGGCTCAGGAGATTTGGCCCTGGATGGAGCAGCACCCAGAGCTGGGCAACGTTGCAGCCCGCCGGGAAAAACGCACAGCCGGAGCCGTGGAAAGATCACCTTCCCGTGTTTCTGCTACAAAAGCACTTCTGGGCGTAACCGAAGAAAGTGGCCGAACGGCTGCAGCTCGGCTGAATTATTCAGCGTTTACAATCAATTTTAACCCCAACCCCACCTCCTGGGGGCTGCAGGGGGATCGCAAGGGATGTCGACGGCTCCCAGCGCAACCAGATCCGATTGTGAGCCAGTGCCAGGAGCACACGTACACCCAGTCAATGTTTTTTAATGGTTACCTACACCTTCAGGCAAGCAGCTGTAGCGCAGCATTTGCAGTGCGGGGCGTCCTCTTCCTTCGACAGTCCTGTCCTTTCTCTCGTGGCTCTCTTTGCTTTTCGATCTCCCTTTCTTGAATTTTTTAAGGACATGTAAGAACCACTTACCTCTGAAAAAAAGAAGCTCAGACTCCAGGTCCTGGTTCTGGATTACGTCCTCAGGTGCACTTAGATGAACCCAATCAATTAAATTGCTTTCTTAAAATGTCAGTCCTAGTCTATTGAAGGGGTATCAGGGCCCCGAGGACCGTGAAACGCGGGACGGGACACGAGACCCATCGAACTTCGGAAAGCCACCTGTAGAAAGTGATCTTTTTCAGATCATTCCTGGTTCATTGGACATTCAACGATGGGGCATATTAAAGCTTTAACACATTTTATTTGCGCCAAGATTCTCTCCAGATGTTTTCCATCAGCAGCTGCCCTGTTCTCTTCTGCGCACAAAACTGCCTCTAAGCAGCACGTCTGCGCTCCCGACACACCCTGACACACAAATCCATCATTATCAAACCTCGACAAGGTCTTCTGCTCTCACACATCCACTGGCAGGAAATCACAAATTACCAGGGTGCGTCGTTCTGAAAAATCTAGAACTTTCTAAGTGTGGCGCACAATTTGTAAGCACTATCTGTCTCTTTGTCCCTTGCTTTCCCCAAGTCCGGGGTCTTTGCAGCAGACGGTCTTTGCAGTACCATACCCAAGAGAACCTAAAACCACCTGTCTGAAGTGCACTGACTGTGCTGGAATTCGAAAGTGGGGCAACAGCCAGGGGGTTTGATTTTTGGAGTTAAAAAACACCAAAGAAAAGGAGTTTTATCTGCTGCACTGCAATAACCATAGCTGTCATCGCGCGATGGCCCTGAGTGTCGATCTGCTGTGGTGCAATTCGGCTCGTGGGGTCCCCTGTAGACCCCATCCCCAATGACAATAACCCCCATATAAAAGAGGCGGATTATCTCAGTTGTGGGTGATAACTGCTTACAGTGAGCCATACAGACGCAGGATGCCCACAAGTTGCATGAATCATCCCCCTGTGCTTGTTCACTGCAGGATATGAGAGGGGCAGGAAATCAGAAACAGGGGGGCCATAAAGATCAGCCCACAAGAAACAATACTGAATAATCAGCAGGCCTTGTCTTTGATTGTTGGGTAATAAACAGGTTGTTGCTTCTTTACATGAATCAAAGTGCTTCCAGTAATGATCAGTGCAATAAATATGCATATGTATGAGTACGAAGGTGTGTCAAGGGAAGGTTGTGTGGCCCCACTCAGGCCAAAAGGGAGGCACCAGGTGACAGGCGCTGGAAGCACGAAGAAGTCTATCCGTGCAACAGGACATGTGGGAATCTCTGACAATGTTCAAATCATGAAACAAGGTGATACCTGGCCAAGGTTGGACTAAAGCGATGCCCCAAATAGTGTTCCGGATCCCGTGAGCTCAACTCGCCATCAGCCTGATGTGCCATCCGCATTTCGACTTTTCAACAGGAGAGTCATCTCGGCATCGATGCCCGATTGGTTGCTGTAGACACTGGGGCCAACAGAACTTTTCGGGCCTACGAAGTAGGGGAAATATATAAAAAGCATAATAAATTAGGGAAAAAAGGATAAAATATTGCAAGACTAATTTTTCATGTTGCTAAAACCTAAAAATTTCAGTGCAAAAGCATAATTCCAGAATTTCTAGACAGATCCTAACAAAGTATCTAACTTTGGTTTCTCCAGAAGTCATGTGCTTATTGCAGGGGGGTGCGGTGGCGTGGCAGGCTTGGCAGGCTTGGCTGGGTCTGGTTCTCTGACGTGTCTGGGGTTCGAGTCCTGCTTGGGGTGCCTTACAATGCGCTGGCATCCCATCTGGCGTGCGTCCCCTCCTCCTCCGGCCTTGTACCCTTCGCTGCCAGATTAGGCCCTGGTTCGCTGCAAACACGCTTGGGACAAGCGATTTCGAACAATGCGCTTATTGCAGTGAGCGTAACCTGTGTTTACAGTCCAAGCCTAGATGGCAGTAAAGAGTACCCACGCGGAACAGAACTGTCGGACCGCCAAAATTCAACTCACCCCCACAGTGTTTAGGGCTGGTGTCTGCTGTCCCAGACTGTCGGTCATCGATGATAAGATTAGGAATGTTATATGTTTATAAACTAGAACGGTGAGAAATCGGTATTGAACAAGAATTGGTGAAAATAACTTTATTTTCACTCACTTTAGTTTTTTCTTTTAATGTAACCTTTACATTAAAGTATTTACTGCATTACAGAAAAGGTAACATTTTATTTTTCCTTTTCATAGTGTAATATTCAAACGGATTTGTCCTATAAAACATGCCAATACATAGCAGTAATTTCTGAAGATCAGCGGGGTAATTTTTTTGTTTTACCGACACTTCCATCTAAAACTTAGATTACGGGTTTGCAGCTGGGAAGTTTATTGATGCAAATCGATTGCACTCCCTCGCTCAAGGGTGCGAGAGCAGCTCAGCCTCAAAGACGGAAATCTATTTTTTTAGTCACCGCGCCACCAGTTGTCCGGCGCCGATGCTCCTCGGCCGACTCCGCAGCAGGTCTAGCTCTCGGGGATTTCTCATTGCTTTCACTCGCAGACCGCCGGGGGTCAAAGGCCAGACTTGCTTCCTGGACATCTGTTCTGTGATCAAAGCATGTTGGGCTATTTTTGAGTTCTGCGATCGCCCCGAGGCTCAGATCGCATCGCTGCGCGCAATGTCCGATTCCGCGTTCGCTGCGAATATTTACTCATTCACATGTTTATTTACCTGGTTCTTCATCCATTCGCGTTGCCTCCAGGCCTCCTCTTGGCCACTAATCGAGTCCACATTTACATTTATTCATCTCCCTGATGCTCTTCCCAAGTACGACTTACAATGTTAATCTACTTACACCTATTTACCCATCAAACAGCAGGGTAATTTTTACTGTATCGGTTCAGAGTAATTACCTTGCTCACGGGTACTACAGCAGGAGGCGGAGATTCGTACCCGAAGGACATGAGTCTAAGACGGAAACTCAGACCACTAAACCACACGTCGCCTAAAAAGTGTACCTGCTCATCTGCCAACGAAGAAACGAATGCCATGTAAAGTCACTGTACCGTTGGTTTAAGACATGTTGCGGTTGCGTGCGTGTGCGTGTGTGTGCGAGCTGTTCCGCTGCAGCCTACCGTGGTTTCATTAATGTCAGATTAGCGCCTGCCAACCCCACGAGTCCCCAAGCCTTGACGAACGTCGTACCACAAAGACGAGCTTTGTTTACCGCCTTCATTCCTGGCCGCACACCGTGTTTGCCAAGCGTGTGTTTCCTGTCCCGACACACTCTCTGCAGCCGCTCGCGTGACTCTGACAAAAAAAAATTCTCATATGTCTCTGCAGCTATACAAATATAGTTTTGCGTCTTGTTCGTATGGGTAACTTTAGTTTCTTGAGTCATTTGAAGAGGAGTTAGTATTCCAGCACACACGCACTGACACGTCACAGCGGGAAAGTCATCTGCACGCTTGTTTCTGTACGCCGCAGTGGCAAACGGGCGGGGGTTCGAGCACAAACACGCCCCTTGCCCGTATGTTTTTAATTAAAAAAACAGGGTGGGGGGGATGTGGACGAGTGGCCGTTAGGAATACTACGACCCGCTCCCCTTCATCCAGAGCGACTCAACGGGTGTGAATGAAACGGGGGCTTGTTTGATTTCCCCGCTGGAGTCCGATGTCGCTGCGTTCGCCAGCCGACGTGAGAAACCTGGTTCGGATTATATTCGGGGCGGTGGGGGGGGGTTGTGGGTTTGAGCCGTGATTGTGAGGCCTCCCGACGCGGCGCTCCCGCGAAAGCGATACCCCTACTGGCCGGCCTGATTGGAAGGTGATGGTACAGTGCTTTCCCCCGCTTCCCCCGAATTCATCTGAGGAAAGCAGAAAGAAAGAGTGATAAAAAGCACCAAGCGCACGTCTCGCACCCGTAGCCCGGCACCCGCAGCATGCACTCTCATACACTCACTTCTCCACTAGGACTGTGGCTTTTCTGCCAAACAACTTTTGCTGATTTACTGAGCAGGGTCATTTTTACAGTATTGCTGCAGGGTGAGTATCTCGCTCAAAGTCACTAGAGCAACAGGTAAGATTCGAACCCGGGTCCTCTGCTTGATACCAGCTACAGTACCTGCTGAGTGATCCATATTTCAAGTCGGTTACTGACGTGTTCCACACTCACATTTTTCCAGAAGACGATTTACACTCAGTCCCTCAAGTTACCGTGATGATGCTGAGAGCTCTGTTCCTCCGAGCTGGAGCTTGTTTGAGAAGAAATGTTTTATCACTTTTTTTTCTTAACCACAAAGTCTCGATTGCACTGAAGCCACCACTCTGTATAAAGTAACATGAAACACAGAAACACTTAATGAATTAAATTTTATTCATCCTTTTAATGTCTGGCCATATAGGTTGTGGTGCTGCTAAATTACTCTAATGTAACTGTAACTGTGGTAAGAGCAGGATTTGGATGATGAATACACACACACACACACACACACACACACACACACACACACACACACACACATACAAACACACACACATACATACATAGAGAGCTCCTTGAAAGTGTGTGAACCCTGTAGGGATGGTCATTATTCATATAAAATATTAAAATAAACCTATAAAACGGTCATGATTTACGCCCCTGACTTGGTTTAAGCAGTTCGACTTGGGCTTCACTTATTTTTACACCTGCACTACTTGTGTGTTTCTACTACACGCACGATTTCCTCTGAAGCAACATATGGAATTGATCATTACACACACATTGTGTCACATGAGAAACACCGATTCTCACTAAATAACCATTTCGTGGCAAAACTAAGTGGCACAAGGGTTCACGCACTTTCAAGCCACCCTGAGCATATACATACGCATATACATATACACACGTACACACACGCGCGCACACACATGCTCACACACACACGTAATAGAAGTGCACGTCCCTAACCGCCGCTCTGGCCTGGCGACACAGTGCAAAGCGCAAGCGCCCCACAATGCACCAGGGCGTTTCCCAAGCACTCGAGCTGGGGAGGGCCCCCAGTACAACACGTGTTCACGGCGCCTCTCCTCGGGGGGTCCGCTCCAGGGCCTCTCCGTGTGTGGGCCGTGTTTGTCATTATTTCCTCTCTGCAGCCTGTGTTTAGGCATCACCGGCAACAAGCCGAGCGCCAGGGGGGCGTCGCCTGCGAGGGGAAGTGCGGCGGTCGCTGGAAGGAAGTGGACCCTCGCGTGTTGCGTCCCGCCGCTGTCCCCCCTGAGTCATCCTCACGTAAATGTCCTGTTTACATCCCTCCCATCCCATCGTCACGTCACCTTAGTCCATAACACCGCTGAGCCGTATGGACCAACCAGTCTACGCTGGGAAGGGCCGTTCAGTGACGTTCCTTCTAGAAATTCCTTCCATATCTGCGTTTCTTTCGCATCATGAAGGACTAACACTAATCGGAATGACTTTTAGTGACCCTGTAATTTCAACAAGTGCCCACGTTCGAGCTTTATTGACTGCCAGCATGTCCCCAGACGTACATTTTGGGCATCCCCACCCAGGCTAATTTTTTCCTTTTGTCTCCTCTTGTTGACTGTCCTGCAGCCGCTTCGGGCTCTAATTGTTAGTAATTGGGACAAATTAAATCACCAAACTTTTGGAGGATGTTTCACCATTCTGGGTCAATCCAAAGTCAATTACCATGCAGACAGGGGCATCTGTCACTGACGGGGGGGGCTGATGACGTCATTGTCAACCCCCCCAGCACTGGGAAGGGATGGGCGGGGAGTGCTGAGCAGGGGCGGGACTTGCTTTACCGCATTAAAATATGTCCAATGACATTCCACCTAGGGGTTTTGCAAAGGCTTCAAGTATGAGTAGGGTGTTCACCTCATACTCTCCAGTGAGGTTCTTTACCAGGGTTGCTTCAGTACCCAGACCTATACATGTGTACAGCTATAGGATGTGCTTGTTATGGGCAACAGGTTGCGTAGAGGTTATATACATTTTCTGGCTCATAGATCAGCATGTGATTAGTTTGAAGACCGAGTATCAGTCAAGTTCAACTTTTGCTGACATGTGACCCGGTGCCGGTGGCCGACCCTGCTGTGCGTATGAGCGACAGCGGCGGTGAGATCACGACTCGCAGTGTTGAGTTACTTGGGCTGGGACACCCGAACTATTAACATAAGAACAAACCTTGAGTAAAACACCAGAGAACCTGCTAATGGGACACTTAACCGTCTGGGTTTATGTCATCGTCTCCCTCGGAGGTGCATCGAATCTCAACCCTCCCCAGTGCCGCTCTTCGCCGAGATTCAGCACGAGCGATAGTCAGTGATCCTCGCGCCATCGATCTGTGGCCACGGCCCGAGCGAGTGGGCAACCGGAGCTGAAGGGTCTCCAGATCTCCTCTGTTCTCCTGCCTTGGCCTGACCTTCACCAGAGGCAGCACCTCACCGCCCCCCGCCCCGGCGCGGTGACTCATGGCCTGCAGGAGAAAACGGATACGGCCCTGTACCTCCACCATGGGGGGTCCTCGCGCATCCCAGGCCGTGATGGCATCGGTGGGCTTAATGGCACTCTGCCGGACCTCCGTCTGCGTGCTGAAGCCGTCACCGTTGACATCAGGGTTTCAGCCGTCGAGCGGAACGAGCAGCCCTTCTGGGTGCATATCTCACAGTTACATCGCTGAGGTTTCGAACCCCTGGCGATACAGCGAGACCTGCAAAATCGCACTAACAGCCCGCAAGACTCAAGGGGGCACAGGTCTAACTTATCCTTGGCTTTCAAAGGTCACTAGAGCCATAAAAGTAGACCCAGAAGGTTGCTGGTTCACATCCAAGGAGGGGTCTTGTGTTCACCACACAGGGAAGGTTTATGGCACGAGACAATATTGAAATCAAGTGTGTGTTAAAGAACATGAGAACATGTACGTTATTAAGCAAAGGTTCAAATGGCAACTCCATCAGGTGTTCTTATGAACATTTAGCCCTTCCTGTCCATGACATCCTCACCTTCTCCGCATCCAGACTGGGACTGACACAAAAGCAGACGAAGGTCTGAGACCCTACTGATGGACTCCCCCCCCGTTTTTAATGTGCTCACTGCAGCAGCCGCCTCGATCCACCCGTGATTCAGCGCTGATAATAAGTTACTCGCTAATTTCTTTTTCCTCTCTTTGTCCGTTACCGTGGAGACAGCTTCGCAGACATGATGCATGGCTCCTCATTTTTTTTCCTCCGTTCCGCTCCTTGGATGGCTCCGGGAGCAGTTGGGATGTATTTAAGTTTATAAGTGGCCTTGCAATCCCATCATGTTCATTTAATATTAATAGAGCATTCGTCTTCCGAACGAGGCCACCGTAATGAATCGGCAAATTAGGACGGGGGAATATTGATCAGAACCTCTGTGGCTCTATGAGGGCAGTAAAGGCTTCCTCCAGCAATCGAGCGCGTTCCGCAGGCCATGTCCATGTCCTGCTTGAGCTCCACGCCCCCCCTGCTGCTCTGGGTCTGCGCTCGGTGGGGAAATAATAACAGGCTGATATTTCCGCTGCACTGGAACAATTATGGGTCTGGAGTTGCGACCAGAAGGATGTGATGTCAAGTCCTCAGACGCACCTTGTATCTGCAGGCCAGTTACACAGATAGGCAGGCAGCAGTGCAGCAGTTAGAGCAGTTGCCTTTACGCTCAAAGGTTGGCGGTTCAAGTCACACTACCAGCTGTAGTACTCTTGAGCAAGGTACTTGCTCTAAATTACTGCAGTAAAGTTACCCAGCTGCTTAAATGGGTGGATAGTTATAGAGGGGTTAACATTGTAAGTTGCTTTGGAGTAAAGTGTCAGCTAAACAAATGAATGTTGATGTGGTGAAACACAGAATGGTTAAAGTGTTGTTACCCTGTGTTCAGGAGGACCTGGGTTTGGATTCCTGCTTCTGCTCCAGCACCCTTGATCAGGTACTTCCCCTGAACTGATATGCTCAATGAATAAAAATTAATTAGAAATACACTAAAAAACAAAAAGCGCTATAAATGAGTTTAATTAGTGTATAAACCTCGCATAAAAGTCACCCTGAGAAAAAGTCTCCGATCAGCAATAACTCTTGCAGATTTTTATCAAGAGCATCAAACACTTTCAATCCTCAAATTAACAACAGTTTCCTAGGACTCGAACCAGCAGCATTTTGGTTAGAAGCCCGTGTCTATAAGCGAGCTGCTGCAAAGTTTCCGTCTCTGGCAGGAGATGAACTATTTAAAAAAATCGCAACTGACGCAGCTCGCCTTGCTGAAGGCCGAGCAGCGGAATTATGTTTTTATAATAATAATAATTTAAAGGTAAGCGGAACATGTACCGCTGTCAGATGACCCTGATAACACTGCGACTCGAGCTGCTCGGCTGACCACAAGCCGGGTGAGAATAGCAGCGTGTTCATACCGTATCTGCCCACAAGACGAACGTTGTAGGGTAAACTGTGCAGTAAACAAACCGTTTACCTAATATACACCTGTGTACAAGTAGCCCCCGGCTCCGAGCAGCGGAAATAGCAGCAGCCCCATGGTCGGCCTGCATGTTTCTCGGTCGTGCAAGAAGACGTTGCTAAAAATAAAACATCGCCGAAGCGCGGACGTCACTATGGCCCTCGATGAGTGCGTCCCTCGAACTGGGGGCCCTTTTGGTTAACAAAACCAGAATGTCTGCTAAAAAAATAGAAAACAAAACAAAACATATTGCAATAACAGTCCTGGATGAGACTCAACAAGACAGGACAAATGAGGAGCTGAGCGTGTTTTTTTTTTTCCCTCTCCAGCCGAACGGGCCTCCGTGTGTGGTCCGGCCTGGCCCGCCTCGGGGGCCGCTGCTCATGCCGACACTCACTCTGTTGTCTTTTTTTTTGCTTATAATAAAATGCGATTATGAAAACATTCAGGGCTCGCAGCACGCGGGAGACTAATGCGAACATCAACAAGGAGATATGACATAAAGGAGGCCGGAGGTTTACTGCCGTGCTTAACGTAAACTGAACCGGTGAAAAAAATGTGATCAGGAACATGCAAGATCAGGAGTTTGCTCTCTGACAGCACTGCTGGGGTCTGAGTATCTTTTTTTTTCTTTTTTACGGAGCAACAACCGAACCAAAAGTTGTCATTCATTATTGCTTATTGCTTTATCTCCAAAGTGACTTCAAATATGAGGTTTGTACACTAAGCTACTGAAATTGAGTTACTCATTAATGCAGCTGGGTATTTTTTACTCCATTAGATCAATGTATTTTAAATCAAGAGTACCTGAGAATGGGATTTGAACCCCTTCCTAAGATGACTGTTGCAACCACTACACCACCTTCTGATTCATTGTCCTGTTAACCACTCGCTACTACCACATATTTTAAAAATAATAATTATAACATAAGACAAAATAAAATATCTGTAGCATTAAACCCCAGACCTCCATGTGCAACATGATGAACACAGAGGAACTGTGAAAGACGCAATAGGACAGGTAAGATGGGCTGCGCGCCCCAGGTGTTGCCATGGGAATCCAAACTCGCCCAAATGTCGAAGGCCGGATCCTTTTTTGTGTGCTTGGAACACGACACCAAAATCCTGATCATCCTCAAAGTTTGGAGGCTCTTTTCAGAGAGCCATAAATAACTAAGAAAGAGGGAGACAACGAGGGGCCGCTCTGTGGATGACTGTTTATTGTACTTTATTGTTTTATTGTCCAAGCGTGACGGGCTCCAGCTAAGAGTCGGGCTGAAGGAGTCCATAAATTAGACGGCACTCATCTGGCTTTAAAAAGAAAGTGAGGAATGTGAGGTCTTTTTGCACCCCAACAAAAGGACTAAGCCATATAGGATACCTTAGAGTGTGTGTGTGTGTGTGTGTGTGTGTGTGTGTGTGTGTGTGTGTGTGTGCACGCGCAATGGGTTTGTAGACTAAATGACTCTGTTTTTGTCCTGCGTGTCTGTGATTATGCTGTGCATGTCTCAGTGTGTATATGGCTGTGTAGGTTGTGTGCTTGTGTGTATCTTGCTTATTTTAATACATTTTGGTCTGTGTACGCATATGTGTGTGACAGTGTGTATACACAGTCAGGCACAACAGCGGTGTGAGGGTATCTCTAGAGGCTAAACTTGTGAAACCTTTTAGTGGATGAGCTACAACAGCAGAAGACGATGCTTTGTTCATTTCTTGTGGGCTCAGATTAAAAAGACTGAGGTTCCAGCAGACATACAGTGACCAAAACTGGAAGACAGAGGAGAAGAGAAACGTCACCTGGTCTGACAAATCTTGACTTCTATTGCGGCATTTAGATGGCAAGTTCAAAAATTGGTATAAAAAGAAGGAATCCATGGATCCATCATGTGACACATCCTACCTTATATCAACAGTGCGGACTGGTGGTGGTGGTGTAATGACATGGGGATGTTTACTTGGCACGTATTAGGCCCTAAACGACAACTGAGATTCATTTAAATGATGGCCACAGACTATCGTTCTTTGAGTAGCCACGTCTCCAAGACAATGCGTCACATTACAAAGTAGGAATCATCTCAAGGTGATTCCAGGAATGTGATCATGAACTCACTTTACTCAAACTTCAGGTTAGTGTTAGGGTTAGAGTTATTTTGTTGAATAAATTAATTTGATCAAGAGGTTGCACTTTCTAATGTTCAGTAGGAACACAGTTGCATGAAAGTGCTGCAGGCCTTCTCATTAAGATCCAGGTGTTGAGTTTCCTTAAGTTTCCTTGCAACTGTATGAAGTGGCTCCGTAGATGGGGGTCAGGCTTGCACCTGGGACCACTGACATGGCCTCGTAGCTGCTAGCTATCGCTCTGTTTATGTGCTTCTCGCAGTTTCTTGACTTCATGCCAAAAGTAGCTTTAAACATGTCTCCCAAATCTTGCGTAAACAAGTGCGGCCACCCTGTTATTAGCGTGACGCCGGGCAGTTGTGAACATGGCAGAGACGGTACATATAAATAGGGGAAAAAATGGTACTTAAAAGGCCATTCACGGTCGACCAACTTGGCATATGGGCCCTGGGTTTTTGACAGAGGAGTAATTAAATGGCCTCAGTTGTCTCAAATTATCCTCCTATTTATCGTCCCACCGATACAAGATAGGGCGAGTCTTTCTGGGCACAACGACCTAGACTGCAGCGGCTGATGCGATTTCCGCCTCGCACGCAATCCACAGCCAGCGAGCAGACCTCACTCACGCTGATGGGAACAGCCCCGAGACGGACCTCCTGAGCGTCCTGTCCACGAGGCCTCTGAGCAGAAGGTGGCGTAGCAGTTAAGGAAACAAACTTGCGAGCGAAAAAGGCTGCACGGTTAAAGCCCAAGAGGAGCAGCACTCTTGTACCCTTGAGAGAAACACTTGACCTGAATTGCTTCAGTAAATATTTAACCGGATAATTTGGCTGCATTTGTAAGCTATACAGTGAAGGATAAAAGGATTTGCGGCACACAAGAGTAACGTAATGTTCCATAAACGCCCCGTTCCGTTTCGGTTGGGAAAAGCCAGAAAAAATATTTATGGGTGATAAATACTAATGGTTTAGGCCTCTTTAAACAAAAAGTAGACATTTAGTTAAGCGAAAAATGTGTTAATTCAGTAGCGTTGTGTCGCCGTGTATCCATGAGGAGGGAGAATTTTGGAATTGTTGGGGGGGGGCTCTTATGAAGACAATTCCCAGTATTACAGCTTCTAACAATTAGAAAACTTATTCAGCACGAACATGCAGTCAGTTGGTGTAACTCGTAGAAGCGAAAATCTTAAGAGCACATCTCACCTAGAGAAGCCTAACTGGATCGGTCATCATAAGGTCATACATTCAAACCCCCAAGAACATCAAGAGAAAGTACATATGGTGTAAAGTACATGAAGATACATAACACAACTCAAAAGCAAAAGGTGACAATGTTTTCGGGGGGTGGTCAAGTAGCACTATGTATGCTCCAAAAAACAGAACAAATCTTTAAAAATTTATTTCTTCCTAGCAGAAAAAAAATTAGACATGTGGGCCAACCAGATATTTGCAGAGGGATCATCTTCTGCGGACCGCAGAAATATGGGCAGCACGGTGGCACAGCTCCTGGGTGGTGCGAGAGGACATGGGTTCGATCCCCACTCAGTCTGTGTGGAGTGTGCATGTTCTCCCTGTGTCTGCATGAGTTTCCTCTGGGTGCTCTTGTTTCCTCCCACACCCCAAAGACATGCTGTTCAGGTTTCCCATAGTGTGTGAGTGACAGAGAAAGTGTGTGTTCCACTGATGTATGGATGAGTGACCCAGTGTAAGTAGTGTATCTAACAGTGTAAGTCACCACGGTGAATAAGGTGTGTGGGCTGATAACAATACATAGAGTTCATTGGAAATCACTTTGGAGAAAAGCGTATGTTAAATAAATAAATGTAATATGTAAATAAAACACATTGCATTGTCAACTGTATCAGAGTAACAAACCTGTGTTGCAGAAATTAATTAAAATCAGAATCTGAGTTGTGGATTAACAGGAATGCAGACAGAGACAAATAAAACTTCCCCTTGAGTAGGTGAGGGAACTCCATCCCAATCAGCTTGTATCCAGTCATATTCCCTCAGCAAGTGAAGTTTTCTTCTTCTGTTTTCCGAAGGAGGCGCAAACACAGAAGACTTCAGCACGTACACAAAACGGGTCGCCATAACAACTGACCCTAGCAAAACGGACGGCCGTTCGTGACCCCTTAGGTCAAAGGTCAGTGGTGAGTCTCTCCAAACACTGGTCTCCTTCATAGTCTTCTGAGCACGATGGGTTTTGGTGGCTCCTGGTGTAACGTCCTCCGCACTTTCCGTAAGACAGTAATCAATCTGGCTGCCCTTTCTCACCTTGACTCTGTAGATAAAGTTGATCCCGTCGGAGCGAAAGGTCACTCCCACATCCTAATTAACCGGACGGGAAATTAACAAACCCTGGATTTAAGTGTGACATTTGCACGAGAAGCTAATTTGGAGCAAGTCCTGCAAAGGTCTTTACCTCAAGGTGGGCCAAGATTAATGTTTTATATCCAAAATCTCCAATGCCACATCCTAATTGTAATTTATTTAGTTCAGGCAGGTCACTAGACTCTGTAACTCGGAGTATTGTGGACGTTTTAGCAGATGAGGTGGATTTCTGTTTTTTGTAAAGACAGATTTATTTTTAATCATCTAAATAAAAAGTTATACAACTTTATTTTTCATTGATGGCCCACATATATAAAACTCACATAAAAACTGGACAGACTCTCCCCCCCTTACTGTTTTGTATTGCATGGATTATTGTGTTCTATGATCATATAGTGTCATAGTCAAAGTGGTTTTATTCTCATTTCAATCATGTACAGCGAAACAAAACAACCTTCCTCCAGGACCATGGTGCTACATAGAAACAGCTCAGAGCTACACACACACTGTCTGAACTCCTCGGCCCATACGGGGTCACGGGGAACCTACCCGGCAACACAGGGCGTAAGGCCGGAGGAGAAAGGGGACACACCCAGGACGGGACGCCAGTCCGTCGCAAGGCACCCCAAGCGGGACTTGAACCCCAGACCCACCGGAGAGCAGGACTGTGGTCCAACCCACTGCGCCACCGCACCCCTTTCAATAAATAAATAAATTATTTATTTATTCATTCATATAAACATAATAATAAATATAAATATTAAATATACAATAAATGCTGTAAATGTAAACATACTGGTTGGGTTTTAGCAGCAGTTTAAGTAGTAAGAGTGTAAAAAATTGCCAAAGGAGCGGAATGGTGTTCAGTTGAGTGTGTGTGTGTGTGTGCGCGTGCGTGCGTGCGTGCGTGTGTGTGTTTGTGTGTGGGTTGGTGTCAGTGGGCAATATACGCTCATATCCAAGTAACGGCAGGATCATGAATATAATTCTACATCTATAATTCAATGTCGGTGACATTGCATCTGTTTTCTCCCTTAAAATAGATTCGATGTCGCTGTATATCAGGGTTGGTAATAACAGACCTTTGCCCCCTTATGGTAAACTTTTACCAGTTGTACGATTCAGTTTTACCGCAGTATCAGTGTGTTGAAAATTACTCAGCAACTCAAAGTCAACCTACTTTATAAACTCAACTCGGATGTCGATGTTCAGACCATCAGCTGTTCTGCTTAAAATGCCGGTGAGTGGCTGCTGTACGTTAACTATTGTCACAAAAACGGTAAAATATGCTGTGTGATTATTTTACTTCTTACAAGGTTTTTACTTTTGGTGTTTTAGTGATTTTTAAGTATAATCTTGTGCATCTGTGAGTGCACTATTTTTTTCCTTCTCCATGAAGAATAATGTTGTTTGATCCCACCCCCGCCAAATTTAACAGGCTGATTTCACAGCATTAACTGGGCCTGTTGAGCTTCATAGCAACGGGCTAACGTGCTAACGTGCTAATGTGCTAACGCTGCGTAGCAGCGCTCAGGTTGTCCGAAGCGGAGTACGTGTGAGTCAAACCCGACACGGACACCCCACCGCACTCCTCTATGGTCAAATTGAGCATTAAGCCAAAGTCAATTAGCGGCACTCTGACATCATTGTATATCCACTCTAATCACGACCATATGCCGAAAGACGGCCTAAGATACACAGGATTTCTCATTTAAAAAAAAAGTGATTCATTGCGAGTGCAGTCACACAAAGGTGTGCAATTACTCAGGATGGGAACGAGATTAAGGGCCCTTTTCCTGTTGTTACAGCTTTCCCTCCGATAATCCCATTGTCGGGATGGACCCCGCGGAGTCCTGTTCAAGGAAGTCCGGGACGAAGGCGGAAAGCCCGACACCTGCAGCGCTCCGAAGGATGTTTCGCTTTGCAAGTTAAATAAATGTGAGACTTTCCCCGTGAATATTTGTGTTGGAAAAAGGTGGCCGTCATCCGAAAGCGCACTTAGTCAAACACACAGAATTAAGCTGCCATGTTGGACCTGCAGTCACGTATGGCACCGTTTTAGCGGAGATGTTGTTTTAGCTGGAAGAGGAAAGTGGAACAAAAGAAATCAGTCATAATTTTAAAAGTCTGCTGTAAAAAAAGGTGCAAAAACCCAGCGCTCGGGGTTATTGCAGTTGAGCAATGGCTCACATAGCCTTGTCTTCAAGCAGTAAGTGCTCTTTGCCCTGGGTTTCAATCATCACCGGCCTCCGCCGTCACGGCTCTCCATCCGATCCAGAATCCCAGGGTTCCAGTTGTGATTGAGCTGCACATGCATCCCTCTAATCTCTCCTCCTCGTCTCTCTCCATGGCCTTCCAGAAGCTCACTCAGTACCTCCCTCACTTTCATTAACTGCTTGTCCTTCTCAGGGTCTCAGCATTGCAGGTGGTGCGGAGCCTATCCCGGAATCACTGGCCACCATGCAGGGAAGGGTACAGCCTGGATGGGATAGCACCGTTCATATCGAGGTCAACATCTGGTTAGAGCCTTCAAACAGTCAACGGATCTGGAGCCTGATACCTACAGGTCCCCATCACTCCCTTCAGCCCAGAAAGAGCACTGAGCCCCTCCACCTCTCCTTGGGCTAACACTAACCCTAACTCACAAAGAGCCAAAGTTGACAGATCCTCAGGTTTGTCCCTAATGTGGTGGAATGACCTCCATCTCTCCCTCAGAGCTGCTGAGTCCCTCACACACATCCAAGAAGGGTCTCAAATGCATCTCTTCCAGACCTAGTTATCTCCTGATCTCATGACAGCCCCATAAGTGCTCAGATTAGCCGTGTATTTCCTATTTGAATGTCACATCTGTAGGAGCTACTGGAAAGATGTGAACCAGCAACTTGGTGGTTTCACACACACAAGCTGTGTGTTCATAGTCCCGTGTCCGTGTCTAAGGCTCTTTGACTATTATTGATGCATTTTTGTTCACTATGTGTTGAGTTGTACATCATTTTGGAGAAAGATAAATGAACAAATGTATATACATGAAATCAGGAGGTGAGTGATGTTGGCACTTGGACAGGTCAAACTCCACGGCCTCCAGGGTCTGCGGCTGGGGAGGGGGGGGGTCGCCGGCAGACACGAAGTGGGCGATTTACGATTTATGCGTCCGGCTACAAGTTGGCTGGCCGGCTGATGAGTATCGGGAGACGGAGCGTGCCTTGTCCTTCTTCTTGACTTCAGCTTTAGCAGAGAGAGGCCCGCCATCAGAAGGAGCGGAGAGCGAGGGAAGGAGACCGCAGTTACGGCCGACAGAGCCCACCTCCCCCCGAGCCCACATCCCCCCCCCCCCGACGTTTGCCATGAACCTCATCCACCATCTGCTCCACACCGGGCTGCCACTCTCATCTGCTGCTAATTAGTGTCACCTGCACGTTGCGCAGGGCAGATAACCACTCTGCAGCTTGCAGGGCGGCGGTGTGGGCGACTCTGTTTGGACAGCTCTGGCGGTGCAGTGCGCTGTGGTGCAGGGGGGCCAAGGGGGCCAAGGGGGCCAAGGGGGCCAAGGGGGCGGGGCCTAACGGCAGGCTGACTCGTCGGCGCGCTCGCTAATTAGGGGCACGCGGACCCACAGTCCCAGCGATCGACATGAAAAGCGAGCGCTCAGCAGGCGACACTTTGGCCGCGCGCCCTCGCCTCAAGCGCCGCGAGCAGGGCGGCGCGCGAAGTTTGCGCGACCAACTCGGCGACTCCTCTTACGGCTCTTATTCTGCCGAAACGGGTTATTAGGCCCTTTGAGGGGCCCTCCGCGTGTGTGCGTCAGGAAATTGACACAAATTCAATTTCAGTTCTTTTTTTTTTTTTTTTTCAGATTGACAGATAAAGACAAGCAATCGTGAAAAAAACCCTAAAAATATTACAGAGTGATAAAATAATCAGTCGTTTATATTTTTTGAAAAACTCTTTAGTCCCTATGAAACCGAGATTTCACTGTTTTTCGTTGTGTCACTCAATTTACGCTTGATAAACGATGTCTCTTTCTCCTAATATAATACACAAATTGTACTTTCGCTCAGATCTACGTCGCTTTGGAGAAAAGCGTCTACGAAATGAATAAATGTAAAACTGTAAGGATAAAGATAATGATAAAATGACAAAGCAATGAAAAACACATTGATTTAAAAACTGGAGAAATTAGTAATTGATATTAAGTTTTTTTGTGCACCAGTCAGTGTGTTTGAATGTGAGAAATTATTTTTAAAGTTATAGTACAAAAAATAAATAAATAAATAAATAAATAAAACACGAGCAACCAGCAACTCATATTTTAACATATCGTAGCTTCAGTTTAAGGACCGAACAGCGGAGGCTGTTCTGCACGCGTTCCTCTGCTCGTGAGCGGGCGCGCGCTCATTCGCTCGCTC
This sequence comes from Scleropages formosus, assembly GCF_900964775.1. NCBI lineage: Eukaryota > Metazoa > Chordata > Actinopteri > Osteoglossiformes > Osteoglossidae > Scleropages > Scleropages formosus. The sequence continues at coordinate 2,583,127 of NC_041823.1, forward strand.
GCTCCCTCGCTCGCGCACCCTCCGCTTCTCTCGCGCGTGTTTACGCTGCCACATCGCTGACCTTTGTGTGTACAGGAAACCCGCCCGGCTTCATATACAGCATCTCCAATGATAAATACTTCCTGTCAAATATTTATAATGGGATGGAAGCGGAGGCGGAGCAGGGAGATTTTCGTGTCAATGGGACCGTGAAAAAGCCCGGATGTACGTAACGGGGTGACCGAGCGCGAGCGGCACCAAAACTACGTGCGCTTCGGTATCTTAATAAAGGGCTTCTTCAACTAACGCAATTATGTAACAAGATTACTGCCCAAATCACTCGTCCTTCCTATTTTCGCGACAGCATTTTGAATCGCACTGAATTGAGCTCCAGCCGACAGAAGGCAGGCGGCCCACAATGCACCTCTTCTCCATTTGTCACGTCGCTGTAAATGCGAAATCGCCCTTGCTCGTTTTTCCTCACAGTTTTCCTCACAATTGCCGATTCACCGTGAAGCAGCAGAAAGGCCTCGCGTACGTGTGACATGATGTGTCGTAGGCCTACCGTGTCCCGATGCCACCGCGAAGAGGAACTCTGTGAACTCCAGTGGGGCTGCCTGGAGTGGAACACCAGTGTGGTGTTAACAGAGAAGGGTTGTGTGGTGGTTTTCTTTGTTGTTTACAACTCAATGTTTGTGTTTGAGAAACCTTGAAGTCCCAGCTGGTGAGTGTGTGAGAAGAGGGTGAGGGGGTGTATTCTTTAGCTGAGCAATGTGTGACAGATCTACTCCATCTATCTAATCAGTATGGTTGCCACATGTAATGTTTACATTTGTTTGTTTACCATGTTTTTCTCCAAAGTGATTTACAACTGAGAAAAAAAATGAAAATGTATCGGCAGCAGACGGAGAGATGCAGGTACAAAGAGGTGATTCTCCAGGTCCGGTCATTTAGTCCAAAACACTGTTTCTTGTCAGTGTACACATTAGGAACAGCCCTTTACAGAAATGATGGCAAGCAGATTAATTTGTTTGTAACAGGTAATTTTGAAAGGTAATGGAGCAAATAAGGGACCAAGAGGTGGATCTGAAAGAGATGGGTTGAGGGATTCAGCAGTTCTGAGTGAGAGAAGGAGCTCGTTCCACCACATTGCTGCCAGAATCGAGAACCGTCGGACTTTCGAGTTCGGACCTCTTGCACATGGTACCGCCACGGTGGCAGAAGTGGATATTCCTGCCCTGCCCTACGAAAACGCGGTACAATCGTGGTTTTTCTTCAGTGTTACAGTAAGAGACGTGAGAAAGGGTAACAGATGACCAGCTGTTCACCCTCCGCTGACTCGGTTTTTGAAAGGCCAAAATCTTTCACACGGATGAATCTGATGGATTGTTTGCATTTGCCTATTTGTCTGACTCCTTGTTCATTTCTTGTTCTGGAATTTCTTTTTTTTTAAAAAAAAAAAAAAAAATAATTGCAGAATTTTAAATATGACTTGGTGCAGCAGGTGGCGTAGTGGTTAGAGCTGCTGACTTGCAGGGATCCTGCTTCAAATATCACTCCCTGCTATTGTACCACTGATCGGGGGTTTTCCCCTGAACTGATACGGTAACAATGACCCGGCTGTCAAAGTGAGTAAATCATGGTAAAACTGATTATTTCACATTATTCGAGGTGCCTGCCAAAGAAACGGTTACAGTGATGACTTGCTGAGGAATTATACGTGCCCATTCCACACGCTCCATCTCTGCACTGTTTAGAATGCCTGTTATGTGAGTCTCGTGCTGTCAGTCTGTCTTGGGGGGGCGGGGGCTGTGAATCCCCACCACACACTCATTTTCAGCATGGCCTGCCATCCCCACGCCGATGGACCTGCGAGAGCGGCAAACAAAATTGAAAAATCTGTATTTTATTGAAACTCAAAGTCAACTTCATGGTTCACGTACCATAGACCTTTTAACAAAATTAAACTTGATACTTGATTTTCTTTTTAATATTGCACTTTAACACTCAATGACAAACGTGATCACCCTCGGAGATGAAGCGCGAGCGGCGCTTTGGGAGAAACGCACTGCGCCGCCGCAGGGCATCCCGAGGAGCGGAGTCGGAACGACGCACCTTCTGCGGGGAACACCTCCCCGAGGGGAATCTGGAGCGGCTTAAAGAACGAGAGACTGATATGAATAAATAAAAAATATATATACAGCACGTGTGCTAGGGGATCGGAATGCAGGCCACACTCAATACAGCGGCAAAGAAAGTATGTGTGGAAGTTCAAGTCTCCAGAGGTGCTCTGCTGTTGTACTCTGTATTCCGGTAACCTAGCAACCTGGTAACCAGGTAACGTGAAAAAATTATCTCAGTCACTTAGTTCTTAATGGCCATGGCTTTCGGAAGTCTTTCAAATTATTACTGATTGTTATTTAGCTGATGCTTTTCTCCAAAGCCACTTAGTGTCATTTCCCCTTTATACAGCAGGGTAAGTTTTCCTGTATAAATTCAGGGTAAGAACCTTGGCCCAGGGCACCGCAGCAGGAGATGAGGCTCAGAACTGGGTCCTTAAAGTGCAAAGCCACAGGTTTAAATACCACGCCACCTGCTGTCTGAACTTCAGCCAGTAATGTTGTTATTAACTGTCAAATAACATTGAACTTGCGCCCCCCACCACCCCTGACTTTATTTCAGTAGTAACCGCAGAGGTGTGTGTGTCACTGTTTCTGTGCGTGTCACTGTGTGTGTGATAGTGCGCCTTCCTCCTCGACAGTGCATCATATTAACGTACTTTGCCCCCCCAGCCGGGGCTAAGCGGTCCCCAGCGGCCGTAGCTCGGCCTCATAATTGTGCGCTGGGAAGATGTGTATATGAAATGGTTTACAAAACGAAGCCAGCTGTGTTTCCCCCGTTTCCCCTGCTTACCGCGGCTTCCTGACATGCATCATTAAACCTTATTAGCTACTTCCTTTTACCGAGATGCTCGCTGTCCTCATATTAACATTTTCTGTCCCTCCAACTGGAAATTATTTGCTTTATTGCAGAGTGTCAACTCGCTCTGGTTTCTGATGCGGAGTAATTGGTACTTTAGAGTATAATCATTGTGAAATACCGTGCAGCGCTTTTCTTTATTTTGAGATTAGTGCAGATTGTGGGCATGCCACCCCCCCACACCTTGTCCTTCCCTCTCCGTCTGCTCTTCCCCGCATTTCTCGTGTGCCTTTGGATACGTACTCTGGTAAGCTCCTGTCCGCAGAATGGTGTGTACCCCATGTGGGGGGGATTTCAATTTTAAAATTTACTGGAAAATCATGATCACCATGAAACTAATTTGCATGTGTCACGTAGACAGTGACGGGCTCAAAAAATATCATAAACACAAGCTTATAAGGCTCACTTCAAAAGAGGAACATCCGGAACATACTGTGCTACAGTATTGAACTTGTTTTTGCTTTATGTTTTTTTTTTTTTCTTCTCTTTGCACTAAGTGGCTGCGTAGAGGCTCATTTATTGCAATTGCCGAAGCCAACGATTAATTTGCATATTACGCAATGACAGAGACAGTTTCATTAACTGCTTTGCATCTAAATGAATTGTTAATTAAATCTGAATTTTTCTCGAGGGGAGGGGGCAGCACGGTTCGCTGCCGTCAGGTTTGGGGCTCTGCTGATACCGGTGGGGAGTGGGGACCAAGTGGACCATCGGCAGAGCTCGTGGTGGACACGATCATTTTGGAAGTCCACGTTGATTCCCAGAAATCCTCTCTTTAGCATCAAAATAATCATAATCCGGAGGCCTGAAGCAGATCTTTAAATATAAGGTACACATATGTGGCCCTTCAGGGGAGGGCAGTGAAGTGAGCTGATGCTGATGGGAGTGGGACGCAGTGATCGTGGCACAGGGGCCGTGCGGAGAGCAGCTCATGAAGACGTGACAAAGAAGGAGAGGGAGTGTCGTGCGGGACGGGGCGGGGTTGGGGGGGGGGGGGTCTGCGCCATGAAAGGAGAGCTGTAACGCAGCGGCGGCACTTTAAATAACACACGAGCGACGTGGCCGCACTTGTCGACGCGGCCCCAGTTATTGCAGTAATTATTCTCAGCACCTGGGTGGTCCGAGGGGCTCGGCCGGCCGGCCGCTGTTTACAGCCGATAGGTTTCTACTCACACAGAAATATTAATAGCGGGAAATATGGCCACACACACACAGCGTTAACCTCTGTGCTGCCACAGGGGGATGTAGTCATCAAACTGGCCCTTTTCGTGCAGCTTCCTGGTAGTGAAGGTGGGGATTAGTTTTACGGTATGTTACTGTGGTACAGTTCGAAGGAGCAGAAACAGGATGTGCACCCGTTCCACTTCTTAAATCAAATTGATATTAAAAAAATCCATAATTAGACCTTCAGCTGTTTGCATGCAATGGAATGACCCGGGTTCGAATACCACCTCCTGCTGTAGTGCCCTTGCTCAATGTATTTTCCTTGAATTGAGACAGAAAAAAAAATACCCCGCTGTATAAATGGGTAAATTAGTGAAAGTAGCTCAGTGTACAAAATTCACGTTTCAAGTTGCCCTGCACAAAGATTTTGGCTAAATAACAACAGTAATAATCATACTAATAAGAGGAAGAAGAATTTAGTTTAATAACGAGTATATTATACGTATTATTAATGTTGTGTGGAGCCCTTGTTTTAATTACTGCCACTTAATTTGGTCAAACTGCCGGATGACCACATGACCAGAGTCAGTTTTACAAACGTGTAATATTTCTATGCAGGACGTTATGGATATTGTTTCGGGTTTGAGGATAACTTCATAAATATTTTTGAAGTTCATTCTCAAGAAAGTGTTCTTTATTATTATTATTATTATTATTATTATTATTATTATTATTTTGTTTTGCTTTAAACAACAATCAATAACTTTTTTATTAACAGTTCAGTAAATTCTGTCACCTAAACAAAAAAAAATAACTGAAGTTCATGTTATGGAACATGAAGTGTATGTTAGTATTACTACTAATAATATTATTTAATAATACAGTGAAGAAGTAATATTAGTAATATTAATATTGTATACTAAAGAAACATTTCTTAATATTATTTTTAATATGTATCAAGCAGAGCTGGAAAGTGGCCTTGTTAAACTATGCAAGCAGGAAAAAAACAAATTATTAAATTATTATTAATAAAAAAATAATAATAACTCCTGGAGGAAACGGACACTGGCGTTTACTATTTTGGCATGAAATCCCATGTGGTCCATTTCTTTGTTTTGGTTGTAGCTCTAAGACTGCGGAGGGGGGTACTGTGATGTACCATGCTTACCTCCCACCCTCCCAAGGACCAAAATTAATTTCTACCTCCAATTACACGTTTACATCACATAAGACTAAGGTTTAAGTATTGATCGTTTATCGGGGACTCGGCAACGGTACCCTTGAAGGAGGGCGCCCGATGTTGTAAATGAGCAATCCGAATACGGTGCGGAACACGGTAATTCTTTTAGGTGCCCCCCCAATGCAATCAATTAAAGGTGGACAATAACAGATGTTTGCATTCAGGGCGACTGCACCCTCATGACAAATCATTTCACCCTTGAGCCACGGATGCTGTATCTCCCCCCCGATTCCAGCCGGGGTTCACGGATCGGAGCAGGTGGATGCGCGAGGTGCTCACGCACACCACGCACACCACACACACGACACACACACACACCACACGCACTCGGAAAAGGCCAACTCCAGAAAAATCCAGATTAAATCATTCCTTTCACTTTTAATGGGATTTGGATGAATAGAGTAAAATATGCACTTTGCATTCACTGATAGCATCTCTAGGTTGGAGTAATTGAGTCCCCCCCCACCGCCCCCCCATACTGACTGAATGAATAATGACTTCATCTGATCCCTAGTGAAGCTTGAAAACTTAGTCCGCCTTTGTCAGCACCAGCCGATCGGGCCTTTGAGACGTTCCCCATGTCCGCCGCCTTAATTTTTCTTCATTCCAACCCCCCACCCCCACCTCCACCCCCACGAAGCCATTTTTCTCAATAACTCGGGCATAAACCGCCCACATATTTGTCCTCGCTGCGTCGCGATTGGAGTCGCAGCTGATCGGTCGGCCGCCGGTCCCCTCCCCAGTCACCGGGTTGTCAGGGGACGGGGATGCGGGGCCCTTGGGAACGGAGGAATTTCACCCCCCCACCCCCGCCCCACCCTGCACTTGTTTTTGAGCCATTTAAATATAGCCTCCTTTTCAAGGCGCGCCTTTGCGGAGGGAAATGTTGTGTTTTGCTGTTATTGCAAGTGCGGTGCGGAGATGAAAGGCCACTCTGTGACGCCACTCCTGGGGGGGGGAAGGGGAGTTCGCTGACATAATTTTCCCACGTGCCTCATTGGCTGAGCAGGGTGCACTTGAGACACAGAAGGAAAGTTAGATGCCCGAAAGAAAGGAGTGTCCCCCCCCAACACCCCAACCCCACCCCACCCCACCCAGCCACTGCTTTGTGTGCCATTCACAGAGGTTTATACAAAAATACATTTTATAGCACTCGGGGGCCCCAGCGCAAACACGCTCTCTGCTTTCTGGATGTTTCCGTGGTGGAGCAGCCTGCCCGGGGGGCCGTGTGGCGTCCTGCAGTTTTGTTCCCAGATTCGCCACGTCTGCAAACACGCAGAGCCAGCGTTTCCAAGGGAAAAGCGCTCAACCCGAGCGGTACCACGGTATCTCGCACGAGGCCTCGGCTGCCTTTTCCAAAGGTTTGTCGTTTATCTCCAAATTCCAACCTCTGATTTTATTGCTGCTGCTTTTTATCCAAAGTGATACAGATTTTTATTTTACCAAAACACAGATTTCAGCTGCCACCTTCCGCTCAGGTGACCTGGGTTTTAAACCCACCTCCTGTTGTAGTTCCCTTGATCAAAGTACTTACCCTGAAGTGATATAGTAAAAATTCCCCTGCTGCATAAATGGGTGAATCACTGTAAGTAGTGTGATGATGTAAGTTGCCTTGTAACAAAGTGGTAAATAAACTACAGTGTTTCATTTATTCCATATGACAAAAATACATAATTTTTTTTTTAACTTCTGGTTTTCTTTTATTGCTGTTCAAATGGGTAAATCAGTGTAAGCAGCTCAACGCTCAAGTTGCACTGCAGGAGTGTCAGGTAAATATCTAAATAGGTAATATTTACTCTGTTCATTCCAGACAAGTTTCCTGATGAAGGTCAGTACTATCTGGCTGTTTCAAGGTGGGATGACTTTTTAAAGGTATTTACACCGATTTACCGATTTACACAGTGAGGAATTTTTACAGTATCAATTCAGGGTGAGTACCACAATCAAGGATGCTACAGCACGAGGTGGGGTTCGAACCTAATTCCTTTGAGTGTAAAGTGGCAGTTCTAACCACTGCGCCACCTGCTGCCACATAGGAGGAGGCACAGCACAGCACAGCTGTATAATAATGACCATGAGGTTTTTTTTTTTTCACCCTGGTATTTATCCACGGCAGCAGGTCAGAGAGCCCCAACAGGGAGTTGTTGAGTCTGAGGAATGCAGCACCACTAACATAATTGGACGGTAGCCGCCTTGCGACTGCAAATTGGGTTTGCGCCTCGTCAATACCGCCTTTGACAAGCAGTGTCCATCTGGACGCGGGCGGCCCGTGCCGCGGTGCAGCGGAAAATCAAGTGTACCGATAATTACATCACGACCCCCCCCGTTGTCGGACAAGAAAGCAATACGGTACAATTACGTTTGATTGGAGCGCATGTTTCCGGTGGGGTCCGAGACGAATGACGTTGCTATAGTGACACACATCTGCGGCCACTGGCGCGTGACGCCGCGGAGCCATTCGTTAGACAGCGGGGGGTCGGAGGGGGGTATGGGAGGTTGTCTGCTATCTCTGACGTCAACGGCGCTCATCAAAAATACCGGGGGGGACTTGGAGAGATGAACTAATGGTGCTGAAAGCGAGATATAGCCTTGTTTCTCTTGTCCTCGGCCCCTTGGTGCCCCCCCATCCTCTCTCTGACGGTGTGAGGAGACCTTTATTGTTCTCCTTTGATTTTTTCTTTTTTTTTTTCTTCCATGAGTTTCATTGTGGTTCTTCACTCCCGCGATCCTCCCGCATCATTTTCTCAAGCTATGAATTATGGGAAATGCGCTGGTGGAATGATGGCGTATCTTCCCCCTCTGTCCAGCAATTACTCACAGGGCTCCCATGGGGTCAATGAGGCCACTTGCAGAGCCGCCTGCCGCATATTTTGATGTTTTTCTGTTTGAGTGTCAATCCCTTATTAAATAAAATCAGTTTTTTTAAGAAAAAAAAAAAAGAAAAACATTGTTTTACCTGTTGCCTATAATCCGAGTACAACTTTTCACCTTCGCTTCTATGCTGCTGTTACAGCAACAGGGTGTCAAGAGTGACGGGTAACCATCTGGCCTGCAATTCATTTTGATATCTGGAGAGAAAAGCGAATGAATGAATGAATGAATGAATGAAACAAAACTTTTTGTATCCCAGAAATTCTACAAAGTACAACATCCATATAGTGCTGCTTCAAAGTACGTGAAGACTGTAGGGATGTCATTACTCTTGTACACGATATTAAACGCATAAAATGTAAATCTTAAACTTGTAAAATGAATGAATTACTATGATTTACGCACCTGATTCTGCTCACCTGCTTGGTTTCACCAATGCAACTTGGGCTTCACGTTTTGCTGCCCTACTAGAATACGGTATGAAGTTCAGAGGAGCAAGTCGTCCGTAGCTTTTGTGTCTTGGGATCAATAATCAATAATCAGTCAGGAGACACAGTGAAGAGCAGCACTTGGTTAAGCTGCAAGGAAAGGTCCGGAAAAGGTCCTCAGATGTGTCCATGTGGCCACAAGAGTGAAGGTTGGAATTGTTCCTTTCATGATGTATAACGCTGTATGGATGGAGGAGACTTCTAAGGACCTCGGGGACAGCGAGGAAAATGAACAGATGGATGTGGGGTCAAATCCAACCAGAAGTGTCACTTGAAGCACGAACGATGAGACTGAGGTTTTCCTGCTTTGGAAACACCATGAGAAGGTTGGATTCTCCTGAAATGACAGCGATGATCGGAAAAGTCGGAGGAGAAAGAAGAAGAGGATGAGCAGCAACCAGACAGATGGACTCCGTCACAGTGAGAGTGGACACACTGTGGAGGACGGAACATTCCGGAAGCACTCTATACATGTGGTCAGCTGATGTCACCTCTGTGGCGCTTAGCAATGACAGCAACATAAAGTTTATCGCGTAACATGGATGAGCTCTGTTTCACTTCTCTTAAATCCTCTTTATTTCAAATTCCAGCCCCCGGTTCCATTTTCCCTACAAGTGCAGCACGAGTCGTTCGAACCCGGGCGCCGACGTGACTCCGCATTTTCCGTCTTATTCGCTGGCCCAGACCACTAACGCTGGAGAAACATGAAGCACTAAACATAACGTCAGCAGGCCAAACTCTGCACAGCCTGTCCTTCCATATTTACGTTCGATATCATGTGAAGTGAAGTGACCCCGAAATGTATCAATGGTTGACTCATTGTGTCCATCCCATAAACAGCGACCTTGCAAATAAATGGGCTGTTTTGAAAGCCACAGGAAGTGCACCGCTGCCGGGTATTATTTGTAATATAGTTTAATGCGGCATTTAGTTTTGTTTAGATATTTTTCTGCTTTTGTTTTGTTCTGTTTAAATGTTTTCAAACATAGACGTACACAAATATCGGTTTGTTTAATCGGCCCTTTGTTTATGCGTTCGTGTTATTGTTATTGTCATCATAATGATAACAGTAATGGCGAGGGATATTATGATGTTGGAAATAACGGATTTAGACGACTACATTGTCCCCCTTTCGCCCAAGCGGTGGACAGTACTCGAGATCCCGACCGCGGACGCCTTGTAGGACATCGGAGCTCAGCCAATCGGACGTCTTCCCGCATAGTCAAATTCCTACTCGATGAGCAATGGCGCTTTTGGGTGTTTTGAAAAATGGAGCTCAGCCAATCAGATTTTCTCTTGCTTTGTTTAAAATCTTACTTTATGACCAATGCCTGCATTTACAGAGGAGCTGGAACTGCCGTTTCGCTTTTTTGCTCAAAACTGTTGTAGCTAATTACATCGGGCACATCAAAAGAGACCGTTGCTATCATTATTATTTCTAACAGCTATGATTATTAGTAGAAATAATGCTAATACTACTACAGATAATAATAATAATAGTAATGACAAAGACTGGGAAAAACACCTAAATTGCAACGTGAACCCTACAAAAGTGACCCCCTCAATATCAAACAAACCTGTTTAAAGAAATTGGTGGCTTATTCTGGAGCATAATTCCTTTATGTTGGACAGTCTGAAGTTGTGTAATAAACCTAAGTGCTCCGATTAAGAAAAAGGGCTTTTTAAAGGCCCCTTCGGATGACGATGCCCGCGCTCCAGATGGAATGCCCTTAAAGGTAATAAAGGAGCCTATTAATCCTATAAGAGGAGCATATAGAGCAGGTAGATGAAGTTAAAATGAAAAAAGAGGTACGTGTTCATTAAATCAGCGTGATGAGGAATGTCCAAGAGCGGCGGGACTTAATCTGAGTAGAACCCCGGCTGGACAGGGAAAACAAACTGAAAAGGGGGGAGAGAAAAAAAAAAAAAAAAAAAAAAGGTGTTTTTCTTTCTTTTCCTTTTTTTCGTGGAAAACTGGTGATCTCCTCTGAGTGCTCAGTCATACTTTAATGGTGAGTGAACCACAAAGCATCTGAGCGCCAGTTCCTGGCCTTAACCGTGACTCCGTGACCCCATGTGAACGATGAAAAATGTCAAAATGTGAGCGAAGCGGGGAGCTGAAAAGGTCGGCCGGTCGCGGTCCTTCGTGCGAAGTATGACCACAGGTGTCGCTGAAGGTGAGCGGCCCAGCAGCCAGCAGCCTGGATCGGCTTCCCTTGCCAGTGTAACTTGTAGCTGCATGTATCGCGGTGATATGTGTGTAATTGGCCTGTTAATAGACATTTTGGTGGGAAAAAGTCTCTGATTACACAAATATTTAATATGAACCATATAGAATTAAAGACCATTGAAAATGAATTCAGTTGAGGGTGTGTGTGTGTGTGTGCGTGTGTGTGCGTGTGTGTGTGTGTGTGTGGCTACAGTGCAATGGACTGACGTCCCATCCAGGCATGTAACTGATATGACAAGTGGTTGTGGAATTGATGTAATATTTTGTTCAGTCATTTTATATAAAGAGTCCATATATACGAGAACAGAGGAACCCGATTAAAGCTAAGGACCCCTGAGAAAATATTAAACTCCATTTATTGCACTGAAAGTTGAAGACTTTCACACTAAGTTGTCGTAGACAGTGACGGAGTAGCAATACACACACACACACACACACATTTTCAGAACCGCTTGTCCCATACGGGGTCACGGGGAACCGGAGCCTACCCGGCAACACAGGGCGTAAGGCCGGAGGGGGAGGGGACACACCCAGGACGGGACGCCAGTCCGTCGCAAGGTACCCCAAGCGGGACTCGAACCCCAGACCCACCGGACAGCAGGACTGCAGCCCAACCCACTGCGCCACCGCACCCCCTTTTTCGGAGTAGCAATATTTTTATCTTATTGTTTATTTTTATTTTTATTCATTTATTTGACAGGTCCCCTGAAGACCGCCCATGGAGCCCATTCACTAGCAAAGCCCCTCCAGTCTGCAGCACCACACCTGTGACCCACTCCGAACCCTCAAATCCCCCATAAACTAGAGTCTTTATGAATAAAATGGAACAAGTTCTTTATTAGAATACAAAGGCTGCAATTTGACACTATTTTCATAATTTGAGCTGAAATGTCGGGGTCAAAGGGCCGCGACCTAAAGCACTACTCCCTCTGCTGGCGCAATATCACACCGCATCCATCGATTCAGGGGGTAAAACGTGATTTTTATCTGATGATGTAATGCTCTTTATCACAGTCTAATTTAAGTAATTTTAAACAACGCGATGACAAATCGGAGGGAAGTTGGGGGAGAAAAAGTGTTTTGGAAGATTATGGTTCAGTGCGGTGAGTCACGATGAGCCGACATTTGACTCCGACTCCTCTGAATTATCAGCTCGCTCTTAATACCAGTCATTACTCTGTACAAAGTGTTGCATGAGAGGAAGAGGCACCCGGAGGCCGGGAGGAGATGTCCACTTGACGTATCTCCAAGTTCGCGTGGAGGAGAACTTCTGCGCTGCCTCCCGCTGACATCAGCGAGGTGGTCTTTGCTCTCTCCATTATTATTATTATTATTTTTTTATTATTATTATTATTGCAGTGTCATGGACTGAGAATTCAGTCTTTTCCCAGGAAGAGGCCCCTGCGGGACAGACCAGGTGGGTGAGATTAAACACCTTCCCAAAGACATTGTTCTGACATTATGAAAGTCCGAGATCAATAAAATAAAATGAAATACATGTAAATAAAAAAAATTTTTTAAAAAAAAATGAAATAAAATGCACATATGGTCCCCCTGCAGCATAAAAGGTGTGGAATGAAATTGCTGAGGAAATTATTCCAATTCTTAGAAATAAACTCTACGCACCTTGGAAAGCTGTCGAAATATTTTTGGGACAGCCAAAGCGAAGCACTCGCACACAGAGCAGGTTTTAAGACTTTTACCCCAAACTGATGCAGCAAAACTTCCCGTGCTCTATAAATGGGTTCGCAAGACGAGTAGCGACCCCACCTCATACCGTAAACCATCCTGGACAATAGGGTGTGAAAAATAATAATTATTTCCTCAATTCCCTCATTACGTATCAGGTACTGCGATACAATACGTGCGAGGATGCGCTCCAGCGGCGGAGCCACTCCTTCGGCCTGGATGAGTGACAGACGGACAGTGAGCGCCGGGGGGTGGGGGCTCTTGTAAGCGGCGATCCTGAAAACGAGCCGTCGCTCCAGGACCCATCGATTTGTGTGCGGCTGTTTGCGCGCTCCTTTTATTAAGATGACAATAGTCTAGTGATCCCACTGTAATGCAACACGCAGATCTATGATAACCTGATTATATTTCCGCTGCCCCCCTCCCACCCCCCCCAGGAGCGTTCTGTGACAGCAGGCATAATCTTTAATGGAATTTGTGTGAAATTAAATTATGCAGGCATCAATAAACATAACATAATTCGGAAGGGTAAATCGGCTTAATTTACTTGACTGCGTAATGGTATCGGTGTTTGGAGAATGCGATTGCGGGGGACGGGTTTGGCGGAGTGGGGGGGCTTGGGGGGTTGGAGGGAATAGGAAAGTTCAACCTTTTATTACTGAAGTCTGTAATTTGATGGGCAGCGAGTTCACGGTCCAGAGGGCCGAGCGCACGAACAGACGAGGGCCGGCGAGGGGGTGTGTGCCTGACTGAGTGTGTGTGTGTGTGTGTCTGTGTGTCGGGGGAGAAGGGGGAACGCGGTCCGGTGCAGGGGCCCACCGCGTCTATGATCGAGTGGCCGGGCGACGGCGGCAGCGGCCCACGGTTTGATGGCCGAGGCGGGACGGCGGAAGGTTGTCATTTCCCATCGTAACCTTTAAGAAGCTTTTCTGCGGCTAAGAGGTTAATAATCAAAAATGATTTGCTCCACTAGAGCAGGCAGAGCCGTCAAAGTCGGCAGCGACGGCCCTTTCTGGCTGCCCACCGCCGACACAAATTGATGGTTGCCGGAGGAGGGAGGACGCGGAAGCTCTCTGGCTGTCGGGGGGGGGGCGCTCGAAAAGACTGCCGAGTCCCTCTGGTTCGCAGCGATCGATGCCTGCGGGAGAGGGGCTTTCGCCGAAAAAAGTGTCGCTTGCGCGGTGTGTTAGGGCAACAACAGCTCTCTGACACAAGCAGCGTGATATTGACCTACGTGCTGTTTTTTGCTGTAACGAATTGGAATGATAAGCGACTAACGAGCGTACGGCAGCCAACGGGACGACGGCTGCTGGCTCTGCGGGTACCGTTGCCAAGGGCAACACGTACGCAGAACCGCGACCCCATTGACAGAACCCGTAGCCCTCAGGCGGGATGCGGCCCGCATGTGTGGCGCCGCGCGTTTCGCACTTTACCGCGGCTTCTTCGCAGCGACTCAAATCACGATTTTTCACTATTTCAAAATCGCTGAATCCAAATAACCCACTTTGGGTGTGTTTACAGCACAGCGATGGGACAAAGTCGTTCACCCGGGAAACTCTGACTCACCATTAGAGTGACAATCGCAGACTTTCAGTGTGTAGCTGCGCGTGAAAAACATTCTTTTGTGGTAAAACTGTGTCCAGATTAAACTGCAGGCAGTTTTACTTGACCCTCCTAACCCCGATAGTGGGTAGAATTTGCGTCAATAATTTACAGGTTGTCTCCACGGTAACGTCTCAAAACGTGTGTGTCGGGCTGTACGCGACATCTGCAGGCATCCCCCCGACCCCCTCGGACCGTGATTTATGCCCCCCCCTGCAGCCTGTGTAAACAGTGTGTTGCGTCGAGGCCTCTTGAGGAGAGGAAATAAATATGTGTCGCACGGGGGGTCGGGGGGGTGTCAGGAAGGGTCACTCGAGAGGAGAGGAATCGTCCCGTCATCATTTGCCCAAAGAGTTGTGTTCCGGAGACGTCCGCAGAGGCAGCGGCGTCGCATTTGCACCGTTGTTGACTTCCAGGGTAATGTTTTTGTTATGAGAAAAAAAAGTGAAGATTTTATTTTTATCGCTCTTTTTTTATGTTTGTCCTATTGCTTCTTAAAAGATTTTACTGGTCAAAATTAATGAAAAGTATTCACTCTTTGAAGTATTCATCCCCTGGGGGGCGTATGAGGCTAATGGTCCTTGTCTTGCACCCTAGGGTTCTAGGTTTGAATCCCACCTCTGCTGTAGAACCCTTGATGAAGATACTTACCATGAGTTGGTACAGTAGAAGTTACCCTGTTGCAGAAAAGGGTAAATCAATGTAAGCCTTTGAGGGAATTTCACAAAACTGAAGATAATAGCAAATCGAAATGTCAGGACCTCTTGTAACAGAATTATGAAGGGAGAATAAAGACAACATAGTATTTTTATGCATTTATAAAGTGTGTGTGTGTGTGTGTGTGTGTGTGTGCGCGCGCACATGTGCGTGTATGTCGGAACGCATTGTATTCACACTTTCTGTGCCGCAGCAGTTAGGAGGCTCTAGATCTGCGCCCGCAGGTACCCCCCCCCCCCACCAAATTTCTCTAATGTAAACAGAACTGTATATTAACCTCGGTTTATGTCGGTCGTATCGAGCGACGCCGACCCGGGAGGAGAGCCAGTTTCTCATTAGGGGAGCTCCGCAAACGAGCGGCCTGTTAATTTTTAAAAAGCTGCAGAGGCTTGAACGTTCAGCGGGACGATCGAAGGTTCGAGACGGACGGGGGGTTTAGGGAGTCAGGGGGAGATCGCTCAGGCTAATGTCGTGCGGCAGGGTCCCGCCCGTCTCCCCCACCCGTCACGTCCGGAGAATCGCCCGCCCCGGGTGAAGCCGCGGGAGCTGCGGCCGGAGTGGTGCACCTCCCTGCTCATGTTACAGATTGCGCTGATTTACTCTGCTTACTGTAATTCTTTCGCATATGACTTCATAGAAGTTTTGCTTGAACTGCTTGAGCAAGATTCCAGAACTTCCTACCTTCGGGGTACAACAGAAGGTCCCTCCTGAGACTGGAAACTAGAGAAGTTCAGTCATACATACAGTTCCTTTACCGCTGCGCCCCCTGCTGTGCTCATAGGGACTCTCGCTGATGAATGATGAATGACTGCTTCGACTTCTTCTTCACCTGTGTCCCCAACCTCCCCCCCCCACAGCTGCTCTATATTTATTTATTTCCCCTAATGCTCTTCTTTATCTCCCTCGTTGTTTGTGGGCCGTGATTGATCAATATTTAATTTTCTGCAGGAGGCGCGCAGGAGAGTCAGGGCCCCTCTGCTGAAGCAGTCGGAGTTCTGCGGCCCTCCCCGTTGTCGAATTCATCCCGCCCCAGCCCCGTCGCCCCGGGGACGCGTCAGCGCCCAGGCGTCATAAGCGTACAGACAGCGAGCGGGGGACTCATGAGGTTCCCATCCCAGTGTGGAGCTGCAGCTGGACCATCAGCACCAACAAGGTGAGTTGGGTCTGAGCAGAGGTCGCAGGACCTGCCGTTCGACCTTTGACCTCTTGGAGGTCAGAAGCCGCCAACCGTTCGTGGCCTTTGATGGCCGTGTTTCTCATGGATGATCAGCGAGCTGATCTGGTGTTGTAATGGGGTACGGTAGGACCGCAGTAGGACCATGGTAACATGATGGCTTTAGCTGGTACATCACCACTAGTAGAACTAAAGCACATCTAATAGATCTCCGAAAGTGGAATCACGTGTGAGGGACAGCTGGTAGGGTAGTGGCTAGAGCTGCTGCAGCTGGACCCGAAGGTTGCAGGCTTGAATCCCACCTCCAGCTGTAGTACGCTTGAACAAGGCACTTACCGTAAACTGCTTGGGTAAAATTACCCAACTGTACAAATGGGTAATTATAAGTTGCTTTGGAGAAAACTCTGTGTGTGCGTCTGCACATGGATGTGTGTTTTCTTACATGTTGTGCCAGTTGGGTTTGAACAGCACCCGTTGGGCTCCGCTCCTTTTACACGAGTTCTAGATGGAGGCAGATGCACCTTTGATCAGTTTATTAACTCAGTCACCCTTTTTCCAGAACTATCTAGATGCCACTTCCTAGTTCCTCCTGATCACATGACCCACGTTAACCAATCAGAGCTGAAAGCGTTGATTACGGTAAAGCCAACCTGAGCGGGGTTGCAGCGAACCGGAGCCTAACCCGGCAACACGGAGTGCAGGGCTGGAGGGGGGGAAGGACACACCCAGGACAGGACACCAGTCCATCGCAAGGCCCCCCCCAGCGGGACTCAAATCCCGGACCAAACGGAGAGCATGAACCGGTCAAACCCGCTGCGCCACCGCGCCCCCCCTTACCCTGTGCGGGGAAATTGCTTTTTTAGAACAAGTAAAAGTGGAGAAAGCCTATCAACTTGGGGGTGGTCTTCCAAATCACTGATTGTTTTAAAGTGGGAGTCCCAAGTGGGCTGTGCGTGTGTGTGTTTGCGCACGCGCGCGTGCGCGTTTTCATTCCTCGGCAGCGCTCCGCGCACACGCCGGATGAGTGAAGTGAAGCTCCGGGGGCGAGAAACGCCAACAAACACACAGTCGCAGGGTCGCGCGCGGGCAGCGGTCCCGCTTCTCCAGCCGGAATGTGAATCAGCGCTCGTTTAGCGCCAGCCCAACGAAGAGCCGCTCCGTTTAGCCCTCATCGGCCCACGTCGCGCATGACATTGGACAATGGCTGGCACCCCCCCACTTCATCGTCCCTCATGATGTCGCCCGATAACAGGGGCAACATGGAAAGGAATTCAGGAATGTGGGACACAGTTGGGACAGTATTTTTTTGGACTTTTGGGTTTCCTTTTTTCTGCTGCTTTGGTCACTAAAATGACTTTAGAGCCCCAGAGAAACTGCTGTAATAACTGCAATAAAATGTTATCTTTACCCCTGAAAAAAAACCTATTTTCTTTCTTTAACTGTAGGAAAAGCACTCCAGTCCACATACTTCAGTAATAATTATGGTAAACGAGGGCCTACTAGGTCTGTGAAGTCAGGTGCAGAGTGTCGAACCCCTGCCCACCTGTTGGGCGCTGACCACAGGTTGAAACAGATACGAACCTTGTTGACTGCGTTCGTACTTGCGAAAAGCTGCTTAAACCTCAGAACTCCGGCTGAACGAATCGTTTTAATGATTTGTTCTAATGGTCGTTCTGATAATTCAGAGAAGGGGGCAAAAGTCCCCTTTGGCAGAACAAGAAAAAAGGAAACAAAGTGCAGCTTGAATCTCAGGGAAACAGAACCTCAAAAGCGCTCGCAAAAAAACCCAAAATTACCCGTCGTCTCTCCAAAGTGAATTACAGCGTTCGGCAATCAACTTTACAAGGATTTTACGCCTTTATATAGCAGGGAATTCTTACGATATCTCTTCGGGGTGAGTGTCTTGATCGGACCTTGGAAGACCTGCAGAAATGGGATTCAAACCCACAACCTTCAACATCTCTAGCCACTATGCCATCTGCTGGTCCTTACTGGGCAAAAAAAAAAAAAATCTCAGCAACCTCTGAAACGCATCTTTTTCTTGCAGCCGCTCTCTCCTCGTGTGGCCATTAAGCAGGGAGCTGCTGGGGAGGAGTGTACCCCGGTATACAGTGTAAATGGATAAGAATACACGGTAGGGGTCCTTACCCTTTGTTCCGAACAAAGCCGCTCGTTAGAACCGCCGAGCAACTGAGTTCCAAAGCACCCGATTCCTGCGCAAACGTTATCAAAGCGAACGCGAGTGTGAGGGGCCCGCGGAGGCCGATAACACACATCCCAGGGGCAGGCCGGGGGGATGGGGGAAGGGGGGGGGGGGGGGCAGGACGTCCAAAGCTGCAAATCTCTAATTCAGACAGGCTGCGCAGCCAGGCGTTCGCCAAATAATAAACAGATGTTAGCCACCAAATATAGCGCGCTGCAAGGCCAGCTACAAAGGGCCCAAAATGAAATGATAGGGTATTAGCAGGAAGATACAATTTGCAGGTCAAAACGTAATAGTAACCTTTCACTGTGCAAATTGAAAATTAACCTTTGGGCTATAGAATGGCTCGCAGCTGAAGCTCTGCGTCGTGGGGCGGAAATATCCAAGGAGCAGAAGAAAAAAACGGGGGGCGGGGGGGGGGGCAGAATGAGTGCGACGGTGCGAAGGCGATGAAACGGGATCATATTTATTTCTCCGGGGGTCTGCCGTTGGACCGCTGCGGGACGCTTCTCGGGATAAAAGCTGAGCTCCAGCCAACGGGGCGCCTTAATCGGGGGGGTGGGGGGGACAGGTGGGGTCTCGTCTCCCAGCTGCCGCCCTGCGCATTGATACCTACAGCTACTACGGCCTTGGGGATGCTTCCGGAAAATGGAATTATGACCGCAACTGCTCTGTGTACATGTCTCGGTGGGGGGGTCGCCCGCAAAACAAAAACAAAGCCGCAAATGACGACAAGCCGACCGCGGGCCTCGACGCAGCTCCTCCCGGGGCGAGAAACAGCTCGTAATTCGAAACCTTGTCATATTTCGCCACCGTCAGCGAAAAACGCCGCAAAGTGGGCGGAGCCTCAGAAAGTGGCCCATTCATTATGCTAATCTTATTAGTTAAGATCTGTTAAGTAGCAAGCGCTCTTAATGCACGCTTTTCCATTTTAATTATCGACCATAAATACGTTTCAGGACATTAGTAGCCGGGTGAAGCGCGGAGCATTCCGATGGATTCGGGCACAAACGCATTATCTAAATGTACATATTTAACTTATCCGGCATCCAGGACATAAATTGCGGTTTGACATTTGACCTCGGCGTTACCCTCTGGAAGCGCACGCCACGCATCATTTTTTATTACCGTTATTGTTCCGCTGCCATGAGGGCGAGGAAGGTGCGCAGCGACAGACCTCTTTTCAACTCGCCCATTATTGTTTTTAGCCGATAATCAAATATTTGCCAATTGCTTCATGCGGAATCCTATTAACGATGACGTTGCCTCTGGTATTAGTATGAAATAGGCGCATTAGCAGCACGCAACGGGCCGCATAATCATCATGCTAATCTGGGAGGGCGATTAAAACACCCCTGGACTGCTGCTGTTCTCGCCTCTCTTTGCGTCTCCGTTTGGTTTCTCTTATTTTTTCCCACGATCCTTAGCGACGCAAAGTGGCGCCGAGTCCATGGGGGTTTTTTACAGAGGTTAGCAGGTTAAGGTTAAGCTTAGGGTTAAGGTTAGGGTTAAGATTAGAGTTACGGTTAGGGTTAGTGTTAAGATTACGGTTAGGAGGTTAGGGTTACGGTTAGGGTTAGCAGGTTATGGTTAGGGTTAGGGTTAGGTTAGGGTTACTGATAGGGTTAGTGTTAGGGTAAGGGTTTGGTCAGCAGGTTCAGATGATCCCAACTTTTCATTCCATGTTTCCATACTGGGGGTTGGAGGGACGTTTCAGGAGGACTGTCCCCACCTCTCACGAGTGTCCCCTCCGCTACCGCCCCCGCAGCGGAACGGGTCTCGGCGCGCCGGTGGTCGTCGCCCGCTTATTTTCCCTTGAAGTGATGGTTTCGAAGCGCTGTCTGCGCCTTCCTGGGAATCCTCTCTGTTTACATGCAATTCAGAAGAATGCAAATAACACAAATATTTGTTTTTATTCCTTCTTCTGCCCCCGAATTTCTGCTAAGTGATAAGCGAGACGCGGCGTTGGTCGTTTTCGGCACAGCTCCAGAGGGAGGGCACGGTCGCGGCCGGCGGCTCTTTGCGTAGAAAAACTACGCGGTCGAGAGGAGGGTCTCGGACCCGGGGGCCTCGGCCCGCTCGGCGGTTCGAGAGCGCGGCGGCGAGGCCCTAACGGCACGGAGACCCACGTTCCTGCAGGCGGCGCCTCGTACCGGAACGCGTCCGCAGGTTCCGGTGCCATCCGCGCGGGATGCGGGTCGCGTCTCGCTGCGACTCGGCGCCTCCCTGTTTTGTTTGTTTCCGCTCGGCGATGCTGTTGACAGGCGACCAAGCGGAACGAGGGAGGAAATAAAAAATAAATTCGGCAACTTGCATTGCAAAAGAAGCTCCCGTTTGGTGGCCGGGGGCAAAGGTATTCATATCTCGCACCCGGCACGTCGGCCCGATTTCATATGAATACAATTAGAGGGCCGGGCCGGGCGGCGCGGGGCGCCTCTTTAATGGAACAATGCAATCCCATCACATTCTGGGCAAACTTGACATTTAGCCTTTGCGCATTTGCCGAACGAAGAGGACAATAAGCCCCGAACCCGGCATACATTATAGGGAAGCTAATTAATTTGCGGACATAATTATTTAGCTATAATTTACATATAAATGTGTTTTGTTGTAAAAATAAATAAATAAGGCGGGGCGAAAAATGAATTGAAGAAATCGCAGTAATAAATGACACCCTCAAGACTGCAATTTACAATTAGACCGCCGACGCCTCTGATTATATTCAAGTACAATTTCTTCTTGACCTTCCTGCCGCTGTTGCCGTGGCGATGGTCACGACGCAGCCGTTTCGTCGCGGTGAGCTTGGCCTTTCCGGCCTCTGCCGTTTCCCACAACCCTTCGCTCCGGTCCTCTGAACCTCAGAATAGCGTCTGCAGAAGGTGCTTGGTAGTGTAGCGGTTAGAGCTGCGACCTTTGGACCGAAAGGTCACCGGTTTAAATCCCGCCTCCGTGTGTAGTAGCCCTGAGTAAGGTACTCGTCCTCGATTTTTCCAGTAAAAGTCCCCAGGTGGATAAATGTGTGAATAATTTTGGGTAGATTAACGCTGTAAATTGCTTTGAAGGAAAGAGTCACATGAATGTAAATAGTTTTATTATTTGTAAATAAAGTCATAACTGTATGTTTCAGCCCCTCTGCAGTGTCGCCGAAATGAGTTTTCATAAGGGTGACGTGGTTGTGCTTCTAATTCCTTATTAAGAGCTTAACCCGACCCGGTCTTTTAGGGTCGGCCATGACCCCCCCCCCCCCGGCACAATCCACCCACTGGATTCCCAAACACACCACTTCCAGTGTTTATCCCCATTGCTCTTTGTGCCGAAGTGTCATGTGTTACCTGTGCTCACCACGGTATTGATGGAAACGCAGAGTGTTTTGAACGGAACGTCTGATATTTGCGTCCAAATAACGACTACTTTTTTTTTAATTTTTATACTTTTTATAGCGCATTTAAATGGAAAGTCCAAATGTTGCATAAAACCTCAAATGGAATATTCAGCTCTTATTGTCTATTAGTTTGCGCCAGAACTTTAAACGTGTGGTTTGTGTTATATAATTTGACATGCAAGTATGAAGGGGACAGGAGACACAATTCCTCAATAGTTTAATGGACAAAAAATTTGCATATTAATACATATCACCATAATTCACCATCG
Organism: Scleropages formosus; assembly: GCF_900964775.1. Classification (NCBI taxonomy): domain Eukaryota; kingdom Metazoa; phylum Chordata; class Actinopteri; order Osteoglossiformes; family Osteoglossidae; genus Scleropages; species Scleropages formosus. The sequence continues at coordinate 2,605,114 of NC_041823.1, forward strand.
GTGTTTCAAGAGTTTCTGAGCGGAAATCCGTCATTAACTGAACACCTTAATTTCCTCAGTTTATTTAGCAGTTCAGTCTTTTTACTAAAATTTCCATTTTAAAGTCAAAAACAAATTTCCTTGTACTGCTGGGTATTTTACAGAGGGGTGTTAGGTCAAGTACTTGGGCCTGGATGTGACCTTTGACCTTTTCACTACCAGAAGACAGCGGCCACTGCACCGCGAGACAAGCTGAGAGTTGCTGCGACACCTGATGTCCACTAGGTGGCGCGAAGAGAGTCAAACGTTCAAACTGCTTTATGGTCTCGAGCGGCTCTCCCCGTTGCCCTTTATCGTGTGACGGACGGAACGGCGTCAGCGGACGCAGGCAGCTGCCATGGTCCGGTACGATAAGGTAGGGTGACGAAGGGAAGTGAACATGTCCAACGTGTCCTAATCTGACACCTTAAAAATAGGCCCCTGCAGCCGCAGTATTTATTAGTGACCCGTCTCCACGGAGACACATGCTAATTAGCCGTTAGTGCTGCTTCGGGAAGTCCGATCTGGGCGCGGCCCGAGTCGTCAGTCAGGAAGCGGCGCCGTTTCCCTCCATTTGCGTCGCGACGCAGTGGGCGGATCGCCCAGAGTAGCTGCGCTGGAGAGAGAGAGAGAGAGAGAGAGAGAGAGAGAGAGAGAGAGGGGAAGGGCGGGACAGAGCCCCCCCGAGCCCTTTGCTCCGCCCACTTCATTATGTATTCGCTGAGAGGACAGCCTCACCAGAGACACAACTGTCACATTCACAGCGAAAGCTGGAGCATTGGGTTCAATGGGAACAACAGCAGTGTCTGTCCGGGGATTTGAACTTGCAACCTTCTGGTCGCTAAATTCTCTGTGCCCTTGGCCCTGGAGTGAGGTCGGAACCCGCAGCGTCAGTCTGAGTGATGTCTCCAGCAGCCCGTCCCTCAGAATCATCGTCACAGTCATTAGCATCACGTACAGTCTGGCAAACACCAGGTGGCAAAGTGACAAGAGCTGCTGTTTTACAGTCACGTGGTTGTAGGTTCAAATCCTATTGAAATGCCCTTGACCAAAGCACTTACCCTAAGTTGAAACAGTAAAATTAAACAACTGTGTTAATGTAGTGAATTATCACTACAGCAGATGGGTCGTGTTCAGGACTGTAACCCTGCAATCCGAAGGGCTCCAGTTCAAATGGTATAAACGGGTAAATCACGGTAAATCCCAGCACTGTCACTCACTTTGGATAACAGGTTCAGTTTAAATAAGGTTGAATAATAAGAATCTCGACAGGTCCTTTAAACCCTCTTTATCATTGTCTGTCAGGTGTCGTGGGCTTTTGTGACATTCCAGAATGTTCCGCCGGTCTCTGGCCGTCCGTGAGCTCGAGCCTCGCGCTGTTTTCGGGTTTCTTGCCCCATGGCTTCGAGTTCCTGGCGTCGCGATCCGTTACGCGCCGCTTTGTCCGGGAAATCGATATTTGTGTATTGTGCGGCAGTGGCGCGCAGGGAGGGCCGCGCTCCTATCGAAGCGTGGCGTTCTGACCGTTGGGCCTTTAATTAAAACTCTGGAGCCGCACAGGGAGGGAAGGCGATTGGCGGTGGGGGGTATTTAAATCACTATCGTGTTTCCGTTATTACATGGCGCTCGAACCCTCGGAATGCACCCGGCGCTCCGACGACACCATTATGCGATCGGTTCGAGGCCATTAGGCACCACTGATGCTCAGTTATGAGTAAATGAAAGACTGAGGAGATGGAGCCTGTCCCGTACCGGCCAGGGCACAAGGTCAGGGGAGACAGCGGTGGGGGGGTTTGGCTCCCATTTCAAGTCCTCGCTGCTGGGCCTCTTGTTTGTCTCGAACCCGGAGCCCCGTGTTCTTCTCTATTTCTGCTAATTATGGTTGTTACTGTTGATCTGACACTTTAGTGCAACATCTCTTACCGTTTTGCGGTTTGCTCAGCAGGGTAATTTTTACTGTATCAGTTCAGGGCTAGTACATTGAGTACAGGTACTACAACAGGAAGTGGGATTTGAACCCATGTCCTTTGATTACAGTGCCCTAACTGTATAGTGTCACCTGCTGGGCACCTATATGGCAGCTGTTAATGTAGTAGTTAGAGCTGCTGCCTTTAGACCCGAAGGTTGCAGATTTGAGTCTCACCTGCAACTGTAGTGCCTCTCAGCAAGGTATTTACCCTAAATTACCCAGCTGTCTAAATGGGTAAATAACTGTAAGTACCTTAACACTCTAAGTCTCTTTGGAGCTAAATGTCAATGCTGTTTTGGGACACACACACACACACACACACACACACACACACACACACACACACACACACACACACACACACACACACAGAGCCATGCAAAGTTTGTCATCGCTCCTCATCTCTGACCAGCTTATTGGGGGGGGTCATGCTCTCCATCACGTTGCCTGAAGGACACTGACAGCCTACCCCAATATCCCATAATGCATTGCGCTTTAGGGTCCTGCTCTCCACTGACTGCCGCACAGTCGGTTTCAATGCTGTTCCGCTAAGTGTCCACTAGAGGTCAGCAGACACCAACCTTTAACGCAGAGAGCGGAGAGGTGCGCTTCGGTCATAAGAATAATACACACACACACACACACACACACACACACACACACACACACACACATTTTCAGAACCGCTTGTCCCTTACGGGGTCACGGGGAACCGGAGCCTACCCGGCAACACAGGGCGTAAGGCCGGAGGGGGAAGGGGACGCACCCAGGACAGGACGCCAGTCCGTCACAAGGCACCCCAAGCGGGACTCGAACCCCAGACCCACCGGAGAGTAGGACTGCGGTCCAACCCACTGCACCACCGCACCCCCTCATAAGAATAATACACACACACACACATTTTCAGAACCGCTTGTCCCTTACGGGGTCACAGGGAACCGGAGCCTACCCGGCAACACAGGGCGTAAGGCCGGAGGGGGAAGGGGACACACCCAGGACAGGACGCCAGTCTGCCGCAAGGCACCCCAAGCGGGACTCGAACCCCAGACCCACCGGAGAGTAGGACTGCGGTCCAACCCACTGCACCACCGCACCCCCTCATAAGAATAATACACACACACACACACATTTTCAGAACCGCTTGTCCCTTACGGGGTCACGGGGAACCGGAGCCTACCCGGCAACACAGGGCGTAAGGCCGGAGGGGGAAGGGGACACACCCAGGACAGGACGCCAGTCTGCCGCAAGGCACCCCAAGCGGGACTCGAACCCCAGACCCACCGAAGAGCAGGACCGCGGTCCAACCCACTGCGCCACCGCACCCCCCATAAGAATAATAGTAATAGTAAAAAAAAAACTGTATATTTTCAAAAATAATAATGACTCTTAATCTCACAGATACTACTTTTTAATAAGTGACCGCCTCTCATGATCTCCTCTGACTTGGAGCTCGGATCTTGAGCCCCAGATCAGCAGATGCTGACGGGAGCGGAACTGCACTTATTTTTACTCGCTCCACCAGGGGGCGTCCGACTCGCGAAAAGAACTGCTCGAGACCTCGTTTTACTGTGAATAAATCACCAATTAGCCGTTTTTTTCTTGTAATTTTTTTTTAAATTAAATGCTGTGCTGTGGAACCCTTTTAGTAACATGCACTCATATAGTCCATACAAGAGTTTATTAACATTTTAATAACTCCAGTTATGTATCACCATAAAAGACTGTTTGACGAGTCTTGTTCACTTTTTTAGTCTCATATATTTGCGAAACTTCAGAGTTCACTTGCCGACAGTTAAAAAATCATTTGCCCTTTCATCTGGTTTCTCTGCTGTTAAAACAGCTTGAGCCTTCAGTCTTTTTCTGGTCTGTCTGTTAATTAATTCATTAATTAAGCGATACTCTTCGCTGACCAGCAGAGGGCGGTAAAACACCACTTTTCCAACTGCTGCTGTCACTCATCACCAAACCTGCTCGATTCCTGAGCCTCACCGGTTTGGTCGCTTGAACTCAGATTTACCTCATTTCTGTCTCCACCTCCTTCTCCAGATTCTGGAAGGGTGGGCTGCGCAGTCGGAGCGCGCCACGTGACAACGGCGGCAAAGGGTCCGAGTGCCACTCGATGCCCAGCTGAGGGGTCCCCTCTTCAGAGACTCCGAAAACATCCACATTTACCATGTTTCACCTGGCAGATACAGAGCTCTCGTCGCCCCTTGACTCTTCAGTTCCTTGGCGGGGCGAAGGGTTCCTGACGTGGCGCACAGAATAATGATTGAATGGATAATTAACAAATAATTGCTTTAATATGTGTAGGATAACAGCCTGCAGGATAAGATATTAAAATCACAGCTCTGCACTTCAGCCTTTCCCAGGCCTCCAAAGCAGGACATTCTTCACACGCTTGAACCTTCGCTACAGTGGGACTGAACACCACATACTGCTGTCTAACAGTGAATTACAGCAGCTCTTCGACTTACAGACACAACCAGGACCTGAAGTCTGTTCGTAACTCAGTTTGTTCGTAACTACAAAGTAACTTTTACCGCCAAGTGGAAAACAATAAAAGTAATGATACAGACTTATTTCTTGGTTATGATCTGTAAAAAGCGTTAAATATAGTTAGCATAATTTTTTTAAAAAGTGTATTCTTTAAGACAGGGGGTGCGGTGGCGCAGTGGGTTGGACCGGGTCCTGCTCTCCAGTGGGTCTGGGGTTCGAGTCCCGCTTGGGGTGCCTTGCAATGGACTGGCGTCCCATCCTAGGTGTGTCCCCTCCCCCTCCGACCTTACGCCCTGTGTTGCCGGGTAGGCTCCGGTTCCCCGCGACCCCGTATGGGACAAGCGGTTCAGAAAGTGTGTGTGTGTGTGTGTGTGTGTGTGGATTCTTTAAGATATTTTACCAATATGTTTATTAGTTAAAACTAATTTGAAATGAATTCGAATAAAAATTGTCACCTCCACCAATCCCTTTTCAACACCACAGTGCCAACTGATCTATCCTGTAAACACGTGCGGCGTTCCTCATCTTCTTATTGATCATTATTGATCACCGACACTCAGGAACACCAGACAGGAGCTGTAAACACTGTGGAAGTGAGTTCAACTCAAGCCAGAAGACCTGCTCCGCAACACTGTTGTTCCGTTGGCTGCTCTTTACTCCCATCTAGTGGCTCGGAGGACAAATACAGGTGGCGTTCCCACCTTTATAGACCAAAGCCTTAGAAAACTGACGAAGGTGTGATTATTCAAAAATGAATACACAAATAAATATTTTATAATTTTGAAAACTCGCAGTTTGACTGTCTGCAGAGCGAGAGACAGAAAAAGAGGCTGGTAAACGTGCTGTAGGTGTTCACCTCTCTGTGCAATGGTCTTTTCGTCATGCCCGCATTCCTGTTCCTGCTCACGGTCACGGTCATTCATATGTGTTATGGCTTTACACCATGACCTTAGCGTATTACAAACACCCCGCTAATTACAAGCAGAAATTATGTCTGCAGAAGGTGGAACTGACAGACACTTCTACTAGTTTCTGATCACACGTCAGCCTTAGAAATATCCCATACAACCTTAAAACGGGACTCTTTGCTAAAATGTGTCCTTACAAGGGTCACCAGGGTCCTCATGTGGAGCAGAGCTGAGCTCGGACCTTTCTGAAGTCCTCGAGACCTCATCCCACTGAAAGTTTGTCCGTGACCAAGGCTCTTGGGAAATTTCGGCGGGATGTTGCCCACCGTCCTGTCCAGCGGTGCTGAGAAGACACCCTTACTGGGATACTTGTGTGAATGGGACGTGGAAAAGCCTCGTTGAGAGAACATCTCTGCTTCCTACGCTGACGTGAACATTTTGCAGTTCTCCAGTCAGCGTGAGTCTCATCTGGAAACAGTCGTGCAGCACCCCCTCGGTCCATCTCTGCAGTTTTGACAGTCAAATCTGGTACCCAGAATGCCGTGCTGGTCCCTACTCCTCGGACTCCCGCAGCTCGGGGGCCTCCTGTCTGATTTACATCCCTGGTCTTGGTGCACATTTGAATACCTGGCACAGTGTGTTTTCCCTGCACACAGAGCACAATGTCATTTATATCACTCTGGGGCGTCTCCTCACTGGGATGCGAACCCTTCAGCTGAGCTCTGTGAACTGTTGCCTTAAGGATGAGACATTTGCACTGCATTGAGTACCAACCTATTACGGTAACTTCTGTGAACATTAACTGTCATTTGTTTCGATACAGCTCAGAGTAAACAAAAGTGCACCACAACAGATAAAGATCTTTAGAAACAGACACAGGATTATGGGCACAGCTTCTGTTTCTCACATCACCACGGTGCTGGTTCACATCCCTCCAGTAGCTCCTACAGAAATGACATCCACACAGCAAATACAGAGATAATCATAACAGATGGTGTTGAAGATCAGGAGAGAAGTGGCTCTAAAAGAGATGGATTCGAGACCCCTCTTGAATGTGGGAGGGATTCAGCAGCCCTGAGGGACACAGGGGCCTTATTCCACCACACTGGAGACAAAACAGAACCTACTGGCTTTCGATTTTGAGCTCTTCTGAGTGGGCCCACCAGTCGAACAGAACTGGAGGAGCAAAGTGGTCTTGCTGAGTGTCAGGAGTGATCAAGTCCACCAGATATCACTGTTACGGTTTGGCTTTGCAAAGGATGAAATTTAAGCGTAGAATGTCTGGGTGAAACAGGACACCAAGTTGAGAGCAATGCCCGCAGCAGGTAAACCATTCCGAAGCGGTGCGCCCAGAGGCCGAGGCACGCAGACGGCTCTGCGGTGCGAGTCGACGTGGGGAGCGAACCGAGTCGCCGCGGAGCTCAGCGCTGCCATGTAATTGAGCCATTTCTTAGAGCGCGGCTTCAAATGAGCCTTGACACGTAACCACGGCAGCGGTGACACCCTCCTGGACATCACACACAGCTCATGTGGCTCATTTACATGATGAATTGTAACATGTGGTTTTTAAACGAACCCTTTTCCATCTTCCGCTGTTCTTTCACTGACAGAAAAGAGTCAGACAATCTGCCCCCCAGACAACAGATTTAAATGTCAGATTCTCCTGGCTGCTCCAAATCACTTCTATTTCCAGTAACTTTGCCATGTGAGTCACACGTTTTTATAACACGCTGGTTTTCATTGGCCGCGCCGCGCCTTCAGAAGCACGCCGAGCACCCGGACAATTTACATTTTCAATTTGACGTTTTTTCATTTATTTATCTAACAGACACTTTTCTCCAAGGTTCAGGGTAAACAGGAGTGCATTTTACTCCAGACTACAGAGTCAGATAGTAAATACATAAATAATCACAGCAGACGGTGTTGGACTCATTTATGGAGTTCCAAGGAGATCAGGAGAGAAGTGGCTCTCGAAGACATGGGTTTGAGACCCTTCTTGAACATTTGAGGGATTCAGCAGCAGTGAGGGACAGAGGAAGCAAAAAACTGAGAACCTATGGACTTTAGATTTTGGACCATTGAGTTGAACCACCAAGCAGCCAGAGATGGAGGAGCTCAGTGCTCTTGCTGGGCTGTAAGGAGTAATCAGGTCCTATAGATTCCGGGTGTGCATCCTTTGACCATCTTGTAGGCTGTAACCAGAGAGATGAGGACAGGAGACTCATGGGAACTCCTTGGCTGTTCAAACACAGGTTGTACCACGGTATTCGGGGTGAGCTGTAGGGGCTTCAGGCCGCAGACCAGCACCTGGACCAGGGGCTGTGTGAAGTGCGGTGCAAGATATGGGCGGAGCCTGTAAAGGTTCCACAGGCGGTATCTGCAGGACTGGGTTGGAACATCTGTGTGCTGAAGGAAGCACTTTTGAGTCAGTTGTCACTCAAAGGTCCTCCAAGAAGCAGAAGAGATGAGCAAATCATCTTTTTTTAATAGACATGCGTCCAGCGTCACTCTGGAGGTGCCTCCACCCTGCAGGTCGAAGCCCTCTAGCTCCTCAGACGTACAGGGACACGTACATCCTCCGGGATGAATAAAGTTCTATCTTATCTTGGGGTCCTCTGGAGTCGCTGGGGAGTGTGTGTTGGGGACACACCCTTGTCTCTGTCTGACACCTATTGAGCTGTAATCAGAGGAGAAGCACACACACCTCGGGAAGGGGGGAGTTCGGTGGAAGTTGTGGAGCCGTTTGCGTGTCTTGGACATGTTTCGGTAGTGGCGGTGATGGGGACAAGGAGGGCAGCCGGATGGTGGTTCGGCACACACACACACACACACACACACACACACACACACACACAAAGCACTACGCGCAGTCCAAAACACACTCCACACACCCCTTACACACACCTCACAGACACACTGGCTATTTCAGTGGAGTTCTTTGTTTCGAGGCCCTTGTGTGTGGGGCTTCCGGGGGGCCCTGAGTCGGCTGTGCCAGGAGCCGAGGGGGTTGGGGGGGGGGGGGGTGCAGCTAGTGGGCTGCAGAACAGGAGGTTTCCCAGAAGAGCAGCTGGTTCCACCGCTGCTGTGACACATCCCAGCGCTGAGTAACCTCCGTGCGCACACACACACACACACACACACTTCTTCGAGACCAATGCACTGGAAAAAACAGAGCTCCATTACAACATCTTGTAAAATACCTGAGGTGCAGAAGGTGGTCTCTTAAAGTGCGGTAAGAGCAGTAAAAGGGCGCAGAGCCTCTAAAGCAGGGATTGGCCCCCCATGGGGCCCCGCGGAGAGCGAGGCAGAAAACACTCTTTTACACACTCTTGCATCATGCTGCCGATGTGCAGGACACAGCAGCACCGCGCGCTCCAGGTCAGATTTTAGAGTCGGAAACACCGGGAGCTCGGCGTACGCCGGTCGGGATCCTGCTGTTTAAACACGCGACCGCAGCGCGGCTCCACCGTAAACCCGACGTGTCCCCGGCACAGAGGCATCCCCGCGCGTGACCCGCGGCACTGTGGGAAGGGGACAACCCTGCATCCTGTTTACTTGTTGTTCCAGAGGGCGATCCCCTCCGCCCACACCCCTACCCCTCCGCCCTCCACACCCGGCCTCGGTTCAGTGCTTCTGCACAGAAAACGGCGTCTGTAATAGAGATTAGCGAACCGCCCGGCATCCTCCCGGCCAAAGAGGAAAAGGAACTTCACTGCGCTTCTGACCCATTCGTAATTTCCACTTTTTAAAAACAAGATGATTGGTCAGCAAGCCTTCTATCTATCTATCTATCTATACTGTTTTTTCCTTGTGTGGAACACACTCTGTACTCCACGGTGAGCAGTGATGCTCGGTGGTTCCAAGTGTGTCGTGGAGGTACAGCGATGGGAGACTCACAGGCTGCACACTTTACTGCCGCTCGGGGGCACGACCTTCGGCCTTTGGGACTGTAATCCTGAGTATAAAAGAACAATTTCACGTGTGGACTTTGCAGTTAGGAAGTTCATGAGTCCGTGTTTTTCCGGGTCGCGTAAAAATGTCACGGGTTTGTTCGTAAGAGAATTACTGGAAGGTCAGAAAAGTGTTGTCAACGTGGTGCACCGAGCGCAGTCGGAGAAGGAGACGGGGGCTATCGGTGTGGGAGGGATGGGGGGGGGACAGGGGCCCATTTCCAAAGAGCCCCAGTGTTTGCGTTGGACAGCGCTCCCACTGTTGGCCCTGGTGCTGCGCCCGTGAGCACCCTGTTCAAATTAGCATGGAAGCTAACCAAAGCAGATGGAATTACCAGCAGCCGTGGACCCGTTCCTGGCAACAGTTCGGGCCGCGATCTCAAACGGGCAGCTCTCCCCCGGGGGGGCTTTTCTCGGAGATTGCGTCCAGAAAGGCAGCTCGTCTTGTAAATTTCAGCACGAGCTGTAGCAAAATGCACCTTCTGTATTTCATCAGTTTTTGCTGACTCTTCTTTTATGTGCAAACACACACACAAAAGGGGAAAGAGGAGTTTGACCTGGCAAAGAGTCCCATGTATCTCCCCTCCTGGTCTACCTCCACCGGCTTCCTCTTGCTGCCCGTATCAAGTTCAACACTCTGGTTACAGCCTACAAGATGGTCAAAGGATCTCAACCCCAATACCTACAGGTCCTGATCACTCCCTACTCCCCAGTAAGAGCATTGTGCTCCTCCACCTCTGGCTACTTAGTGGTCCCACTCACAGTGGGGTTCAGAATCAGAAGTCTGTAGGTTCTCAGTTTTGTCCCCAGTGTGGTAGAATGAGCTCCCTCTCCTCCTCAGAGCTGCTGAATCCCTCTCAGATGCTCTTCTTTTAGACTTATTGACCTGCATTGCCTGTGTGAGAGGGCAGAAGGACAACGGTCAGGTCACCAGGCTCAAGTCCGGAAGTGTCGTAGTTTACACTCGCGGTAGAAACGTCTATGGACCGAACACGCCGAGGTTTACCCAACCTGGAATGTTGAAGGCGAACCCCCAGACTCCCGTTACCAAGCAAAGTGTGTGTGGGAGAGCGCTGGTCAGATATCGGAATGCTCTTATGAGTCACACAAGCCACTTTCAGGGTATGCAGTGAACGTCTGAGGGTGTTGGAGAAGATTGGTCAGCCCACGGAACGCACTTCTGAGTCAATGCGAGCAACGCACTTCATACCGTGTGTGTGAAGGAGGGGATTGGTACGGGGATGCAAGGTGAGTCAGCGTTAACCACACGTTTGGTTTTGGAGAAAGTTTTCCCTCCTACTGGTGAGCTGTCAAGGTGGCACGTGGTTCCTCACGCGACTGCTAGTGGCCAACCTTAACCCACCCAGGTGCAGCCCTTGCGGCGATCCAAAGGCCCGTCTTCCCAAAACGGCTCTCGGCACGCTGTCAACGTTTACACTGGATCCGAAAGTGCTGCGCTTTCAAATGGGGCCCGTGGTGGGATCCTCGTGTGCGTCTTTAACGTCCCACCATATCGCTGACACACAGGAAGTGCATCATCAGCTGGGAGCGTGGGGGGGAGGGACCACTGAGCGGACTCCGCCGCAGAGCGCCGGGCTTCGTTTCAGCGTGTGTGTGCGCCAACGGTCCGACGTGGACCTCGGTGAAAAAACGAAGGAGCGAGGGGGGGGGGGGGTTGGGCGGATTTGGTGTGATTGCAAACATGGAGCGTAGTCAGAGCAGGAAACCATGGGCTGTCGTTTCATGTGTTACGAACGTTCAAGTCACACATATTTTAAGGCGCGAACATTTTCCACTTTTATTGCATTTTCTTTTAAAACATATGTGTGCGTGCGGAGGGAACGCAACCTGTGTTTGCCCTCCAAGTCCATAGATGGCAGTAAAGAGCACGGAAACAGAACAGTGGCAGTCTGGGACCACCTTACTTCAACTCACCTCCGCAGTGTTTACAGCTCCTGTCGGGAGCCAGAGTGAGGGTTAGTGATTGGTTACAAAACGAGGACTGAATTTGTGAACAATTAGCGTTAAATCAGAGTTTGCGAGTTACGTTCAACCGCCTCGTAAGTCAACACTGTCATAAGTCAAAAGTCCCCTAATTTCAGCCACAAGGATATATAACAAGACACACGAATGCTACATTGTATAATGGCACTATGTTACATTTTTTCCCATTAATTTCACACATTATTCATGCTAACATAATACTAATATAGAATAATAATGTAAATACAGCACAGTATTATATTTTCATACCGCACTACTATTTTCACTTATACTACAGGTACATTAGTCATTTGAAATAAAAGATAAATTGAAGGGAATCACAAATTAATGATTTTGTAAACAAACCGCAGTCGCTGCTAGATGCCTAACAATATCAAATATGAGGCCTTTTTTATCATGTAGCAGATGGAGGGGTTGATGTCATGACCCAGTGTCAGGACTTGAAAATAATGCAGTGAAGTTGATGGAACGGCTTTTCTAAGTCAAGGTGGTCATAAATTGCATGTACCATAACTGTTAATTTTTAATTTTGTTCAATTTCATTTTAATCTTAATGTATCTCAAAATGCAGATTTTTCTTTTATTTGTTGTAGCTACATTCAGGGATTTTAGAGAATCTGACATTCTGAAAAAGGATTTTCAAGTTACAAACAAATCGAGTTATGAACAGCCTTCCGGTCCCAGTGGTGTTCCTAAGCTGCGGAGCCCGTGTATTAACTATCAGGAACTTGTAACCAGTTGCACCCTGGAGCAAGATCTTTCACTGAACATCTGGAGTAAAAATACCCAGCTGTGTAAAGGGTGAAATGTGATGGTGTAACTCACTTTGGGTCAAAGCGTCACCCCGGCACTGTAGCAATTAGGAATGTGATGTTTTGGTCGGGTGCTGTGCGCATCATGACTCTGGTCCTCATCTGGTGGTGCTGGGTAACTGGCTCTTGGGCTCTGGGCCACAAGGCCCAGGGTCTTGGCACAGTATGCGATGGGGTCACAGCAGCTCATGACATGGCAGCAAGAGAGATGATGGACCTGGGTCACCCTGGCACTGAAACATGTAATCCTACTGGAATTCGAAACATATGTCTGGACATTTTGAACAAGTATAAGTGAATTAAAGCAGGTCCTATGACAAATTATAAATATGTATTTGTGTGTCAGTGCCCAAAACCAGCGCTGATTGGTGCTCATGTGACACTGAAATGAAACAAGGGTCAAAACACATCACTGAGGTATGTATAAACATACAGGGTGGGTCACGTTTTTTAATGCAACCCAAAGTGCAGCTTTTCCTTTATTGCTCCCTGTTAACGAAGGTGCTGAACACACACACACACACACACACACACACACACACACACACACACACACACACACACACACACCCGCACACACACACACACACACACACACGCACACACACACACGCGCTGCATATCGGTTTCCGCACGCCAGCAGCAGGCCGCCCTGAGAGCCGGGGGCAGGGAGTCGCTGTCAGTCACGGAGCAAACAGATCGAGACGCAGCCCAGACAAACACCAGGCGGAGACAAGGCTCGACCGGGGTGCCCCCCCCCTCCCCCCAGGGTGTTGGGGGGTGGACGATATCGCCGCCTTGGAAACCTCCTTCCTTGCTGGCATCACGCCAAGGTCGCCTGGCAACTGGCTTAAACACAAGGAAACAGGCGAGGGGATCCCGCAGCTGCATTGCCCCACAGGGGGGGGGCTGGGGGGGGCAGGAAGCTCCACCACTGGAGGCCCCCTCCCTAACAGAGACAAATATATCAGTTCATTGTGTTTTTCAGCGCTGCTGCGTAGTCTGCTGTGGACTGATACTGTTCAACCTCAGCTACAGTCCCTGACATTGGACACACACACATATGTAAATATATGCATTATCTAGAGGTATTTTTTAGTGGAACAATTTTCAGGTAGCGTACCTTCGTCGGGGGCATGACAGCAATACGTGGGATTCCGACGACTCAGCACTGTGTCACTGGCAGCTCCCTAGAGTGCGGGTGAGTTCATGTCAATGATCTGAGTTACAGGGAAAAATGTCACACACCTGTCACCTGTTAACGACATCAAGGTGAAATGCTCCGTTTACAAAGGTATGCTGCTAAATATACCCTGTGATGTTATGTTATTTCCAATGTGAAAATTCTGATATGGTGGAATGAGCTTCCTCTGCCCCTCGGAGCTGCTGAATCCCTCCCAGCTTTCATGAAGAGTCTCAAATGCATCAGACCAGGAGAAGAGCAAACCAAGAGGTCTCACCTGAGGTCCAGTTTGCAGACAGATGGGTGATGAGTGCAGGAAAAAGCAGGAAAGGAGACGAAGATTTCAGCTGGAAGCTGATTTTCCATCTGCCTGCTGATGTGGGTGATTGTTTCCCATCATCATCCAAACTTCCTCCTTTTTTGCTTTCTAAAGGTGACCCACTGTCCAGGATGCATATGATCCCGCAGGTTACTGCAGCACAATGCATTCATAATTACAGAAAAAGTGAAGTATAGTGGTTAGAGTTGCTGCCTTTGGTTGCAAAGGTTGCAGGTTTAAATCCCACCTCCGGTTATAGTACCCTTGAGCAAGATACTTACCTTAAATTGTTCAAGTGAAGCTACCCAACTGTATAAAAGGGTAAATAACTGTCAGTAACTTGACCATGTAAGTAGCTCTGGAGGAAAGTGTCAGATAAATGTACAGGAATTGGTTACAGAGGAGAATCTGTTGACAGACAAACACAATGCTGCCATATACTAAAATACTCTGTATTGCACACAAAAGGTGGTATTTTGGATCTTGTGGCCCAGAATTCTGCTCGGACCACCATCCCCAGCCCGGGAAGAAAGACGAACCCTGCTTTTTGGACGAGATCTGCTGTTTCAGAATGAATAAAATCGAAATAAATGTCAAACCCAGGATGCGATGAGGTTTTGCAGGTTCTAGAAGCACGACGTAAATTTCAGTTCCACAAGTGTGCCCTTAAAAAGCGCTGTGCTCCTACCACCTATTCCCTCGGATGGAATAAAAGGTGTTTTAAAACACATCAACCCTGCAGTCGTGGAAATAAAAAAAGAGTTTGGCGAATGTACCGCGGTTTAAATCATTGTAAAAGACCTTGATTTGACAGTCATAGGGTGGGCAGTGGAACCAGTCGGGGTGAAAGTACCATATCATTACTGAATTTGCAACAATACTGACCTAATAAACCTGTTTTTTTATTTTTAATATTAAGCAAGATGTACTTTGAAATTGAGCACTGCCATGCAGTTGGTTCTGGTTCAGGGCAAAGACCCCTTTTTCCTGCAGATGTAATATGTGTGACATGAGACAGTTTGGAGAAATATCTGCTCCTGGAACGAACCGTTGGACTGCAGAGTGCGCGTTAGTGCTCACACACCCCGATCCGTACAATCTTCGGCTCGGCGATTCGGGAGCCACGGTGTGAATGCACAGCCAGTGACACACTGCTTTCTCATCGTTTTTTTCAGACTCTGTGATGCATACAGGAAGAACATCTGACGTCAGAATTTGTGTTGGGATCAAGGACTCAACATTTGTACTGATGAATATTTTATCAGATAGTGCAGTGTAACACCCCCCCGCCACGGGCTGGATGTAGCTGCCCGTATCAAGTCCGCCGTTCTGCTTATGACCTACAGACCGTCAAGAGACCTTCTCCTCAAACCTACAGGATCTGATCATCAGCTGCACCCCGACCGGTCTGCTGAGCTGCTCCACCTCACCTCTGACCAGTGGTGGTCCCAGTCTCCAGAGGTCCAAAGTCAAAAGTTTCTTGGTTGTGATAGAATGAGCTCCCTGCGCCCCTCGGAGCTGCCGAATCCCTCTCACCAATCGAAAGGGTCTCAAACCTATCTCTTTCACGCTCACTTCTCTCCTGATTGTTTGAGAACCACGTCTGCATCTGTATTTCTCTATATGTCGGTGAAATGCACTTTTATTCTCTCTGCGTTGTGCTTCACTTTGGAGAAAAGCATCTGCTAAATGGATGAATGTAAATGTAAGTTGAAGGTTGCTAGATCAAGTCCCAGGGGGAGCTGTGCTCTTACTGAGCAGGATACCGAACTTGAACTACTTTGGTAAAGTAGCTGAGCAGGTGAAACTGTCACTCACTAAAACTTAAGGGGAACAGTAGGTGGCAATAGCGGTTAAAGCCATTACCTCCCAATCAAAGGACATAGGCTTCAACCCCACCTCCTGCGGGAGCCTGCTTGATCAAGATCCTTACAATGAATTGATACAGTAAAATTAGTCAACAATTTAAAAGGGTTAATCACTGGAAACTGCTTAAATTTCAAATATTACAAGCTGCTTTGGAGAAAAGCGTCAGGTAAATTAGCTAATAATGATAATTGTGAGTTAAGTTACAAATTGCGCCGTAAAAGTCATATGGGGAAGTGTTTATGCGCTGGAGCAGCTATACTGTCGTCACTGTCAGTGATTGCAAATGCAGCCAGACTAATTGATTAATTGAAGATTTATCCATAAAAATATGCACAGAGTGTGTTTCAGGCTGAGCACCTGTCAAAGAGGCTTGATCATTAGAGCGGAAGAAGAACAGATCCGTCCACTTTTTGTTTGCAGTTCATTATCTAATATACCTTCGAGAAACCTGGACGACACTGAATAATTCATCGCCTTTAAACATCACTTAGCTTTTAAGCTGTAGTTCACAGCACCAAATGGTCTGTTCTTGTAAATGATGTTATTTTATTGCTTTTTGCTTTCTGTAAACCAGCCAGTGGGAGACTGTAAATATTTGGACACTTAGTGGAGGATTTGGCTCGTTGTGACTGAAAAATGATTTTTCACATCGTTGTTTGTGGAGCAGAGCTCAGGTGCATCACAAAGGAGGCTGTAGGCAGCGGGCCATGGTGTGGCTCTTGGAGGTAAACTGTGGTGAAAAACCCAGAGGTAAAAGGCCACAGACCTTCAGAAAAGGTTCTGCCTGCAGTCTATATGAGGATCAGTTTTATCCCTGGTGTGGTGGAATGAGCTCCCTGTGCCCTTCAGAGCTGCTGAATCCCTCCCACATTCAAGAAGGGAATCAAACCCATCTCTTTGAGAGCCACTGATCTCCTGACAGCTCCATGAATGAGTCCAACACCATCTGCTATGATTATTTATGAATTTGATGTCTGAACATCACTTCTACAGGTGCTACTGGAGAGATGTGAACCAGCAACATGGTGCTATGAGAAACAGAAGCTGTGTGTTGATAATCCTCTGTCTATGTTTAAAGCTCTTTGTCCATTGTTGATGCACTTTTATTTACTCTGAGTTAAACATCACTTGGACAGAAGTGTCTGATAAATGAAAGTGTAAACTCTAATTGTACCTTCTGCAGCGGTAAAAATCATAACGGACACAGTTATGGACTTGCAAGTTCTAGTCCCAGGAATGGCACTGCTGTCGTACCAACGAATAAGGTACTTAACATATAAAGTTTAACTTATAAAGTCAAATGTGTCGCATGTCAAATAATAAGTCTGTAAATCGCGATGGGTAAAGAGTAATACTGCTAAGTTTGAAGTGGAGCAAATTAAAGTCTGTCCAGGTGTGCAAACTCAGCAGAAACCGCTGACAGGAGCGCTGAGGACAGGTGGGTCTTTTCTCATTTCCCATCACACGTACAGGTTCGACAGGCTTCCGTAATTGCACAAGGATTAGTTGGGAGTGGCCCTGCCACATCAGCCCGCAGTTCAAAGTTTCCAGTCATTTGCCCTTTTGATTTTTGGAATGTGCAAATTACTGCTTTTTTCCCCATCAGTCCTGACTCGCTCTGCCATATTCTGAATGATCCCGAGTCAAAGTTCGAGCTGTACAGTGGGCTCTGGTTCTGCTCAGCTCTCTGCACACGCTGCTCAAGTCTCATCTTCATGTGTGTCTTACATGTGTGCTTTGTTAAAAATTGTCGCAAGGCTTTGGCTTACATTACACCTGGCTCAAACATAAGTACATTACATTTACGTACAGTATATTTCGTTATATAACTACCTTTGAAATTAATAATCTATCTATCTATCTATCTATCTATCTACATGTCTTAGTCTGTCTGTCCATAATTTATTGATTAGATGCTTAACTGATGCATTCACTCAAATCATCTTACAGTATTTGATGCATTCATACAGTAGGGTATTTTCACCGGAGCAGTTAAAGGTAATTATCTTGATTACGGGCACTACAAGGATAACAGAGTGAGACTCGACCCAACAGCCTGCAGGTTCCAAGTCTTTGTCTTTATGGCCTCTGTATAAGAATGTCTGCCTAGTAGCTGTGCCCAGATCACGAGACCCGCGTGGCCCGGCCGTTCGGTGCGAGGCATCGCCCCGAGAGGCCTGTTGCTAAACGCACCGTCCCGTCTAAACTCGCCCCAAATAGCTCGCGACGACTTCTCACTGCGGGCGCTCAGCCAGCAACGTGTGAGGTGCTATAAATAGTCGGGCAAGGAAAGAAAGGGAGACATCTGAAAATTTCCCAGGCCTGCGTTGCCACTGAGTGGGAGCTGCGACCGCAGCCCGAAGCCGTTATGATCTCACCTGTTTCACAACTCTTTCTGTCTCTTTCTCGCGCCTGTGCTGTCCCCCCCTCCGCTGCCGTCCTGACTAACATATACCGCACGTCCTTGTTTGTACTAACAACTTTAGTTCATGCAATCGAGATGATCATTGGGGTGTTTATTGTGCCGAAAAATTATGCATCAGCACATGTCCAAACAAACTCTACTGTCGGGTCAGTGCAGGTTTGAGGTGGTCCAGAGTCTATCCCGGAGGCAGAGGGTGTGAAGAGCGGTACACCATGGATGGGACACCAGTCATACTTGTACCACAGTGAGGAGCTTTCATGCCTTACTTTTACTCTACAAGTACCCTAATGAGGAGTCTACATACCCTAGATTTACTGTACATGCACTCAACTGAAGAGTCTTTAGACCTTCATGTTCCACACTGAGGAACTTCCACACTCTGCATTTAGTCAAGTGAGGAGCCTTCAAACCCTTTAATTAATCTACATATACTCAACTGAGGAATCTTCGTACCCTTTCTGTACTCCACTTAGGAACTTTCAAACATTATTGCTCCTCTACAGGGGATCTTTCGAACTGGACCTTTACTGTACTCATACTCTGCTGAGGAGCTTTTGTACCCCACCTATATCACACAGAGAAGCATTTGTACCCTACTTTATTGTAGTTTTACCACACTGAGGAGTCTTCATAGACTACCTGTATGTTGGTGAGAAGCCTTCATGCCCTGTCTTTACTCTACTTACACTCTACTTAATACCCTTCACTGTTAATGTCAATCATTCAAAAGAATGTTTTGTTTAAAGTTGAAAACCCAGTTATGGTTGGACATTAAGCATGAGCCTTTTTTCAGGTTCTAGGAACAAAAACCACAAACGGTAGTTATCTGTGCAGTAGGAGGGAATACTTAAAATAATGAAATATGAAAACCTCACCAAAAATCTGCATAATCAAATCATTTGCTTCCAGGTCAGCATTGTGCCACATTTGGTTTAAAATCCAAGTTGATGGAGAGCCCTGTGTGTTTCCCTGATTCAGGATACAAGAGTGAGCAGAAGCAGAGGCATTGGGGTTGAGTGCCCCCCCCACCACCACCCAACGGTTTGTGAAATATGCTCATGATTATTTATATGTGATGATCATGTGCTTTACCTGCCAGCTGTTCTCTGGGTTCAGGGGGAAAAGAGGCTTTCTTGGCTCCAATTCTGAGCAAATTATTCGGACTGTCACTAATTATAGGCCCCCGAGACGGAATTAGATGACATATGCTTCTGTAACGCAACTCAGCA
Source organism: Scleropages formosus (assembly GCF_900964775.1). Classification (NCBI taxonomy): domain Eukaryota; kingdom Metazoa; phylum Chordata; class Actinopteri; order Osteoglossiformes; family Osteoglossidae; genus Scleropages; species Scleropages formosus. The sequence goes on from NC_041823.1 coordinate 2,624,296, forward strand.
GCAGTCTGCTTCATTTTACCGATAGTTAAAAAAAAAAAAAAAAAAAAAAAAACATTTTTATAGAATGGAAAGAGATCTGTTTCTTTACACAACTTTTCCTAAAATGCCTTGTTGAGTCAGGGAATGTCACAAACCAATTTCCCTCACATATGAGGAAAAAGCCATTAATATGTCCCTATAAAATTCAAATCCCTCTTTTGATTTTTGATTGAAATAGACTGCATTCAGTTTTTGGGAAGGTGCATTTTGAAGACTTGGATTACATGTGAGTATTTTTCTTCCCTCAAAATACATCGAAATGTATGACTTTGTAATAAAAAAAAAAACAGGTCAGTTCACTTTAGAGGTTTTTTTTTCAATTATTTTATTATTGTGGCCTGATATTTCCCCAGATCTTCAGAAAAGTTACTTTTAAACAAAAATACACAATGTTTTTATAACTGTTTACAATTTAATGTCCAGTTCACTTAAAGGAAGAGATATTTGTGTTTGGATGCTGTTCTTTACATAAACAGTCCTGGGAATAAAACAAACTGAGGAAGCTTTTGGTTTCAGATCATCAAAACAAACAGAGAAACCGGTGGTCCAACGTCCGCAGGGCGGAAAGGATCGGGCAACCTTGGCTTCCTCTGAGAGAAGCAAGAGAGCCAGGGTGGAGATGGAGAGGAGATGGAGAGCAGATGAAGAGGAGATGGAGAGGAGGAGGAAAGGCGAGAGAGCGGACAAAGAGGACAATGGGAGAAACTGGAGAGGGGATGGAGAGGAGGAGGAGTGCTGAAAGGAGGAGGAAAGAGATGAAGAGAAGAAGGAGATGAAAAGGAAATGAATTGAGATAAAGAAAAGAAGGAGGAGAAGAGGTGGAGATGGACAGCAGGAGCTAAGACTAGAGGGAGAGCTGAAAGAGAGGAGAACGAGAGCAGCTGGAGAGGAGAAGGGTAAGGAGAGCAGCAGCTGTGAGAACACGCACACACGTGCGCGCGCTCACACACACACAGACACACAAACACGCACACACGCACTCGTCGGGTCGCGTCAGCGCCGGCGGGGCGGTGCTGCGGGTCCGAGGTGTTTTCCAGCTTTAAAAGGAGGAGCCGCGCGTCACTCGGAGTCGGAGGAGCTCTGGAGGAGCGAGTCTGCAGCGCACCGGCTTCACGTCCCCTCACTGCCCAAGTTGTTCTGTAGGTTATAGGTTCGAGTCCTGCCTTTGGACGCGTTTAGCGCTCGGCTCTTATATTCCAGCGGCTTTGCGTTTTAATGCACCGCCCCGGAGGAGTGTGGATTAATAAACCCAGTGTGGATTAATAAAGTGTGTATTGTTACACTTTACCGTCTCACGGCTCACACACTCAACTCATGCTCTGAGAGCTTTTTTTTTTTTTTAACCCCCACCCCCTCCCTCTCCGCACTTTCCGGCGCTCTGATCGTCTTCAGCATCTTCGCGGAGCAGAAGCAGCGCAGTGCGCGCGCCTCGGACCCCGGACCGCTCGGACCTCGTGACCCCTTCGGAACCCTCGGTGCTGCGGCTCCTCCTCTCCTCCTCCAGCATGAAATCAGCAGAAGAAGGTAAAAGCCCCGGCTGCCATTCACTCATCATTTCCCAGACTCAGAGTCATCATGACCGCCGCTGCCGTTTCTTATTATGTACGAGCGAGGAAATTAGAGGGAATTAAAGATTAAATTGGACACGAAGAGCGCGATGTCATGGACTCGTTCCCTGATGCTCCAGGTCCAGGAAGCTCCAGGCACGCGCGTCCTCCTGCGAAGCCTCACCTTAAAATACCTTGGAGAAACTCCTGCAGACGTAATGACAATGACCGTAATGATGTAACGCGGTGTGATGACACTGACAGCTCCGAGCCTCACACACACACACACACACACACACTGCTTGCGTTGCGAGACGCGCGACAAACACACTCCAGGCCAGGCCGGGGGACACACACGTGTGAAAGAAACTAGTGTCGAAGAAAAATCACTGCCGTTCATTTCTGTGTCTGATGTGTGGAGCGAAGCGACGTCTCGGTCCTCACAGCGGGTGGCGTAGTGGTTAAAGCCGTCACCTGGCATTCGAGGCGAGGGTGTAGGTGCCAGTCCCGGCGTAGAAGCGACCCGAAAAGGGTACTTACCGCAAATTACTCTAGTAACAACAGCCAGCTCTGTAACTACTGTACAAAAGTGTTCTTCTGATGATGAAGACATCAACTAAATACTCCTCCTCTTTCTACTACTGCTAATGATAATAACAATAACAATAATATGAAAACAAGAAATATTTGTGGCTAAATAGAAATAATAATATATCGTGATATTGAACGGTTTCAAAAATGGGTGGGTGAGTGAATGAATGGATAGATAGTTTCTATTATTATTATTATTATTATTATTGTAGTAGTAGTAGTGTTGGTGGTGGTTGCAGTAATTAGTTTTCACTATGCACAAGTTGAAAATGTAGCTTGAATTTTGAGTTCATTTCATATGTAACTGCATGCATGGTGTGCAACAAGATGTGAGATGTGTGGTATAGAAAGTTGTGAAACTAAGAGGAGAGATGGGACTGTTGCCAGTTAAAACACCTGCTGAGCAGAACCAGAGGAACACTGAAGCGCTGGGGATGTCCGATGTCGGGAGCGTCTGCCTCTGGAGATCTCCCGCCTTTCTGATAGCGGCAGGTTCCTCGCATACGGGAGTCAGCTTGCTTCCAGGTGACGGGTTGCCATGGATACAGACGCAGCCCATGAGCATCCCTTCTCGGGTGCACGGAGACTGCGAGGGCCTCCGCTTCTACGAGGGTTAAGCTCAATGGTCGATCAGCATCGCTCTTACACGTGCAGACAAAGTTCAACCCGTGGTGACCTCACTGACACGTTCGCAAACGGTCCGAGCCGATGGCTGCACACCTGGACCGAGTTTTTGTCGATGTGCCACGCGCCTTTTGACCTCGGCACCTGCTCTGTCGCTTTCTCGTGCTGTGTCACGCCTTTGCCAGCAGGCGACCCCGTGGGCCCTGCAAGCACGCGCTGCACGGCTTCGCACCCGGAAATGCAAAGCGCGAGATGCGCAGAGATAGCGTACGCCAGTGAAAGTGACGCCGCGTGTGGGTGTGCGCGGTGCGCCCCGCCAACAACTCAAAACCTGCTTGCGCGCGCAATTCTGACAGTCAGATGCTGAGTGTAACATCAGTGTAAGAGCAGGGTTAGAACAGCGTAAAAGCAGTGTAAGGTCAGTCACGTTGGTCCCGAAGGCCACAGGATGTCCTCCTTCAGCGAGGAGCAAGAGTTCGACTTTAACTTTCTCTTTGAATACAGCCAAGAAGAAGAGCCCAGCAGCAGGAAAGGTGTGTAACAGTGTGTCTGTCTGTAGGGGTGGGGGTGGGGGTGGGGTCTGTGGGACGCTGCTGTTCAGGACAAACTGCCAAAAAGTGGCAGTGACTCTTAACCACCTCAATGACTCCCTCTGGCCTCTGGGCATTATTTCGTTATTAAAGTACAACATGATCATCAGAGTGTGTCAGGTGAGGTGTTACCCCAGTAAACGCGTGTGTCATGTGTGGAAGCCTGTGAGTTAAACCACCGGCCGTGTGCCATGTGCTTGTGTGTGTTTCCAGCTGCACGCTACATGTATCCTCGGGTCTGGCGCAGTTGCAGTACAAGGGATTCCCTCAGAGTCTATCGTTGCGTGTGTTTGTATACCTGCCTGTGGATATGTGTGTGTGTGTGTGTGTGTGTGTGTGTGTCTTTGCGTGTGACAGTGTTCCTTAGTGTCTGTGTGTATGTGTGCTTATACATCCCTGTGAATGAGTGTGAGTGTTTGTGTACATCTGGGGGTCCGGGTGTGTGTTTAAGCATCCCCGTGCACGTGTGAATCTGAGTGTGTGAGTGTTTCTTGGCATGTGAGCATTTATGTGTCCGAGCATCTCGCGTGTGTTTATAAATCCCCCGTAAGCGATGGTGCACGTCCTAGCGGGTGAATATCTGCGGATGTGTGTGTGTTTGACTGTGTATGTGTATCCGAATATGTTTGCATCTGGGTGTGTGTGTGTGTGTGTGTGTGTGTGTGTGTGTGTGTGTGTGTGTGTGTGTGTGTGTTCGAGTGTACTTTACACGAGTGAGTGTGCGATTGTGTGTGTTTACACATCCCCATCTGTGGATGTATGTCTGCGTATGTGTGTGTGTGTGTGTGTGTGTCTGTAATATATTGTGAAACATGCTACTTTTCTGTCCTGTACAGCGCTCTACGTCTGCACTACGACTAGTTGTGGAAATTGACAGTCACAAGTTGGACTAATTTTAGACACTGGGCCCACACACTCCGCGGTTTGCGATTGCACGGCTGTGTCACGTGGTGAAAGTTTGATAGTGCTCGTCACAGACTTAGAACGCGGGGGGAAATGAGTTTGGTCGAAATGCACCCATTTGCCATTTCTCTTCGTTAAAGACAAACACCGCAAGCGGGACACGTGTTGCCGGCCCACAACCAGCGAATTAGCAACATGCTAACCTGAAGCGATTTTTTTTTACCTTTCTTGTTTGTTTCACCAAAAATGTCTGACATGTATTATTATGATCATAGTAATACAAGGTTTTGGACTTGCAGAGAAATCTTTGATGCTCCTTGTGAAATTTCGATGTTTTTCCCAGACGGCGATAAACAAGCTCAGGACTTCCACACGGGAACGGTTTATTCGCTTACCGTTTAATCCGTCTACTCCGTCCAAGAGTTGGTGTTGCCGGTGTTGTTTTTACGTTCTCAATCTCGATCATAATTTACAGCACAGAAATCTCCTGACCTGAAGCGAAGTGTTTCAGCACATGCAAATGCGGCCTGATGGCATCTTTAGTACATGAGGCGAGATGTGGCCTGGTACATGTGACACATGACCTTTCGATGGCCCAAGAGAGCCGGACCCACAAGAGGATGGCATTCCTCTCATAATAACCAGTACGGTCGTAACCGAAAAGCCGCATTCCAGGTTAGGAGAACTGAGCTTTATGAGGAGTTTCATTTAATATATTCCCCCGCTTCAGCTTACCAGGCAGGCATTTCCTCGTAGGAGCTCTGGTGGAGTGAGTCGGCGGCGCGCCGGGTTCACTTACCCTGGCTGTGCGAACTATTCTATAGGTTATAGGTTCGACCCAGTTTGAATTTGTGTTTCTTGATAGCTGAGCGGCACAAGACCAGAACCACCATGCGGTCCTCTTCTCAGTTACAGTTTGGCTTTAAAAAGTTCTCAGCCTCCATTAACCCTTTCATTGGGTGTCAGTTCAGCTGCATTAATTTCATTCATTTCTTTTGTCTTTACTGCTCTGCTTTGTGAATTTTGCATTTAAGGTGGAATCCATACATACGCAAAGGGTGTCATAGGTATGACTGTTTTGTTTCGCAGAGTTTATGCAGGCTATGTATTCTCTGCAGAAGAGTTGAACAAGCACGGGTAGAGAGACATACTGTAATTTATTTGCCATAATTTAAAATATTATCTTTCTCGGGTGTGTGTTCTGTTATCAAAATGGCGTTTTTTTCTTTTTTTCAGATGCCTTCAGCTATGCTCCAAATGTCAGCATGTCCCTGCCATTTAGCATGGGGAACCCTTGTCTTCCCTCCCAGTATCATGGCCTTCCATCCAGCCCCATCATCTCTGTGACCTCATGTCACCAGGCAGCCTACGGGATGCTGGAGGACACAGGGGTATCCGGGTACTATCTCTCTCCTGGCCACAGGCCCAATGGCGCCCCCGCCCTAGAGAGCCCCCGCATTGAGATCACAGCCTACAGCCAGTTCCCTGAGGATGAAGCCGAGGAGAGCCGGGCACCCATGACCAAGCGTCTCAACTCGGTGGTAACGCTGACTCTGCCCAGTGCTGATGGCTATCGCGACCCTAGTTGCCTGAGTCCAGCCAGCAGCTTGTCATCACGCAGCTGCCACTCTGAGGCCTCCTCCTATGAGTCGGGTTTCTCCTACAATTACGACAACTCGCCACAGAACTCGCCCTGGCAGTCTCCCTGTGTTTCCCCAAAGGGCTCCTCTTCCCTGGCTTCTTGTACGCTTGGCGGCGGCTCACCTCGCCACTCTCCATCCGGTTCCCCACGCGCCGGCTCGCCCTGTGGTGGCGCCAAGCGCAAGTACAGCTTCAGTGGGGGCCCATACGGGCAGACTTCACGCTCACCCCGGCGCTCCGCTACGCCCTCGCCACAGGGTTCTCCGCTCCTCAGTGCCACAGATGACACCTGGGCCCCTGACACCAACCAGTACACCAATTCAGCCATCGTGGCAGCCATCAATGCCCTCAGCACTGATGGCGTGGGCGACCTGGCTGAGGGTGTCCCGCTCAAGGCCCGCAAAACAACTCTAGAGCCCAGCCCAGGTGTGAGCCTCAAGGTGGAGCCTGGAGGGGACGATCTAAACCTGGAAGAGACGCAGGATGACTTTCATGGCCCTCGTGGGCCTTTCAAGAAGGAGAACTATGGCGGGAGCTTCCTTGACGTACCCCAGTACCCCTACTCCTGGCCTAAGCCGAAGCCCTACATCAGGTAAGTGGGGGGATGGAGTCATTCAGAGCGTTATCCCCGATACCCTGCAGCCAAAGCAGGATGGAGCATAGTGGTTAGAGCCATTGACTTGCTCTTGAAGGATCTGGGTGCCATTCTCCATCCTACTGTGGTGCATTTGATCAAGGTGCTTTCCCCTGAATTGATACAGTAAAAATGATCGTGATCCATAAATTTACCCAAATGGGTGAATCACTGTAAGCAGCTTAACATTGTCATTTGCTTTTGAAAAAAGTGTCAGCTAAACAAATAAATGTTCGTTTTATCCAGTAGCAAAGAGGGGGCAAAATCTGGGGCCACACTTCTGTACGTTACGTTCTTTAGGTCCTGCAATGGAGCCGTGACTGTTTACTTCTCTCCATGATTAATGGACACTTGTACATACAAATCAAGGGCTGCTCCGTGGTTCCCACACGCTCAAACAATCCATCCAAACATACATTTTTTCTTTCAGTATCTTATGTCTTTTTTTATTTTTCCTAAGATTATTTTTGTTTATTTATCTGGGCCTAATGTTTTTTATCTTCAAAGACCAAACAGCAGGGTCACAGAGAGGCACACTCCAAGCAGGATTTTCATTTGAAGTTCAGAAATGTTTCATAAATCATATTTTCAGGGAGGGGCTGTGTATGTGCGGCGGTAACCACAGAAACACACAAACAGACACACATGCTGAAACACACATGCTTACACACACACACTCACACACACACAGACAGAGCTGTTTAGCTGGCGTGTATTCCTTATTTTACAACAAAACCATTTTTATTTTTCGTTCGCTCTTCATGTTCTTCTCGCTTTCTGTGCCACCAGGCTGGCACACTTTCCTGCAGGAAATCAAGTGTTTGATGGAGATAATCTCAGACAGGAAGTGATGGTGACAGGAGAGTGGGGGGGTGGGGGGGCGGAGCTATAGTGCGGCCCACCGTTCGCAACGCGATCCTTTCCACTGCCAGAGTGATGTCATGCTTTGACTGCAGCGATAAAGATAAGGGGAAATCGGCCGGTCATGGGTCAACAAACACACCAGACCTCCCAGACTACGATCACAGATTTCTTTTCATGTTTTGCTTTTGGGTCAAAGGATTATTTTGAACAGATATCCAGTACAATGGACTTTTTTTGACAATTTTTTTTCTGTTTGTCTGATGTGACTTTCACGTCACATGCTATAATCTTCAAACTTACTGCTTTTTTGGTGTTTGCCTCAGCTGATGCCCTTATCTTATTTCTCTTCCTTCTTTTCTCCAAAGCAGTGTAGAATCATTATTACAGTAGTATTTAGTTGCTATTTCCATACTAGATCCTTAGCCACTAGGTTTTTTCTATACATTGCTTTTGAATTTTTGCTGGCTGAGAATAAGGGGGGGTCACAGTTGGCATGATGGTTCGTGCTGCCACCCTCTACTTGAAGGACCCAGGTTTGAACCCCATGTCCTGCTGCAGTACCCTTGATTAAGTCACTATTAAAAATTGCCCAACTGTATAAATAGGTCATTCAGTGTCAGTAACTTAACATTAAGCCACTTTGGAAAAAAGTTAAATATTTAGTTGACTTAATAAATATAAATGTACAAAAACACTGACCATGACATGTGTATCAGTGCCCACTGCTGTGTGTGTGTGTGTGTATGTGCCTCCATATGTGTGTGTAAATGTCTCTGTTTTCCACAGCCCTTCCCTGCCTGCTCTGGACTGGCAACTGCCCTCCTGCTCAGGACCCTACAGCCTGCAGATTGAGGTGCAGCCCAAATCACACCACCGCGCCCACTACGAGACAGAGGGCAGCAGAGGGGCAGTCAAAGCCCTGTCCGAAGGACACCCCGTTGTACAGGTATCGAGGGCCTCCTCCTAGGCGAAAGATGGAAGATTTACATTGGGACCACAAATGATGTCTACACACTTATTAATATTCATTCACTGTTGGTTTTTCAGACTGTTGCTGCCTTGTTATGACACTGAAAATCAACTTCCCTCAGATGAGATACAATCTTTCTTCCATGTGACTGCATTTACTTTTTCTGAAAGGATTTACAAGTGCTAGTCACCCCTCAGGGGAATACAGCATCAGTCTGAATGATGACCTTAGATGTTGCTTTGCTAGTTGATTATTACAGTACATGTAAATTGCACCAAAGGGAATCCTTGCACATATCATGCACATCATGCAGGTTCTAATGATGTCAAGTCAGAGAGTGTGACTCTGAGTGCGCGTGTGTGTGTGTGTGTGTGTGTGTGTGTGTGTGTGTGTGACTGCAGATGGCTTTGCGAGTATTTGTGTGCTCCCATTCCCTGGAGAGCGCCTTGATTAACAGGATGTACTAACATAATGGCAAGCAGATAGAGATAGAAAGGGTCAGGAAAATGTGATTTTTCATGCTACTGTGCTGACTGCTGGACGAATCAGGTTTGACTGAGCAGCGGTTTTCATTTGCCTATGTCCCCGCAGGTAAAGACTAGCCTCTACAGACTGCTGCAAAGCTGGTAGTTAATAGGACAGTGATTAAGGACCCAATGTTGTTACCAGGAGGTTTCCAATTTAAATCCAAAGCCAAGCTCTACCTCTTTATCCTGAAGCAACTCTTTAACACACTGAATCCAATACCAAGGCAAAACTCCATGTGATATATGTCAGGGACTAACAAAATGAACAGCAACACATTGTTTTTTTAATATCTGTATTTTCTCACAGTCTAACTTGAAGGAAGAGCTCCTTACGATCGAGATGTATTCCCTTTGGATTGTGTGGGACCTCTCACTGCCAGGGTGGGCAAAGGAAGGTCTCGTGATATCTAGGCTTTCCCCACATGTTCTAAGATTCAGCTATTGGGGGTGGTTTTGACTGCTTTAGCCACTTCCATTCCACTCTTTAAAGCTGAAACCATGTGGTAGCTATACATCAGTGCACTGTCTCACTTTCAATGTCACTGAATCTTCTGAACTAAAAATTTTTTGTTTACAAAAAGCTTTTTAAATAAATTTACCTGGATGTACCTCTATAAACTAGGTATTTACACTGAAGAAAATCGGGCTAATCTCTTTGGGGATTTGCACAGTGGTGGTTTCAAGTCTAGGATTTGAACCTGTAATGTCTGTCCAGTCCAGACTGATAATGACTACGCCACCTGCTGCCTCGCCAGGCGGATTGATGAGCTCCACATGCTACTAATGAGCTTCACATGCATGGCGTAAAGGCGATCTCCATCAGGCACAGATTTTTAACCCACAATGATTCAGGACCTACTGCTGCTAGGGTCACTCTAATGACGCACTTTTGTTGTCCAGCTCCTATTGCTTCACTGGAAATCTGGACATTATGCATGTATGTATGTGTGTGTGTGTGTGTGTGTGTGTGTGTGTGTGTGTGTGTGTGTGTGTGTGTGTGTGTGTGTCTGAGTTTTTTTTTTTCTACTGCTGTGATTTAACTCACAAACTATTTGGTTTCAAGTGGAATATCTTGGGGCTTTCATAAGAGCGCAGCCACTTGACAGTTAGCCAGGGAGCTCAGGTTTCACATACGGCAGCGGGGACTCGGTCTCCCCCCTTTCGGCTTTGGTGAAGCAATCGTGGTCACAAATGGCGGGGTACCTGGCAAGACTATCCAAGCTTTAGTCATACGCTTTCACCAGTTTAACATGTGAGGAATAGATCACTCAGCAGCCCTCATGAGTGTAGCCTCTTTTCCCTTACTCATTCATATTTCAGTGCTTTTAAGGTATAGTATTAAAAAATATATGCCTATGTCATCACTGTATATGTTTCACACCTACTGTGGACTGTGCTGTAAGAGGCAAATTTCAGTCTTGGGGAGGATAAAATGAAAGGCTGACACACAGTCGGCAGTTGGTGTGAATTATCTCCATTTTCACGATCTTTAATCATAAGAGATCATTGTCCACTGAACACATCCTAGAGGTCATCCTGTGGTATAAAGAGAGAAGTCAGATAAGATGAGTGTACAGAGCATGAGATGTAATCTCACATACAAAGGGCTGTTGCACACAGTTAGAGGTTTTATTGCATTTATTATTCAGGTTCCTTCAACAACAAGTACTTGTCAGCTGGAGGGTCCCCACAGGGCCATCACCCTGGCCTTTTGGACTTGTTTCCCCTCAGGGCTTTTCAACCTGTTCCCTCTCGGGCTCTTGGAGCTGTTCCCCAGCATCTGGGAGTAATGAGCTGCAGGTGTCTGGGAACAGCTCTGAAGGACGAGAAGGTGTTGTGGGGGTTGGGTGGGGGTTGGGTGAAGGAGCAGAGAACGCCCTGGTTGGCGGCCACCCTCCTGCACTCTCCCTCCTGGAGACACAGTTTCCCGCTGATTAGAGTCTCCCGACTCAGGGGAGATCCCATCTTCGCAGCGCATCTGATGTTCCTCAGCTCTCTGTCACCTCTGGAAGAGCAGTCATTCTTCAAGCGAATCTCAGACCTAATCCCCATGCCAGTGCCCCTCCCTACCCACACCCCCACACCACCAGCATGTCCCAAATGTCATGGCTGCTTCACTCATGATTTGAAGCAGGAAAGTTGCATTTAATAGCTGAGTTCTGACTTGTGTGTGTTTGCCAGTGAGCAGCATTTATGGCTACCAGACAGTTGAGTGGCTTCAGCCCTTCAAACCCATCTTTGGTGTATGTGCTTAACATAGCTAAGTACCAAAAGGGTGGCAGCTGGTAGGGTAGTGCAGAGTCAGAGCTACTACTTTGGGCCCGAAGGTTACAGGTTTGAGTTCCTCCTCCAACTACAGCACTCTTGAGCAAGGTACTTACCCTCAATTGCTCCAGTAAAATTGTCCAGCTGCATGAATGGGTAAATAGTTGTAAGTAGCTTAACATCATAAGTCACTTTAGAGGAAAGCATCAGCTAAATGAACAGATACAATGGGTGGTTTAACCCTCAGCTTGGAAACTTTGGTCTGTCTGAAGTCTCGATTGTGCACACTTTCTTTGCATCCGTTTGGTTTACCTGACGTCTCTATGCAGTGGTATGGTTTTCTCAAACCTCACCACGGTTGTATGAGTTCTGCGGCATCCACACCCTGCATGGTTTCAATGCAGACCTCCACGACTACTTCCAAACATACAGACTCCCTTTGTTCGCCCAAGTTCTCTGACATCATATCGAGTGGCATTCCCACAGAGGCTGGATGTCTGAACCACACGGCCTTGCGGGAGCTCGGCTCAGCGTTCCCGGCGGGAGTCCTGAACAGGCAGTACTCTAGCAGAGGCCTCCAAATTACAAGGTCTTCTTGCTCTGTGGCCGCCTGTGAATAAATTCCCTTCTCCCCTTCCCAAAGCTCCTTCTCCTTGGGTCTTTCATCGTCTGGACTCCTTAATAGAGGGCAGCTCCTTCCCTGTGCATCATGGCTGTCATGGTGAGGTGGGCTCCCTGGGCCACAGCTATGTGCAGTTTCTACACACTGATTCCAAATGCCAGAGGAAAAACAAGGTCCTCAGTAGAGGAAAAACACTTATTTTCTCTAGGGAGTTCAACGCCCGGTTGCAGCCCTAGGGTTAAACGATAAAAGAGGCTTCAGGTTCTGGATTTGATCTGAACTGTCACAGTTCAACTGGACAGTACAGTTCCACAGTGTATTGGGATTATGGCGGTGACACGTGTCATGTTAATCTCTCATTATAGAATTTGATCATTGATCAAGATTAGTGTAATAATTGTGCTGAAATTTTTGGGTGGAAATTAGAAGGAAAAAGTAGATTATTGAGAATATTTGGGAAATGGGGTGACCAGGTGTCATTTCACACATTCAATGCCCATCAAGGTTGTTGACCAGTGGAAAGGTCCGGTCTCCCTTGCTGTGTGACTTTTACTGCATGACCACAGCTTTACTGTGCTGTATTGTGCTATACGTCATAAGGGACAGAAGGTGATAGCCCCGGCTCACTTATATTTGCATTACATTTATGAATGAAGAGTTTTAGAGGCTGCCAGTTTAGATGTGATTGTCAAAGCACAGTTACTCTGCCCAATAGCATCGTTTTTCCAGTGCACATTACACAAGTGGCTACATATAGAAGTGATAGGAAATACAACAGTGATCATCACAGATAGTGTGATGCAAGTTTACAGAGCAGTTAGGAGATCTGGAGAGAAATGAGCCCAAAAGAGATGGGTTTGAGATCATTCTGGAATATTGGGAGAGATTCAGAAGTTCCAAGAGATGGAGGAAGTTCATTATACCATATCTGGGAGAAAACTGAGAACCTACTGACTATTGGTTTTGGACCCATGCGAGTGGGACCACCAAGCAGTTGGAGGCGACGGAGTACAGTGGTCTTGCTGGGATGTAGGAGTTATCAGGGCCTGTTAACAGCCCGGTTCCAGGTCTTTTCACTATCTTGTCTCTCTATCTCAGTTCAGACTGCCTCTCCATTGTCTACAGTGCACTTTTATTCACTGGGCGTTCCACTAGGGAGGTGCCGCAGACTCAGCATTAAGCTCTTCCTCAACCGGGAGCCCTGGTTGCCGGGGAGTCCTCCCACGTTCTCTGAAACTCTGATCTGCTCAGTCTTGATATCTTGAGCCATGCAGACAGCCTTGGCAGTGGCATTGTGGGGTGGAAACATCTCCCCCATGCACACACCCCCTCCTCAATTGTGGTGTTCCCTTTTTGGGGGGCTTTCCTTACTCACAACCTTGGTATGGGGTAACCACTAATTGTGGAGAAACAGCAGCTGGAAAACGGGATCATACTCCTGCATTCTCAGCGGTTTGAGGTGATAACCAGAATCCGACAGATTTACGAGGTAAGATATTGGGAAGCTTTGATTCCTGCGGCAAAAGAAGCAGAGAGCACACTAGTCCATCCGAACATCTTCTTCACCCCCAGCCTTCATTTTACAGTGAAACTATTAGTGATGTGCTAATTTCTTCAGGCCATGGGCTAATTTAAACCTTTTCTCAATCAAAAGCTCACTTCAGTCACTACAGGCCTTTGGCAACAGTGGAACACACGCCGTGAGAACAGGTATCGCATGTTGCTCTGCTAGGGAGTGGTTGGTTATGGGCTAGTCCCCATGCCCTAATATCGAACCCAAGGAGAAGATGGAGGGTATGGGGCCTCATAGCATAGCTACATAGAGACAGGAGCCCCCTCTGTTTATGGGTGTAATGAGAGGATCAGGAATGATGCTGGAAACGTGCTCCCGGTAGCCTAAACAAACAAGCGTGTCGAACAGCAGCTCATTTTGTTAAACAAATCTGTGCCTGGAGAGTTGTTAACCCCTGATGAAGTTTGAGAGACGCCATGTTAACCAGCGATGGAGGTTCCCCTCCTGCTGATAGAGAGTGGATGGTGGCCCGTTAAACATTGCTGTAGACTGGGTAGTGTCCTGTTAACCCTGAAGTAGGTAGCGGACACCCAGTAGGTGGAGCAGTGGTTAAGAAGTGATACTCATGAGTAACCTTCCCAATGCGTATTTGGTGGTTTGAATAAGCCCAAGAGTATATTAGATAGACATGAATTTCGGATAAAATGTTCACTGTAAAGGAGACATCCCTTACAGCGGATATTCAAAACCGTGATGTCTTTGGTTCAAAGGGAACAACAGGATCCTTGTCATTTGTTGACATTTAACTTTGGCAAAATGAAGTCAAGGCTTAGAGGTAAAACTTGCCCAATGACTTTACATTCCCTCTGCCTGGCAGAAAAGCACGGACATCCGTATTAGCTAAAGAGCCCCTTTGGTTAGATAAATGGTTGCACAGCTGGTTAGTGCACCATCTTGCTGGAGCTTCTGAGAATGTGCTTTAAGAAGTGCTGTGGGGAAACCAAGAGCACTCTCACCATAGCTGAGGCGGGGCACGGAGAAAGCCATATGGTAGACAGATTTGGGATGGCCTCTGGGGGTGGAGATCGCTCCTTTCTGTCAGGGTGTGCACACATCACCTGGGGATGCCTGGGCTCATTAATCACCTTCTGCCACAGGTGAGGTTACTCCAGCTTTGATTTGGGCACAGCACGAAAGAACTTCTCGCAAGTTATAAAAATGAAGAAGGGCCATAGAGTTATGAGGTATTCAAACCCTACTGCTAACTTCCTGTAATTATGCATTTTAAAAATCCAAAGATCACGAAACCTACTGTTTATATTGGAAAGGCTGCTTTTTCAGGTTCTCTCTGTGTGTGTGTGTGTGTGTGTGTGTGTGTGTGTGTGTGTGTGTGTGTGTGTGCTCGCATGTGCATGACTCTCTTGCCATTGCTCACATGCTCACAGCTGGTAGACCACTGTTAGTGGCTGGGCGAACTGTAAGATCTGCGGCTCGGCAAGGGGAGCAGCCCTAGACTGCTGTCTGGATTGATGTGTAACTGTTGTCTTGAGACCTAGAACCCCTGACCTCAGAGTGACTCTCTGATGACCAGTTTGAAATGTCATGGATGGGCCCATCCACTGCAAACCTCATATTTAACAAAATCAAAAGAAAATCATGTCGATGTTTGATTCATGCGAACTAAAATAAATTGCGGATTTTTTAAACCATATGAAGATCAGAGGCCACAGATTGACTTGCTGTTTTTGCAAGTGATTTGCTATGCAAAAGAACTCTACGCTCTCTCATGGATGGGGTCACTGGGTCCATCAGAGTGGGCGGGGACAGAGACACATCCTGAAGGGTGCACACGGCAGCCAATCAGTGCGCTGTCTAATTAGATCAGTCTCATTCCTTCCCCCCATTCCGATACGGGCTGGTTGTGGCATCGTTTCGCAGATTAAAAACGAATTCATTAAATCTTGTTTTCCTTGCTCTGGGCATGCCGCTGGCTGAGCTCGCGCCGCGTGGTGTTTGGCGGAGAGACCTCGTAATTGTTTAGTCTGAAAGAGTTTCCACATCTTAAATGCTGGAGACGCGGACGGCAAGCTTCCGAGAGCCGTGAATATGGCCCGAACCCCCTGTTCCGTAGCAACCCCCTCCCCACTTTCACTGACCCCATAGAAGGATAATTAAAACCCCATTCATCTGATTATGTCATTGGGTGCCTGTGGTCTCGGCTCTGTTTTATGAGTCAGTCTGTTAAATAAACACAGGGGCTTTATTTTGTCTGACAGACCTACTGTTTTCACTCGGTCAGGACTTAGATGTCGTGATGGAGTACATGAAACATACGCTCATATCGGAAGATAATTGAGCGTAATTTGCAGGGTTTTTGTATAAGCCCTGTTTACTGGGGTAACTGATTACGGGTTTCATTATTAACCCTTATTTGTCTGACATCTCCAGTTTGACTTACAGTGCAAGGTTTGTGCACTACTTGTTTTGATTTAGTTATTTATACAGCAGGGTAATTCTTACTGTGTCGGTTCAAGATATGTACAAAGGTATATCAAGAGGGGGATTTAAATCTGGGCTTTTCAAATGCAAGGTAATTGCTGTAGCCACTATACCACCTGCTGCCCCCAAGTGTTGCATGAATCCAGTTTCAAATAATTTCCTGCCTTTATTGCCCGACACATGGTTTGTTTGGGAGTTCTGAGAATATGGCAGGTTTCCTGGCTTCAGGGTGACCTTCCTTAGGGCCACACACGCATTGGCCTAAACACAGACAGGCAGGGCAGGGCAGACAGAGTCAAGGTTCTTCTGGACCATCTACTCTCCTGGTCAGATTTCCCAGAACCTCCCAGTGCAGTCCAGTTTTGTGGTCACATGGTGTTCTGGTAACGTTGTGTTAGCTCAGCCCAGCGGGTCTCTAGTGCACAATGGACCGGTCACGAGGGTGGGGATTCTGAGGACAGGATACCACAGGCTCCAGCAGCTATAAGACATCTTTCCCGTTCCTCACTGACTTCTTTTCAGCCATGGGAGACAGGGTGGGTGGTGCTTGTAGTACATGTGAAAAAAACAGCTGGAGAGATGATAGCACCCCGGATAAGTATTAAATGTGCGGCTATGGTGATCCGACACTGATGAGCACCGTGAACGTGTTTGTGCCATGGCGTAAGCAGATGCCAGTCTCAGCCAAGGAGTTCCGGAAAGACTGTGGTGACTGAATGAGTAAGGGACATATTTCAGTAGTCTGCAGCGCACACCAATGCTGACGTGGAACATACATTGGAAACCAGGAGGATGGAACGTCGCAGAATGAGCTTTGCTTTCTCATTGGCTGCCATGAAAGGCTGTTTTATAACCTACCCAATATAAAAATAGAAAATAGCCAGAGATTTACAGTTTACCGTTACAAACTGGCTTACGAGCAACCGCAGATTTAATTGAAAGTTTTTTTATGGCTTTGAGAAATTCCCACATTAGGCAACACGTGGTAAATTGATAAGTATGCACCATGGCAGAGAGAGAGGCTCTATTAGCCACCCATTTCCAGTGGGTGACCTTGTTTACGCATGAAGCCAACTAATAATAACCATCCAAACCATGGGCTCATACATTTATTTATTTCTCTCATGCCTTTTTCCAAAGTGACTTACAATGTGAGGCTTGTACACTCTGCTGCTTACAGTGATTTACTTGTTTATACAGCAAGGTCATTTTTACTGTATCAATTCATGGTAAGTCTTTGATGAAAGGTACTACAGCAGGTGGTGGGTTTCAAAGTTTCAGCTGCACTACCTACAGCCTACCCACAAATATTTATGTCTGTGATGAACTAAAGGTTTCGTGCAAATGCCATCGATTTACTGGTTTTCTTTGCATCGCAGTACTCATTTGATTAAGGAAGGCTTATATTTGCATAGGAAATATTAAATAGAATAATAATTTTCATGGATGAGTTGCCCGAGTTGTTGAGTTGGGGAGTCAGCAGCCTAACAACCTCCGTGTTGTGCAATGTTTCACACAAAAGGCATCTGATAAATAAATAAATGTTCCTAGAGGCCACCGTTGGGGGTTTCACGATAAAGATTGTTGTGCGCTGCTCTGTTGACATTTCTGCGCTGAGGTGCAGCCGTTCGCACATTTCCGCGAGAGGAACATGATCCCGTTTGAAGTCCTTCTTCCTACACAGCGGCCTTTTAATCTCCGCATGAGGCCAACTCTGGCAATTTGTCCCGGGTTCGAGAGACCCATTAAAAGTGAGCAAGCATGGTGGCAACCCTCAGGCAAACCCCAATGGAATAACTGTCAACTTGAGCCTGGGTTCAAGATCTGACTTTTGCACAGTTAATTATGTTTTTGTGCCTTTAGTTTCTCTTTTCAAACAGGTCAACTTTAAGCCATTGCTATTTATGCACATTAGAAAATAAAAATCAACATTTGCTGCCACACACACACACACACACACACACTTTCTGAACCGCTTGTCCCATACGGGGTCGCGGGGAACCGGAGCCTACCCGGCAACACAGGGCGCAAGGCCGGAGGGGGAGGGGACACACCCAGAACGGGACGCCAGTCCGTCGCAAGGCACCCCAAGCGGGACTCGAACCCCAGACCCACCAGAGAGGAGGACTGTGGTCAAACCCACTGCGCCACCGCACCCCCTCGCTTGCTGCCATTTTTCCCTAATTGCCATTGCTTGTGTGTTTAAGATGTCAGTATTTTTCTATATATTTATCTTTTGGTATACATTAAACTGTTTATTTTTGACCTTTTTAATGCAGTAGCCAAATTAACATGGTTTTTGTTTTTATTTTTCCTAAAGAAATGCCACTAAAAAGCATGTAGTCCTAAAATCACATGACTAATTGACACGGAATGGTAGGATTCTGACAAATATTCTGCTGCATAAATTGACAGGATGTTCAGTAGCTTTCACATTCCTCATCAGCTGTAAGCAAAATTCCTCAGAGGAGACTTATTTAGTCTGAAAAATCGTCGTTTTCCATTGAGTCACTATGAACAGAAAAGCCCTGAAAGCGAAGCCCCCAATGGCCATTTTTTTTTTCTTAATGGGCAGTTTTAAAGATGAACAATGACAGAAGAGCTGCTTCATTACTTCATACTTCACACCGTTTGTTGCTGGAAGGATCCAAAGTTAAAAAGGAGGAAAGCTAAGTACCTTAAGCAGAAGGAAGTTGAGGAAACCCTACCTTGTAACAGACATCAAACCATCTTCATAAAAATAGAACAGAATCAAACACGACAACCACTCACGGTCAGCGACCTGCAGGATTTTGCTTTTTATAATGTAAACGAGGTTATCTTATGGGTGGGGTTTATGGGTGGAAGTGTTGGTTTTGTGCTGGTGCCTCATTGCAATTTCTCTGCTCCACCCACAGCTCTATGGCTACATGGAAAGCGAACCACTAACTCTGCAGCTCTTCATCGGCACCGCCGATGACCGCCTGCTCCGCCCACATGCCTTCTACCAGGTGCACCGTATCACGGGCAAGACAGTGTCCACAGCGAGCCATGAGGTCTTGCAGTCCAACACCAAGGTGCTGGAGATCCCCCTGCTTCCGGAGAATAACATGCGTGCCCTGTAAGTGTTGTGAAATGCACATCGTCGCCTTTTTCTCGCTTGACAAGTCTTTTCGTTCATCCTGGTAGCTGGCAAAAGGCAACCTCCACATCCACTACAGTCCATACTGGTGTCTCCCGGGTCCAACATGCAGCAATGAGACCTATGAGGACTGGAGATCTTCATGACCTTAGGCGTCCAGCTCTGTTGTGTCAGTCTCCCGAAGCCCATCCGTTTCTCACCTGAAAACTCGGAAGCAGAGTCCCCAGGGGGTCTCCTCGGGGCGTCTAGGGCCTTGTTAGGGTTCTGTTGTGCTCCACAGGGAGCTGCAGACTGAAGCTCTTCGTTCCAGGGTTCCCACCAGTCATGTTGGTGTGGTGACCAGGCATTGTTTGTTCAACATTCCCCGACTGAGGTGATTCTACTTAGTCATCAGAAGAAATGACAGAATGTTGGTCATTTACGACTTCATGTCTATAAACAGGATAAAAAGGCTGCATGTTACATCAAGATGCCCTGAAGGTGATATGTTTCTGATTGTTTACACTTTACCTTTACATTTATTAATTTACAGACGCTCTACTCTGTGACACATGATTCTCAAAGAATGCTCATTTAGCCGCATACCACGGTTAAGTCTAAGACCACTTGTTGAGACACAATCCAAGACCTTGCCGAGGACATGCAGCATACGTATTTGCTCAGTAGATAAGTACAGGGGTTTAACCTTTGGGTTGATAAAGGTCAACGGATTTTTTTCAACCACGCATCCCTTCCAGTTTCACTAAACTTACTGGTTGCACACAGCAGACTAACGGAGAGATGCTGCAGCCACATGACTGACATTTCTATAGTGAGTGGTTCAATGTCTTGGAAGCCATTCCACCAGGCAGCTCTACTCAAGCGTTAAACTGGACCGCTCTGAGGTTTTCGGTAGCACTTCAGCTCTTGTCCCCTGTGAGCTGTCCTGCCCTTATGTCACAGGAAACTAGATTTGGTTTCAGAGCTCCCCGGTTTCCCACCCGAGTGAGGAAGAACGTGAGAGCAGAGCCCTCCTCCCAGGCTTCGGCAGGAAGGAGTAGGCTGGAGGCCCAGCAGGCGGTGATGATCGACTCTTTCCATGGCTGCCGAAAAAGCCGCTCAGCACTCAGCTCACCCTCCTGCATCCCTCGGCCCATGACTCTGTTCATCTGAACTCCATGTTTCATCACCTTGTTGTAGCACGTGTCGACCCCTCCACCCCTTCTAGTGGGGAGTGCAGCACTTTCTATGCGTGTTCCCTCCTGTTTGTTTTACATAACGCTGCATGATAGGAAAAATTAACATTGTGGACAAAAAAATTATAAAACTTGAGCTACCTCCAGCGATAAGGTGGCACAGTGAGAAGCGCTGCTGTCTCACAGCACCTGGGTGGTGCGAAAGGACATGGGTTCAGTCTGTGTGGAGTTCGCATGTTCTCCCTGTGTCTGCGTGGGTTTCCTCCCACACTCCAAAGACATGCTGTTCATGGTTCCCCCATAGCGTGTGAGTGACAGAGAGAGTGTGTGTGTTCCACTGATGTATGGATAAGTGACCCAGTGTAAGTAGTGTATCTAGCACTGTAAGTCACCACGGTGAAAAAGGTATGTGGGCTGATAACACTACACAGAGTTCATTGGAAGTCGCTTTGGACAAAGCGTCTGATAAATAAACACACACACACACACACACACACATTTTCAGAACCGCTT
The DNA here is from genome assembly GCF_900964775.1 of Scleropages formosus. NCBI lineage: Eukaryota > Metazoa > Chordata > Actinopteri > Osteoglossiformes > Osteoglossidae > Scleropages > Scleropages formosus. The sequence goes on from NC_041823.1 coordinate 2,644,934, forward strand.
GTCCCATACGGGGTCACGGGGAACCGGAGCCTACCCGGTAACACAGGGCGTAAGGCCGGAGGGGGAAGGGGACACACCCAGGACGGGGATAAATAAACATGAACCTCAAATAAGGAAGCAGAAATATTACAGTTACATTTTATCTACTTGTATGTCTGTGTGTGTATATACACACATATATAGGAACACATAATGTTGATTAAAATTTAATTCACGAGATCCTTCTTTAAGCAGTTTTTTATGTTAAGTTTATCTCTCTTCTTAGAGTTCAGTTTTGTCATACAGAGTTCAGTTTTATATATTATATATTTTTTGGAGTTGCTCAAGTTGAGGAAAAATGAATTTGTATAAAATCTGACATTTACCACGTTCCAGGACTTCAGCCCAAAAGACAGAATGTAAAATAATGCTAATGCCAAACCATATCCCCAAAGCACTGGGTTTTATTTTTTCTCTTTTTTTACTGACCAGCTCAGTTTTATTTAATTTTATGAAAGACCGGTCTGAAAACCCAAACATTTTCCACCGCAGAATCTCACAGAGGAAAATCCCTTCAGAAAAAAGGTCCAATGCTAAATGCAGTGTTGGTTAGGAAGGTTGAAGCTCCGCATGTCTGAAGCATTAAAAGCGGGAGGCATCGACAAGATGGGGTGAGACTGGAGGGGGCCTGTGGGCTTTCTCTACTGGAAAAAGACCAAAACTGAAGAAGTTCCTCTATGGGAACCTATGTGGACTATTAAAACTTTAACTTAAAGCAATTAATTTAGAAAACAGAACCCTTTGAAGAATTTGGATCTGAAGAGCCAGAGAACTAGGCCCCCCATGGGGCTGTTCTAGTTGGCACGGAGGTCTCTATCAAACTCCAATCCTGGAGTCAGGATGAAAAACACAGAGCAGCTCACTAGCCTTCAGTCGTGTGGGTCAGTGAAACTTGGAAATTAGTCTGTCTCTCTGCAATTTGTCTATGGCAGTCATCATAATCATTAAAAAGTGTGGCCCTCTGACTTTGCGTGTCATCCTTGTGTGTTTTATGAGTTAGGTCAATGCATAGGGCAGTGGAATTTCCCTTGCTGGGTATTCCTTTAATAAGGATTTTCAAAATGAGTCTAGAATCTGCCTAATATTTTCCGTACTCTTGCTTTTAAGTTTTGTAGGTACAATAAAACATTAAATTATGAATAGATTACAAGGACTGAGTTGGGGAGGTAACTGGTGTCCAAGGAAAGCATCATATCCCATAGCCTCTAGCAATAGCCCCATACCTAACGTCACCATACTCCACAGCATTGTACCCCATGCTTTCTCTAACCTCACCTTTGCTTCCATACCACAGAATTGATTGTGCAGGGATCCTGAAGCTGCGCAACTCAGACATCGAGCTACGCAAGGGTGAGACGGACATTGGGCGCAAGAACACACGCGTGAGGATGGTGTTCCGGGTGCACATTAACCAGGCCAACGGTCGTACCGTGTCTCTCCAGGTCGCTTCCAACCCCATCGAATGCTGTGAGTGGGCCATCCTCCTTTGCCGCAGACTTCGGTAACGGCTACGCGAGTTAGTGCTCTAGCATTCCGTCACCGAGGATTATCCGAAAGCTTCTTTTCGAAATGTTTTCCATGCGCTTTTGGAAGGTGACACGGAAAACTATATTTAAGTGTCTCATTTTAATGATCTGTGTGGTCGGTCTCCCCTCCTCATGCGAACGCTGTCGACCAAGCTGTGTGAAGAGACAGGCGTGTTGAAAAGTTGGTACAGGACTGGGTTGTCAAGTGTAGTCCCCGCAGTTCCTTGAGGAACGTGGGTTGTTTCTACTGGTTTTGCGTTAGACTTTGTCTCTTAGCCGTTTCATCAGAGCCACCGTTTTGATCTCTTTGACAATTTTAAAAAACGGTAAAGTACAGCAGCGGCGTTGTAAAGAACAGCCCAAAATGGCAGCTGCATGAAACACAACGGTGTTTCACTGCAGTGTCGTGGGGAAAATAAATGAATAAATAAATAAAACGCCGGCAATTATTAACTAGCTGGGCTGGTTAAGCCAAGGGACAGTCTGGAATGAGAATGAACCAATGCACGGTCTACTGAGACACTGGATTGACGGTTCTGTGTTAGAGTCATGCAACAAATTGCCCCCATGACATGTGTAGAAGTAGAGTAATCTCGTGCTAGCGGTCCAAGTCACTCCTGGATCGTGCCATTAAGTTTCCCTCTGTCTGGTGTATTCTTACCAGTTAGCCTCCCGCGTCCTCTTAAAATGAAAATGTCACTTGTGTTTTCCAAGAAGGATTGATTTAGAACTTCAAAAGGAGGAGGCACTGAAATACACCATGATGTCCTCTCCACTTTCCATCTACCTTGAGACAAACAATCAAGGAGACCTGAGAGGGTAAATAAGTCAGATTCTCACCTCACATTGTTATGCGACAGATTGAAATATGAAAGTGGGTGGGGAAAAAAAGGAATTTATTGGTGAACTGAAAATTTTGAATTTGAACATTTTATTTGCTCAAAATGCCTCTGATACACATACTTTCGAAGAGACATCTTTCATTTTAGTCCAGCATACCCCATTATTGTGATATTTTCAAAAATAAATTAAACTAGTGGGAGCCTTTCCACATCATGTCAATGTTCAAACCATTATTTTCTTAATAGAACAGTGTGGTATTTTGAAAAATAAAATAATCCAGAGAAAAACCACTAAGTGGCATTTTGTTGATGTCACTTTATCCCTCTCAAATGGAGAATAGAAAAACACCGGGAAAAAAAAAAAAAAAACATGAGGAGGGGAGTCCAAATGAGGGGAAGATCCTTCTGCAACCTGATGTGAAGGAGATGTGGCCTGGAGGCACGGGGGTGGATGGAGAGTGGGTTCAGATTCAGAGAAGCAGAGTAATAAGGGAGTGTCTTACCCACCCTGTCCCACAGCCCAGAGATCAGCCCAGGAGCTGCCACTGATAGAGAAGCAGAGTGCCGACAGCTACCCAGCCACTGGCGGCAAGAAGATGCTCCTGACTGGACACAACTTTCAGCCCGACTCCAAGGTGGTGTTTGTGGAGAAAGGTCAAGGTAGGCTTCCTCCCTGGATGCCCACTCAAATGTCTCACCAGCTGCCACCACTCCAGGTGACCGCTGCATGTCTACCGTGCCCCTCTCCGAGAAAACTTAGTGCTATGCCTGCTCTCTCTCTCCCTCCCTCTCCCTCCCTCCCAGTCGCTCTCTTCACCGTCAAAATATTCCCCTGCCGTCCAGCCAGCAAGGCACATGTGGTGCGCATTAAGGCACTATATTTTTAACCAAACGTATTTACATTTGCAGAAGTTTTCCATTGCCTGTTCGCTGACGCTTTTGCCACAAGCTGAGGAATGAATCACAAACAGAGCATGTGCAGTTTCTTTTGAGCTGGAACATTTGTTTGGACTCTTTCTTCACCTTTCATTTCCCCCTGGATGGGAAGGAGAGGTGGCTGATCCGAGATGACCGATGTTAGAAGTTTACAAACGGCAGTTTCCTTGATGAGTTCTAGAAAGGCAAAGCAAGTCAGGGTGGAGACTGGGATGTGTAAGCACAAATGATAAAGGCCCTCGCCAGCCAGGCTTTTATTCTTATTATTATTATTATTTTTCTCAAAGGAATGGGAAGGCAGTAAATATTTCCACTAGCAAATAGTATACTTCTCAAATGGCCTAGTCTACTAAAGTCTGTACTTAAAGAAGAAGACAAACCTTTATGAATGACCAAAACTTTGTGAGATCTGAGAATGACTTGTGCTGCTTGTTGAGTTGAAAATGGATCAGGATGCATTGTTGGCTGCTCATAATTTCTGATCATTCTGGCCCTGTGTATAATAACCTTTTCAGTATATATAAGCATGTGGTCAAGCTAAACCATATGTTGTTTTTTTTAATGTATAATGTTGTTATATCCTCATATTCTTGTTGCTCCAAGCAATTTGACACTGTACATAATTGTATCTGAGTTAGAAAGCACAACTGTATTGTCATTGGGACTAGGAAATGATGCCCAAAAGGAGATTTTCACGTTGATGGCAAACTTTAAATCCATATACTAAATGATCTGACCCTTGAATTTAATTAGTGCATCTTGTGGTGTCCTGTATTTGCCAAACTTTGTCCAGAAACACAAGAAAATAAAGGGAAAGAAAGCACTTCCAAAACAAAACATTTCAGACTCTAAGGATGGTCACCATTCATTTGGTACTTCCATCATTTCCTGAGAGATTTCTTCAAGGTACCTCTAATATTACTAAGGTAATTAGTAATATTAGTAGTTTGGAAGTACTATGCAGAGATTCTTTGTTAATGTTGGATTCCTATGTCATGTTACTGGCTTGTGTGGCATCTGTGAGTGCCATGCCGTGAGGCACTGGGCACTGGTGTTGAATAAATGAGCTTACAGGATGGTCTGGTGTTCCCAGATAGGTGGGAACAAAATTTCATGCTTAACCGAAGGGTTTCACATTTTCATGACTTTGAGGGAGACTTCTTGGACAGCCTTGAATTTGGGAAGGATAACAATCACTTGGGCCACATATTTCAAACAGTACTGAGGTTTATTTTACACAGTATTTAAAGATTGGAAACAATCTGGCCCTAGTATAATGGGCCAGCCCAGATGCCTCCGTGAAGCACACTTACTTGCAAAGCTCTTTTAGGGACAAACCGACTAGCTCAAGACTCCTAGCATATTTGGAACATCGGCTAGAGGTTGTATACACTTTTGTTTTTATGAGAGGACTTCCCTCCGACGGCCAACAGCCCCAGATGGTGATCTTGCCATGGAAATATTTTGCCCCCAAATCCTAAACAAACACACATACTAACTTTGGATCTTCCAACACACCTGTCTTTGTCTTAACATCTTCTATCCATCTTAGAAACAACCTTAGATATCTATAGAAAACCTGCACTTAATAATTCAAATTTCATTTAAAGTTAGTAATCCTTGTGGTAAGGGATCTTCCTGATTTCTCCTCAGAGAAACGTTCCTTATGAAAACCTGTCAAATGTCCTGTCTACTAAGCCTTTCCATTTTCCTATTCTTTCTTTTCCATCCCTCCTGCTACATGTTGCCCAGCGCCTTTGACTAGTTAGGTTAGCCAAGAGCTCTGTCTGCTGTCTGGAGCTTTGTACTTCGCCAACATCTCGGAGACTCGTTGGGTATCTCTTAATGTACAGCAGCTTGTCACATTCAGGGTCCTGAGTTAAATACTTTCTCATAAAAAAGTGTAATTTTCTTTCCCCCTAAAACAGGTGGCTGAAACCTTACAAATAAGTACTATCACACACACACACACACACACACACACACACACACACACACATATTTTCGGAACCGCTTGTCCCATACGGGGTCGCAGGGAACCGGAGCCTACCCGGTAACACAGGGCGTAAGGCCAGAAGGGGAGGGGACACACCCAGGACGGGACGCCAGTCCGTCGCAAGGCACCCCAAGTGGGACTCGAACCCCAGACCCACCAGAGAGAAGGACCCGGTCCAACCCACTGCGCAACCAATACTATCATTTAGCAAAATAGTTTCCATATTAATAAAGCATTAAAGCATTTTAGTTTTAGCTCATTGGTGAAATACCCATAAAAGAGCGACTTGTAGTCCTTTTCAACAAAACATTGTCTTTCTGTTACGTTTCTTTCCCAGACCCCCAGGTACCAAGAACTTGTTTTCTGTTTATGACATGAAAAGTAACAACCCCCCACCCCCAATAATGGTAAAAATAAGCATAATAAAATAAAGTTTTATTTAATAAATCTGGAATTCTATTACCCTGGAAAGTTCATGAATCAGTCCAATAAAGCTGTGGGTTGCCTAAGAACAGCTTGCAATGCCTCTGTCCGTAATCAAAGATCAGGCATCCTAATTTTCCGAAAATGTATTCCAATAAACACCTCCTAGAAATTCCAGGACTTTAAGCAGCAACAGGCGCTCTATATTGCATCCAGCTTTAATGCCATGAGGTGAATTTCAGCCTGTAGTGTGCAAGGAATTCTGGATAAGTGGATGAAGTTCTGGGGCAAGGCACAAACCAAATGGCACTACACTTGATTGATAAAACCCCGATATTCAGTGAAGACAGCTGGAGCAACAAAAAGATTGCATTTTTGTCTTACATTGTTGTCTGTTGTCTTATTGGGCTGTTACCAAATACCATGTGATATAAATTTAGTAATTTGCATAGGGATGTAGGACAGAGCAGGTTTGGATAGTCTTTGGCATTTTAAGAGAAGAATCTGAACAAAATGGACTTAACAGGAAGCCTTGCGGAAATGCTGGGGAGCAGATATCAGACGTGGCCACAATCAAGAGGTTGTTTCAAAGTCTCTGAATGGAGAAATAAATATGGTTCATGATGGAATGCAAAGAAGATGGATGGAGGGAAAAGGGTCTATTAGAGGTAAATAACTGTGGTCAGGCAGTTGGGCAAGATGGGGTGATGGGAGATACTCTCACTGGAGGGCATTTGTTTGCTGCGTGGTTTCTCCTGAGAATCCTGGAGCAGAGTACTGGTAGCTTAGTAGTACCAGCATGTACTGTGTGTATCTTTATGCGTGCTGAAAACAGAGCCTTCAGGTCCATACAAATGTTTGTACATGGGTTTGTGCGTATGCACTTGTGGAGTTCAAGAGAAAGTGTTTCCGCAGGGCTGTTTGTGTGGTGAGTAGAGCATGTGCTGTTCCTGCAACTGCTGGAGGAAATCCCTGCAGAGGAGTTACACCAGCAAGCATCTTGTTGACAGAATGGCTGCCAGTGAATCAAACCAAATGGCATATGTTTCTGCAGTCAAATATAGTAAACGTCATCCTTCTGAACAACGAGAGGCAAAAACAAAATACAACTGAATTGTTATCAAGTAAAGTATTGCATTAGCCCTTTGTTTCACGAGTCCAAGCTGCGCCTGTTGACACTAACAACATTTTTTCTGGAGGTTTCTCATAATGCTACTCCCCTTGAATTTAAGTTAATTCATACCTTATTATGGAAACCTGGTTCTCGTAGACTTTTCCTTTAGATTCTCATAGTTTTTTCTCCTCCTCTCTTGAGCTCTGTGTGCTGCTTTGTTAATGGCTGTGCGCCTTTGGCTACCTCCACTGGCTCTCGCCCCCGTCCTGGCTTCGGTCCAGCAGCCATACCGGCACATCTCGTCCAGCCTGTGCTCCAGAACGCCCCCGTAGGGCTGCTGTGGGGGCGGGAGGCGGGGCTGCCGGGGAAGCCTTCGCCTCGGCTCAGACGGGAGGGAATTCCCTCATGAGAGGGATTGCTTTCACATCTGGGCCGGCTGGACGAGTGCCTCGGCTTCTGGAGCGCCGTAGAGTCCATGCCGGACAGAAGGCTTTGCTGCTCCCCTGAAGGACCCCGAACTCCTCCAGAACCGCATCCTGAGCCGGGACTTTCGGCAGGGTGTCCCTCATTCACTAATGCAGCAATTAGGACAGGCTAACCAGGTGTGGTGTCAGGACAGATCCAGACAGGGAGATTGTTCTTGGCCAGAGTTTTTGTCTGCTCTGCATTCCAAGTTTAGCACTGAAAGATTATGGTCCCTGAAATGAGCCAGGTGGCAGCTGGACTCACAACAAAAATAAACAAATAGATAATCATGAAAAAAGATTCTTTCACAAGTGCTTCTGCTTTGTGTATGAGTCAGATTTTCCTTTGTCAAACCATAGAAATGAGACTCGTTGGTTGATTCTGAACTGCTCTGCCTGTACCTGTTTCCCCCTAGACAAAGAGGCATCTCCCCGGTCCACCCTTGGGTGTCTACCCAGGGTCACATTTGGGACACATTTGTCACAGATGGAGAACTCTGGCTTCGTAACAAAACATTGGCGTGGGGGTTGTGGAAAGCATTGTCTGTTTAGATAAACAGCGCTACAGTCTATGCCTGAATTTGCCATTATCTGTTATCAGACACTGATATAAGACAGAAACATATTTAATGTGAAGCTCATATGGTTACTGGAAGATCTGAACACAAACAAATGGTTTTGGAAAAGAAATCTGCAGAAATGTACTGAAAGACAACTGTATAACGTTACATTTAATTTTTTCTGCAGACGGTAGACAGAAAAAGTAAACACCAATAGAATGGCACTCACCAGGTCTTCAGTTTCTAATATGATTTATTAATGTATCTGACACTTTTCTCAAAGTGATATAAAATGTTAAGTCTGTGTAGAAAGATCTTTAAAGTGATATACCAGTTTATAAAGTAGAGTAATTTTTGCTTTTTCAATACAGGATAAGTACTTTGGTGAAGTCCAATGGGTGGTGGGTCAAAGGTCATGCTCATGTCTTATACAGTGAGAAGCACTATGGCGCAAGCACTGGCATCCCTTCTTTGCCATTCTTGTGAGCACGTCCTCCAGCGTGGACCTGACCATTCCTGAAATACACCTTCCACTAGAGATGTACTGAAATGTAGAGACATATTCCCAACAAGCTGAGTTTCTTGCTGACTTCTTTACCATTTTTTTTCACTCTTTGCCAGCTTCCTCCCTTCACTGAGAAGCAAAGCTGACTCATCGGGGTCTTTCACATGCACTTTGCCACAGATGGCAGGAGTTTTCACCCTCAGCTGCTCTCGGAGAGGAGCTTCCCTCCCTCCAGTGTTATGTCTCTGATCACACTGTTTATGGTGACCAGAGGGTGGAAGAGATACTGTTCTCCAGACTGAATAAACGTAGCAGCAGCCAAAGCAGCTGCAGGGAAGCAGCAAGTAGGTAAGGGGGTTGATGCCAGAGTATGTTGAGTTTGGGCAGCGGCCATATGTTCAGAAATATAGCAACTTCACAGATGTGAGGAACCAATGCGATGACTAGGCCTCCGACTCGTTCAGCGGTAGGAAGTATATATTGCGCCCTGCTGAGTTATTAATGATTATTCATTTATTTATTTATGTTCAAATCTGGAGCTTATTAATGTGCTAAATTATCCTTGCAAATCATTCTTCTTCCTGATACGGCATCATTAGAAATAGTTCAATTCAGGTCTTTGGGTTGACTTCTGTATTCATTTGGCTCCGGAATAAAGGAGAGGGAGAGAGTTAAGGAGTGCGAATGATATCCTGGAAACATGTTTACTCACAGAGAGGTGACGTACTGGTCTAAGGTTTCCCTCTTGGAGCCGGTCCCAGGAGGGGGCCGTGGGCGGCGCCTTGGTTCCCCCTCTATTCTCCAGACGTAACGTGAGGAATTGCGGCCTTTGCCAGCGTTGCCAGCCGACCTGTGGACTCCTGTCACCGTTCTGCCGTCTTCTTGGATCCCGCTCTCAGCTGAAAATGCTGGACTTCCTATCCATCTGCTTTCTTGTAGCTCTTTTCATTTATTGCAACCTTTTCAGGACATCATTGTTAATGATGGTGGGGTTTCCACATGACCACATGCTTAATGTGACCTCCACGATTCCTGGCCACAGTTTCTCTGTGCAAGCCACAGCCTCAAGTCTTGGTTCAGAAGTAACCATATATTTACATGAATTTACCTGAAGCTTTTCCCCGAGGTAACCTAAAAAAGAGAAGATTGTACATAAAGACAGTCACCTTGATTTACCCATTTGTACACATAGGTAATTCTTACCGTATCAATTCAGGGTCAGTACCTTGATGAAGGGTAGTGCAGCAGGCGCAGTGATTCAAAACATTTCTGTCTACATTGCAAGGTGATGGCTCTAACCACTGCTGCCCTTATGCATGTATATGTGCCCACAATACACTAATAAGTCTTAACTTTAAATTTTATCAGAATAATCCTCCATTGGCTGTGTTGCTGTTGTGCTTTTGATTGGTTCCATTTTAATATTATAGCTCAGAATCACTGCAGATCATTCTCAAGTGCACTGATGTGGAGAAGAGGTGCATAACGGTTGGAATATTACCAAGGGTACCGTCAGCCATTGTATGAACTAAGGGAACTGCATTTTTTTTACCCTTCCTGAACGAATGCCCTATGTCTGCATGCTGTAGCGAATTTTGTCTCCATTACACTTCCTTCAGCTCCCCACGAGACCTGAGAAAGGTGCTGGTCTTCCTCACCGCGGCCGCGGACAGGGTGACGGCTCACCAGACACAAAGACACGATTGTGCGCCGTCATTTCTATTTCAGACGGCGCTAATGAGTCACTGGCATGCAGAAAAAAAAGGCGCTGTGGTTTTTCAGCAATTGTATAAACAGAGCTAAAAACGTCTATTCATTGAAGTGTGGCAAAAAATCACAGAGAGGCCCGAAGCGCGAGCGCGCGCTGTGGCCGTTCCCCTGGCCGGCTGGGGCAGCTTCTTTTTATTGGGCGAGGGGCGACGCTTTGCAAAGTGACAAGCTGAAATGAAAAATGAATAATACATTTACGGCAATGAGTGAAGAAAAATCTGGAGTTTAACAAGTATGACAAAGGGCCGATGCGTAATTCAAAGGGAGAGCAGAGCGCCTTCGTGAGTCTGCACGCTCCCCCGTCTTTTTTTTTTTTTAATGAGGAGCGCGTTTTTACGAGAGCTTGCAGCCCAAGCTTTGTCGGGAACGTGACGTCAGGGCCTTTCACTCCATAGGGAGGGGTGAGGGGGCTCCTGAGCACGCATCGTCCCAGCCCCCCAGTATGAGCTCAGCATGGCATCGGGTTCTAAGGGCGTCACGCAACGGACGGTCACCGCAACCCCAGGCCTTCGCTGGTCTTCTCCTCTTCACGGGTTACGGTTGCTGTCTGGAGAGCACTCCGACTACCGAGGCTGCAGATGAGCTCCAGATGTGCACACCACATATGGGTGTAGGTGCCTGACTGAAAAAAGATAATAAAATAAGCATTTTGCCCTGCCCCCGTTCTCTTAATGCTTCTTGACACTGTTTAGTGACACGTGTTCCTTCTGGTGAGCCATACTGGTGCTTTCCGCCCATCATTTGACCATGACATTTCACACTCACTGACTTAATGTCACTAATATAATGCTGTGTTTCCCTTCTCTTCTTCTCCCGTCTAGATGGTCACCACCTTTGGGAGACCGAGGCCAAGGTTGACAAAGACTCCCTCAAGCCTGTAAGTCCCAAGCTTTGAAATCATTCTGTGGCTGTAGGTCAAAGGGTAACGTCAAAGGTGCAGTGGTTTTGGTCGCACCCTGGTTTGATATGCTGAAGCAGCACGTCTGAGGCGTTATCCTCGCACGGTCACAAAGAGGAGTTGTTACTCTGGAAGCTTTCTGAGGCAAAGCAGAATTCCAGCTGGATGGGAGCAGAGGGCGAGTAAAATAAACACAAGTCGTTTTCGAGCAGAAACTCACAGCACCTCCTTTCCGCACGTAAGTGAGACCAGTTTCTCTGCGAGATAGAGTTTCAGCACTGTGATACCACGAAAGAGTGTAAAAGTAGGGACAGAGCTGTTGAAATGGTGCGTCTGATGAAATTTGTTGAATTTCACACTCTAAACCCCAACAAGAGTGCTGTGCTCCTCCACCTCTGGCTGCTTGATGGTCCCACTCATAACAGGGTCCAGAATCAGAGGACTGTAGTTTCTCAGTTTTGTCCCAGTGTGGTGGAATGATCTCCCTCTGTCCCTCAGAGCTGCTGTATTCCTTTCAACATTCAAGAAGGGCTTCAAACCTATCTCTTTTAGACCTATTTCTCTCCCGATCCCCTAACTGCTCTAAGAACTTCCATCATATCGTCTGCCAGGATAATATTTCTATTTCCTATCCATTCTATAGACAGCTACTTGTTCTGGCACAAGTGGTGTTATCAGACACACAGGCTGTGCTTCGGTAATCCTGTGTCTGTGTCTAAAGCTCTTTGTCTTTTGATGCAGTTTTGTTCGCTCTGATTCCTTCACCACTTTGGAGAAAAGCGTCTGATAAATAGATAAATAAATAAACAAATATAAAAGTACTCGTAGAGCACTGCTGCTACTACTGCTACTGTCTCTGTCTCCCTCCCCGGGCATCTGCACTCCTCACTCCCTGCCTTGCTCTCTTGCATCTCGGCTCTGGATTAACCCTTGGTTAAAGCCAGCCCTTCAATTAATCCCCGTCGGAGTAAGATGGATGGAGATCGAAGGCCATATCACTCCCGATGTCCTGGCGGGCTCCCCGACACCCCGATGTAATCCCTCCTCGCACAGCAGGGATGGTCAAGCAGACGGCTCCCCATCTGACCAATGCGTCTCATAAAAGCGTATCGAGAGATTGACTTCAGGTGGCCAATCTGGCCTGAACTGGCCCCGTATGAAGGCCTTCTACCTTCTGCTATTTCACGAGCTGGTGTAATGAGAAGATGTCTTGCCAGGCCGTTCGCTCAGCATTAGTCATGCGTTAAACGTCTCCTGAAAACGATAACTCAATCCGGAATCCCTTTCTGTCGGGTGCATGTGAGGAGCAGCCATCTTCAGTGGCCTGTTTTTGTTTTGCTGGTAATTGAAAAAACCTTCTGAGGACACTCCAGCGCCTGCTTTCAATATCGGGATAGTTTACGGTTGTGGAATGTGAGCGAATGTGTTTTACATTCTCTACAAAGCTGTGTCGGGTTCTGTAACCCCTTTCCTCCAGCGTGCCCTTGGTTCTTTCTTGTTGTCCCTCTGCCTGCCTTCCATCCAGCTGCTGTCATTTGCACCCTGGGGATCCCAAAGATACACGCCAAAAGTCCTATTACCTGGAAGCCGTGGCCCTTATTGTTGTTTTTGTTATTGACGTGTCCTGTTGCATCACGAGGGTTAGAAGTGGAGCTTTTTGCTCACGCTAATTGGCGGTACGACTTGTGCAATTGAGCCCCCCCAAGATACTGGAAAATCTGGGCCAAACGGCGAGCTTTGTTGAGAATTGAGACTCGAAACTCGAAGTTCTACCGCCATGGACTTTTGCCCCCGCTCTGGACTGATTGAAGGTCGAACGGAATTCCCACCTGTAGATCAAGCCGTTTGCTATCCTGCAGGCTCCTCCCGAGCTGATATATGACCCAGCTCGTGGGGCAACAATAAGTAGCTTCCTCCGCTCCTCCAGCTCCTTCATCATCTCCAGACAGCTGCTCTGGGTGTCGGGGGATGGGGGGTTGGGTAACCGTTACATCATTCAGGCTTCGAGGACAACTCGATATGGCGAGGCTGTGAAGGAAGGCACAAGTTCATGCACCCCCAGTACCCCCCCAAGGGAGTATGGAGGTGACAGAGGGGTGAAAGGCTGGGGGTTGGGTGGTGGGGATGGTGCTAAACTGGGACATGTCCTGTAACAAGTCTCAGCCTGAACACGTGCTCTCATGTGTGCAGAACTATACAGCTCTGGACTTCTACACATCCTCCCACAGTTTCTCTCTGTCTAATAACTCAGATTTAAGACCTTAATGCTCTCATTAATGTACAGGGCTGTCATGAGTGTGCATGAGTTCAGTCGCTCCTCAACTCACACCTGGGACTAGAAGTCTGCAAGGAACTTTATTTATCTGTAACTCCAAAGTCCATTTTGTCACAAAATCACTATTGATAAAAGCTGAATAATGCAGGCATAGTCTATGTAGTCCACATAGTCCACAGTCCTAATCCATGTAGATGCTCTTTATCAATGCCTGCTGGCTGGGAGCGCAACTACAGGCTGCATTTGTTCTGAACACATATGAATTTTATTTAAAAAGTGAAGAAAATACACTTAAAACAAACAAACCTGAAAATGTCTAAATTACATGCATCTGGACTGTTAGTAATACAAGGAGCCAGTGTGTGAAAGGGCTGCTGGAACAAACAAATCATTTGATGAGAAAAGCTAGATTGAAGGCTCTGTTGATTTTTACTTTGGAAGTACACTCAGTTCTGTCGTTAACAGTCCATCTTTGGTGTAACTGGTGTTGAACATGGAGCTGTGTGTGTTTGTGCCTCAGACATCCATGGTGGTGGAGATCCCCCCGTACCGCAACCAGAGGATATCCAGTCCTGTCCAGGTGAACTTCTATGTATGCAACGGCAAGAGGAAGAGGAGTCAGTATCAACGCTTCACCTACCTGTCTCCAAATGGTAGGCCTAATCTTCTTCTTCTCCTCCTCTAGACCTTGATCTTCTCTTCATCCAGTCTCCACACAGTAGACTTCTCCTCTAGACCTTGATCCTTTCTACATCCAAGATCCAAATGATAGGCCTCACCTCTTTCTCCTATACAAAACTATCATCCTCTCTCCTGCTAGACTCTAAGTCCTAGAACTTATCTCATTCTTCTCGTCTACACCTTTACCCTCTCTACACCCAGTCTCCAAATGGTAGACCTCATCACATTCCTTTTGTGTATAATACCTTTATCCTCTCACCTACATTTGCCATGAGCAGCAAAGCCAGAACCTGTCAAAAGGCATCCCACAAATGACAAAAAGAAAAAAACTCTTTAAGTAAACTTCGGTCAAAAGTAATGAGCGGTTCTGTGGGATGGAAGCGGCAAATTCCTAGTCTGTGATTCCTTTTTTTTGTCTTCTCCTTTTAGAGTACATCCCAACTGATGGCTGTATTTAGACATGTGAAGTCATGTTTAGGCTGTCCCATCAAAGGCCGATATACTATAATTGTATCGGCTGTTTGGTCGCAGTCCAGACTCCTTCATCCCACGTGAATGTGCAGCTCATTTCACCACACAAACGACATGTTTCGCAAACGTTTAGCCTACATCTGACTGCGTGAACCTCTCGCTAGAGCATCAGTGTAAAATCCTGGTAACCACCACTGGGCGTGGAACCCAAAGGATTTAAAAATAGATGTTAAAATAATACTCGACAATCCAACACAGAATGACTGTGACTTTGTTTCGTCAAACACGGCATGAAGACCGGTCATTTACGTAAACTGCCTGGAGACCTTGACCAAATGACAAACTCGGGATTTTAGTTTTTCTGCTTTTTAGGTTTTTTCATAAGATGTGTGACTTATGACTGTGGAGTTTTTTGCTATGGGGTTGCAGTTATTGAAAAAAGTATTCCTTTGTAATAAATTATGAAATAAGATAGCTGAACTGTGTGTATAACTATAAGAAGAGCAGACTTGGGACATGCATATTTTGAAGCAGCGGTACGTGGTGGTTGAACAGCAGTTGAGATGGGTACCCGCACTGATGTGTGTTTATTTAGTGGTTCAGTCACATTTTCCAGCAGTGAGGTTAGTTGCTGAAAGATGGACCCTTCAGGGTAATTGACAGTGTAGTTGACCTCGGTCTCACATCCATCTCCCACAGCAATCTGTGTCATGCACGGCTCCTCTCTGCATGTTGCTGCAGGAAGGTACGGGAAAACACAGGAAGCTACTTCTGCGCCCTTGGAGTTCACATTCAGCTCCCATAGGCTGCTTAAAATGAAAATACAATAACTGAGACCAACCAAAGAAATTATGGTCATAAGGCTTATGACACTTTAATGAATGTTGTTTGCTTGTTCATTTACCTGCATTTACTATACATCATCAAGAAATAATATATATTTGACCTTGTGAATATTTGTTTGTTTATTTGCTTATTTGACTTAGAGATCTGATTTTTTTTTTTTAGATAAGGTGAACATACAGCGTAGTACAGCAGTGAGAAAAGGACGATCTGTAAACGTCCAGTCAAAAATCAGGGACTTCTGTAAAAATCCAGAAAGCAGGGACTTGTGTACCCAGTCAGAACCCAGGGCATAGTCAATATCCGATCAGAAAACAGGGAGATTTATAAATATCCAACCAGGCCACATCTCATCTTCAGAGGCTTTCACTTTAACATTACTATTTACCACAAAAAATATCAGCTTTATTTTTTGATTTTAATATCAAATGGTTAAAAGGTCATTAATGTCATTGCTTTTTTCTGGTTGTCATTTTTTTTCTTTTTTTATACAAGAGGCATTCCTGTAGTTTAGTGTGTTAACGTGCCAGTTGCTTGAAGCATGTGTTATTAATTGATGTGCGCGTGTCTCTGTCCGGGAGGTTCTCTTTACTACCAGCTTCTTTATTTCTCATGAGACCTGGTCAGGATGGCTCGGCCCATCGACCGCGTGCGTCATCTGTCATCACAATATCACCATCAGCGTCTGCATCCTTCCTCTTCGAAGCGTGACGGAGGCAAGGGGCCCCTCGGACCCCGAGCTCTCCCAGAGGAAGGCCCCATCATACCGGCTGAGCCATTGCTAGGTTCCCCCGAGGAATACATAGCCTTTGTGGGTCACCAGAAGGCAGGGTGGGTTCTGCCTTAGTGGAACAAATTGCCCTTTAACCCCTCCATCAGGACCAAAAAAGAAAAATGTTCACACAGACACACATGATTACTAATAACTTTTACTGTTGTGCATTCGTTTAGCAGACTCTTTTCTCCAAAGCATGTTAGGTATCGACACTAAGCGACTCCTCTGTTTATGTAGCAGGGTCATTTTTACTGTGTTAATTCAGGGTATCTTGATCTGCAGTACTATAGCAGGAAGTGGGATTTGAACCCATTTCTTTTGATTACTGGACAACAGCGTGAACCACCACACAACCGCCAGCCCTCATATTTACTGAAACAGAACTGCTGATCTGTAAAAGGTGATTTTTGTTCCTTCCTCGAGGGTACAACAGTAGGGCTCATACCGAGCCTTCAGTCTGGTGCAGCTCATTCGTCAGTCTGTGTTGGTCTTTTACCAGGGTAATGCAAGGGTGAATGTGTCAAAGAGGTGTTTCCTGCAGCCACGCAGGTGCTGCACTAGTTTGAGATGCTTGTTATCACTGGTTTCTGGAATCATTCACCTTTTGTTTTTTCTCACGTGTTTAAGTAAAATGGACCTGTGGAATAGCACTGGAAACCGTGAATGCTCTAGGTACCTCTGTCTGGCCCAGTAAAAAGTACCTTACTTTGTACATGAGGGGATCACTTTAAGTAGTAATGAACCAAAGCAAATCTGGATGCAGGGTGCAGCTGTTTGCATTACGCCGGTCAGCAGGTCCCTGTGGATCGAGGTCTGACGTCGGTTCGAGACTCGCTTAAGATCAGACTTGACACGGGCCGAGCTCAGATCGAAGGTATTAACGCTGTACAAACAAGAGGAAATTGCTCTAGACACAGCGACAGATTGACCCGGGACCCTGGCGCAGGGCTGGACCCTCACACCTATTTAGCTCTTGTTTTGATAACATTGTTTTGGAAAAAAAATAACAGCAGACGCCATTAAAAAAGGTGTTTTCCTGCATCCTCACCTTTGTAGGAAATGAGCAGGCGTGGTTCTGCAGCACGAGTCGCTCTTTCAGTGCAGTGACCAGACAGCTGCTTGCCTGCCAATTAACGAGGCAGCTTGGCATCCATGAGGTTACAGGTTCAGGTCCCAGGCAGGATGCTGCTATCGTACCTTTGAGTGGCAGCTCTTCACAGTAATTGCTTCAGCGCAAATGTGTGAAATGGGAATGCCATAGACTGATCGGCCAGACTGTGTTTGTATCTTTATTTAAAAAAAAAAAAAAAAAACAAAATGCAAAAAAAACAAATGAAACCACCCGCTTCTCCCACCAGTCTCCGTCTGATTGAGCTGTTTGGGCCGAACAGTCTACGTCGACACGAGACAAACGTGACCCAGGAAAAGAGCGCCAAATGAGCCTCTCGTAAGGACAGCTTTAATGAGTGTGTGAGCAAACAAACAAACAAAAAAATATATACACACACATAGACAGCGTGCATATGTGATGGGCCCCACCGCTGTCATCGAGCATCTCCGTTTCCTCCCACACTCAGCTAAAACCGTCCTGCTGCCTTTCCGGCCACTTCAAACAAAGTTTGCGGTGGCGATGCTTCAGATGCGCAGCCCCTTCACACTCACACATCAACACATCGAGCAGCTAAAAAAAGACGCATCTGCCGCTATAAATAACGCAACCTTGAGAAAGCGGAAGGGCACTCAGGCACGCAGCTGCCTTGTTTTCTCCGCACCCTATTGTACTTTCCATCACCGTGGGCCTTTTTTTTTCGAACCTGTGTCAAAACAAGTGGTCTCGTACATGTTTACAACCATCTCACCACAAGCAAATCACCATCTCGGGCTAGCAGAGAGCGGGTAGAGCACAGCTGAAATGGCATAGAGTCGTAACCTGAAGGTAACCAGTTCGCATCCCAGGAAGAGCCCTGCTGAAGTCCTTGAGTCACCACAACAGAAGAGCAGTTATACTCTATAGTGAATACATATTTGTTTGTTTGCAGATTTTATCTTCTTGCAGATCCCAAGTTCTCTGCACTCTATCTATCTATCTATCTTAGACAGTCATCACTCACCCATTTATACGGTACAAAAATTTTTGTTGTATCAGTTCAGCGTATGGGGCGTGGAGACATGGCGAATTTGGCCGGTGCCTGCTGTGTGGCAGCTCTGGGGTTCGAGTCCTGCTTGGGGTGCCTTGCAACGGACTGGCATCTCGTCCTGGGTGTGTCCCCTCCCCCTTCGGTCTTGCGCCCTGTGTTGCCGGTTAGGCTTTAGCTTGCCACGATCCCACTCGGGATGAGCGGTTGTTGACCGTGACATGACAGTTTAGTGTAAGTACATTGATCAAAGGGTACCACTTCTCTCGGGCCTCTCTGGTTATTCTGAGTGGTATTTGATGTTTCATTTTCGTTTCAGTGTTTGCCGTCCTTACTTTGTCAAATTCACATGGTAAAATTAATTATATATCCTGTCATTTTTTTGGCGGAAGCGTGATATTTTTTTACAGAGAACTCTCATGTCTGTTAGATGAATTTCAAACAAAAGCCTGGCTGCAGCCTGCTGTTTCGCAAGCGTGACGCTGGAAGCGGTCACACCGTAGTTGTGATGACTGCACCACCTGCCGTACTGTGGACGGGTCGGGGGAGCCGAGCGGCGCGGCGGAGGCTCGTCCGGCCGGTGCTGCGTGGAAGCTGCATGGTTCTGACGTGCTTTTCTGCTTTCTCCACGACCACATGAAAGAAGAAGGCCAGGACTGCTGGCATCGGGGGAGGGCCGCCTGAGTCACTTCTCGGAATCACTGCATTTTTACAGTTATTGGGAGATTCCTCGGCAATGTTGAGTTCTATTAATACCAGCCTAGTTCTGCGTGAGGCCAGAATGTCTGCATCAGATGGATGTCTGAGTCAGATGAAGGTCCAGGGGAACAGGAGAAGGAAGTACCTCTCAAGTCAAGTTATTGCACTTCTGACATCCCAGGTGCGACTTGGGACTGACCTGCTGTGAAGAGCCTGCGACTTTTGGAAATGAGCAACAGGCTTAGTTCAGTAGTGCCAATAAGGAAACGGATGAGGTGTTTTGTGCATGCCATTCATTGGCCAGACACAGGGTCATTTAAATAACAGGAGGCGCAAAGTGGACTTTATTGTACTACATTCGTTTATCATGTTGTTGGTTCACATCCCTCCAGTAGCTCCTATAGAAATGACTATCAAATTGCAAATCCATACATAATAAGAGCAGATGGTGTTGGACTCATTTATGGAGCAGTCGGGAGATCAGGAGAGAAGTAGGTCTGGAAGAAATGAAGTTGAGCCCCTTCTTGAATGTGGGGGGATTCAGCAGCTCTAAGAGACAGAGGGAGTTCATTTTATCATACTGGGGCCAAAACTGAGAACTGATGGGTTTTTAATTTTGGACCCTTGCAAGTGGGATCACCATGCAGTCGGAGGCTAAGGAGCACAGCACTCTTGCTGGAGTTCAGGGAGTGATCATGACTGTGTCCTGTAGACTCCACAGCCAATGTACAGTGTTGGCAACAAAATTATTACATTATTACATTAAATTCCCTTCAAGTCCAAGCTGTAGTCATCCTTTCCGGATTAGAGGGTAACATCGCTGCTGGCTATTTGTTTATATGACATTCTTATCCTGGGTCATTTTTAAAGCTTATTGTCCTTGTTTACGCTGAGGGGGACCTGGTGACGCAATTCAGCTGAAGCACTTTTCT